>NW_026606682.1:1120000-1720000 GCF_029890125.1 Rhinichthys klamathensis goyatoka
TTGGCATCATAACTCGGGTGCCAATGCCAAGTCTTTAAAATGGCACACGCCCTCAAAAAGCTTAATTGCATTCTCTGTGCCCTGGTTTTCCAATCTGTTGGCATGACAACGGTGGCAATGGCCTTGAAGTCCTCCTCGCATCCTTCATATCCTCGCCTTCGCTCGCTCTTGATTTAGCAGCATCACTGCCATGTCTGAATGGCCACATTTACTCAAGTAGTAAGATCAAAGTGTATTTGATCTTCTGTAGATGCACCTAAGTGCTGTTATTTAAATCTATCAAAATTATAATAGCAAGTCATTATGTTTTCTGTATAGCAGTCTCAAATTATGTCTATGTGTGTGTAAAAATACATCTTTCATACCTCTAAACACATGACAAATATAAACGCTTTGTTTTGTTCAATCTATTGTATGCTACAAACATGAATAACCCCTCAAAGTGACCATATGTATGATTTTCGGCTCACAGATGATAAAATGTGTGTAAATAAATCCTTTAATATCATAGTTTTGGGAGTCTCTTCACTCACATTTGATTTAAAACATATAGAAAAGGGCATTTTCTGAAGACTATTCGCTTTTTTAATTTTGCAGGAGTGTCCTCAGATCCTGCCGTCCACTCAAATCTACATCCCTGTTGGTGTCATGAAGCCCATCACCCTGTTGGCCCGGAACCTTCCACAGCCGCAGTCTGGCCAGAGGAACTACGAGTGTATCTTCTATATCCAGGGGAAAGAGTACAGTGTCACTGCACTGCGCTTCAACAGCACCAGCATACAGTGTCAGAAGACCATGGTAAGATAAAGGCTTGTTGTTTGTTGTTTTGGGTAGGTTTATTTTGTTCAGTAAGGAAGCCCTTGTTTTTGCATAGCTCAGGAGATGTAATGGAGTTATTAGCTGTTAACTTCATTTCTGAAAAAAGCAGAAGAAGCTTAAACCAGCCTATGGTTGATTGCAACTTGTCAGTTGGTTTAATCAGATCTTTTTTTCTTCCTTAGAAGTACGGTAGAACAGTAGAACAAAACAGTAGAAACAAACTTTATATATATTTACATTACTGTTAAACTGTTTGGAGTCAGTAAGATTCTTATTCATCAAGAGTGTGTTAAATGGATAAAAAATGAAGACGTGTAATGTTACAAAAGTTTTTATTTCAAATAAATGCTGTTGTTTAACCTTTTTTATTCATAAAAAGAATTGTCAAAGAAATTAAGCAGCTACTAAAATATTAAGCAGCAACAGTTTTGACCCCAAACTTTTTATTCATTAAACATTTCTCCTAAAATGCACTCAACATTGAATTATATTATATCATAGAATTCAATTCAATCTCAATGTTAAACTTAGTTACACAACATAGAATTCTATAGAATTCAGATAGACAGACAGACAGACAGACAGACAGACAGACAGATAGATAGATAGATAGATAGATAGATAGATAGATAGATAGATAGATAGATAGATAGATAGATAGATAGATAGATAGATAGATAGATAGATAGATAGATATATAGACAGATAGAGAGATAGGAGAGATATAGATAGACAGATAGATAGATAGACAGATAGACAGATAGATAGATAGATAGATAGATAGATAGATAGATAGATAGATAGATAGATAGATAGATAGATAGATAGATAGATAGATAGATAGATAGATAGATAGATAGACAGATAGAGAGATAGGAGAGATATAGATAGACAGATAGATAGATAGACAGATAGACAGATAGATAGATAGATAGATAGATAGATAGATAGATAGATAGATAGATAGATAGATAGATAGATAGATAGATAGATAGATAGATAGATAGATAGATAGATAGATAGGTAGGTAGATAGATAGATAGATAGACAGATAGATATATAGACAGATAGAGAGATAGATAGATAGACAGATAGATATATAGACAGATAGAGAGATAGGAGAGATATAGATAGACAGATAGATAGACAGACAGACAGACAGACAGACAGATAGATAGATAGATAGATAGATAGATAGATAGATAGACAGACAGACAGACAGACAGACAGACAGACAGACAGACAGACAGACAGACAGACAGACAGACAGACAGACAGACAGACAGACAGACAGATAGATAGATAGATAGATAGATAGATAGATAGATAGATAGATAGATAGATAGATTGATTGATGACTTTTAATTGCAGCATTTAGGAAAAGAGACACATATGAGCACTGGCATAGGAGACTTTAATTTAACAGCTTTAATTTACTCTTCATTTGATTGCATTGCTGTCTAGAAGAAACAATTGAGATGCTAATGGGATCCCATTGGGGATTTTTCTTTCCACTGGAAAGAATTTCTAGCCAAACTTACTGTAGAGTGTCGTGTGTATTTTATGATCACATGGGCCAGTGGACCTGCACCCCAGGCAAATGGACCGAAAGTCATTCTGACAAGCCGTGACTCGCTTAAATCCTCACATCTCTGCAAGTTGTTTAAAAGTCATTATTGGTGGAGAAACGCTAGTCCAAATAGCTGGCCATTTTCTTACAGCACTGCTGACACAAGCCTTCCCCCTCATTGCCTTCTGGCCAATCAACATTTTGTCTGCCTGTCAAAAATCCCATCAGGCACTGGGCAGGCACTGGTGGACCATAAGGGCCTGATGAAACACGTGCCACTTGTTATCGTTTTAACAGACTGCTTTGCAAAGGCAGTCATTAGTGGCAGAGAGAGGAAGCTTGGGTATTTGATGGCACCGTGACACTCCTCACCATGTCTTATTGATGGCCGTTATAGGACGCAGCCTCTTTCTCTTTTGTGTTGAGATTCCCGGTGTTACTGAGGGGGAGCTAATTACACGGCTAAGAGTTTGCACAGAGCTGTCTCGCTAAAGACTTTATCGACTGTTTGCTGTCACAGCCGTTTCAAATCAACAGCGATTGGCGCGTCGCTGACGAGAAGTTATTCCGCCAGCTGGAAGCATCAGCCAGAGTGATGTTAACTTTAACAGTCAACGAGAGCCAAAAACTGCCGGCTGATAAGCGACCTGTTCTCTTCGAATTTTGCTAGGAAGGGTGGAAGCGTTACTGGTGCATTTCTGAATGGGTTTCTCAAATGTTTAGCTCACTTAAAATTAAAAACTGTCATTATTTACTTGCCCTCGTGTCATCCTTTCCTCTCTCGAACACAAAATGAGAATTTTCATAAATTGACTGATAAAGTGGTCCATATGAATGTGTAATGATAAGACTGAAATTTAAGTTGGTTTTCACTGTAACCAGATGATTGAATCTTTAACTTAAACTCGAGAGCCACATCAGACTGTTTCATTGATAAGATCCAACTCAAACAATAATTCATTCATGCATTGATTCAATTGGACATTGCCACTTCTCTTGTAAATATGATTAGAATTAGAGCATTTTTTTTATAATGACTTATTTGCTCCATTCCTTAAAGTTTGCTCTGTTCCTCACATGACTTCAGAAAACTTAATATGGAGCATTTGACATCATTTGAACCACTTTTATGGGGCTTTTTAAGCCCCCATAATTGCATGGAAAAGAGCAGTCTTAAAAATGTCTCCTTTTGTTCTCCAAAGAATCAATTAGAAAGTTGTTTTAACTCATTTGAAACTCAGATACAAAAAGTAACATGTTCATTTATGAAACACTTCTCAAAATCAGTATGATTCTATGATGTGTTGTTCTTGAACAATCATGGATAACAGTAGGTCATCTCTATCTCAGCTGAAACTCTAAGATTAGGTCCCTTACTTTACTTTGGTCATCTGCGGCTTATGCCGGTGACGGAACCACGCCGGGACTGGTTCTGTGCTGCTGGGTATCCAGACAGCCTGTCACTCCTAATGAGAGCCGCAATTACAGCCGTGTTAAGATCCCACTGCAATTACACCATTAAATGCCAGCAATTATCAGTTACTTAGCTTGCAGTGATTGTAGCATGAGTGCTGTGTAGCCCTGCGTGAGAGTTCCATTACCAGAAGAAGGAGCATGTTTGGAATGACAGGCTTTAGGATAGATCAAGAGTTACTATTGTTTTAGACATTCACACAGTCACTCCTTACAGATTAAATGACTGTTCGTCAATAGGCTTCGGTCTGAATCGGAACCGAAGAACTTTTGTATTAAAGCGGTTTGGCTGAGGTGCCAGACGGCAGGCCGGATTTGAATCACCCACCAAAAGCCCCTGCAGTTCTTTTCATTCAGTCCACAGAAAAATTTCCCATCTGATTAAAACTCTGACTAACGGTTTTTGTTGAATTCAAAGGGATTTGAACTGTTTGCTTTGACATAACACTGCTGTTTCTGAGAAATGCAGTGTTGGTAGTAACATTACATAATCTGGTTACTTTCTGCTAACATTAAAGTTCCGAGTTGCTACTTTAAATTACTTCAAAAAGTGTTTGAATATTGAAGACACACTAAATATCTGAATGTCAATACATTAGATAACGAAAAAACTAAATTATTCTAGAGCTTTTCTTTGAACTGTATTTACTTTTTGAGCCATTTTGGAAAGTAATTTTGACAAAATGGTGAATATTTTATTTATTTATTTATTTATTTATTTGTCAGTTCATGAAGTAATTTCCTTGTAGATTCAAGATTGATAGCCTCTAAGTGTCAACGGATTGTTGGGAAATGTTTTGCATAAAATAATGGGGTTGTACTGCCTTTCTTCAATATTATTTCCCAATCCATTGACATTCAGGTATTTTTAAGAATTAATAATAACATTTGGGACCACAGTTGCAGGGATATACTCTTGCCAATACCAATTTGAATTTAAATGAAATAAATCAAATATATATGTTTTTTTTAATTGCATATCGTTACCATAACACAATTATTTGGGTCAAATATTAGATGAATTTCAAAATATGTGTTCACTATTTTACATGCTTTCAAGTGATTTTTTTTGCAAATTTGACAAAACCTCAGCTATGCTAGCTATCTGCTGTAGATAATATTATCATGGTGACAGAATTGGCGACAACAATGCAGAATGCATCACAGAAGTGGCATAAAAATGGATGTACAAGATAAGCGCTGGATTGGTCACTTTTATCGTGAGTTACAGAATAATATTGCAAGAGGCGTTCCTCAGCGCTGGTCGTTTGAGGTCAGTCTCGTGCCAGGTAGATTGGAGGCAACAGCTGGCAGGTGGAATCCCAGGCTCGCAGTGGGCAGATGGCTGGCGTTGTATGATTAGGGAGGGGGAGCTGATTGTGTTTGCCTGAGATTGATCAATTCGATCCTTTGTCTCTCTACTTAAGACAATAGAGAGACGGGTTAATAAAGCACGACGGAGTGTTGGGACGCAGAGGGAAGCGGGCAGTCCTGACTCAATCGATTGAGTAAACAAAGGATATACAGCTTAGGATGAGATGTGCTGAGAAGGAAGAACATCAGTGACATTAGCAGGTTGATACTGAAGGAGGAAGAACTTATTATCTGGTTTTTAAACTCTGTTTGGTTTGTTGTTATATCCAGTTGTCTGCAGATGTATGGAGATAGCCATGCATTTTCTCAAAGTGTGTGTCTGTAGAAGAGATGCAATACTGGACAAATGTGATGCCAAAAGCATGAGAGGGATTGAAACGGATGTAGCAGATTCATTTTTTCCCCCACAGTTTTAATTGTTCATTAATTTGGATACAAATATGATATCCTGATGAATCACGAGTCAGGTTTCTATCCATTTATTTTTATTTTGGGATACAAATGCTGGATGGAAATACTAAGAAACAATAATAATGTTTTATACGTTAATATTAGTTAACACAATGCCTAACAGGAACTAATAATGAACAATACTTTTACTGCATTTATTAATCTTGGTTAATGCTCATTTCTACATACTAATACTACATATACTAATACATTTGTGACATTTTAGTTATATAAATTGACATTCATTTATCGTGATAGAGAAATAAATAAACAGGAAAAAGTATATTTATAAATGAATATTATCCTAGATTAATAAATCCTGCATAAAAAAAACGATGTTCGTTGTTAGTGCAAGATACGCGTCTTTCTCAGCTTTATTTCTTTGTTTGTTTATTTTCACAATTTGTTGGTGTGAAAAAATGTAAATATTATCATTATCAATATTATTTTTTTGGACCCCATTGACTTTCATTGACAAAAACAGTTCTACAGAAGATATGAAGTCATACAGGTTTGGAACGATATGAGGGTTAAAAAATGGTGACATGATGTTTTTTGGGTAACCCTTTAGACTCATAAACCAAGACCAATATGATGTTTATGGGAGGGATGTGTAAGTCAGTGTAAGCACAAGACGGCTCACAGATTGTGCTCTGGCACCAGCACAAATTTGGTGGAAAAGATGTACAAGAGAGGAAATCAAATGAAGGAGTGAAGATGGGTGTATAAAAGACAAGACAAGAGACCTAAAGTCGCTCTCCTCTACAGAGCCCTCTCTCTGAGCGCCACAGCTCAGGACCCAGGAGATGAACAGAACAGGCTGATGGTATCAGACTCTGCTTTACAACATTACCTTCAGCTCAGATAAATGACCGGAGAGAGAGAACGAGAGACTGACAGAGAAAACACAATGATGGAAAGGAACAGAGGGGGGAAAGGGAAGAAAAATCTCATCCAGAATCTCCTCTATGCCGTCTACAGCAAAATGAGGACTATCGGGAGAGTTTGATAGGATCCAATTAAAAGCTGTCGTAGATAAAATGATGATGAATTGCAGCCGTGCAGCAGAGAGAAGCTTTGCTTCAGACTCAACACACCAGTTCCTCCCCAAACACTTTGAGGGGGGGAAACAAGATAGGAAGGAAGGAGGGAAAATGAGCTCGGGAGGAGAAGGGTCATCATTTTTGAGGAAGGGAGCGGGATGCAGCTTTGGTATGTTGGGGCGAGAGGGAGAGGTGAATAACTGGAGGAGTCTCAGTTGCTTCCCACAGCGGGGTTAAGAGTGTGTCACACGCTCCCGTGGAGCCGAGCTCCTGCTAGGAAGAAGATTCACCATGAGCTCAGAGCTGAATTCAAGAGCTCCAGCCACTTGACAAAATGACTCTCGTCGCAAAAAAAAAAAACACGACACAGCAGTTGCACCAATAAAACAACTCTGCATAATGAGCTACAAATACATAATGACAGCTTCTTTTTTTCTTCTTCTTCAAAATTAGTCAAGTATCAGTAGTACTTGGAATTAGTGATTTCAACAAACCACTAACAATAAGAATTAAATTTACGTACGCAACTTGTCCCGTACAATCTCTGCAATTTCTTAAACATAAAAGTGTTATGCAATCAATAAGACATTTCTCCTTATGTAGAACCTTTTTGGCATTAAGACTAATATACAAAAATTATTTATGATTTATAACTGCCTTTTTAAAACTTTTTGACAATTAAAAATGACGTCGTACTATAGGAGCAAAATAATAAATTGGATGTTGCATGTTTGTGTTAGGTTTCCGACCGTGTGTGTGTGTGTTGGGTTTCTGTATGTGTGTGTGTGTGTGTGTGTGCATGCGCTTGTGTGTGTTTAAAACCCCTCCCGGTGTGCTGATGTGTTATTTTTACCCAGGCGCACAGGTATGCTATCAAAATGACTAATTATATAAGACTGACCCACACAAAAGGCGGCGTTTTTTCTTCCCTCCCTCCTCACGTTCCAGCAGCTGGTCTGTTTTGTTAACATCGGCACTTTCCAGCCCCACGGACCCGGAGTCTCCTGCCTCACCCGCACGTATCCGTACGCTCCCTTCTTCCCTCCATCCCCCTGATCAATGGGCTTGCCAGCAGAGGACGGGCGCAGGCTGGGGAGATGCCCGGTGTGTCTCTCTATTCCTGGCCTCCATTCATTTTCCCCTGTGAGGGTAATTATGCATTTTGGGCATGCAGGTGGAGAGAGAAAGAAAGAAAGAAAGAAAGAGGACCTATACAACTCATATGTTACTCTATTCTCAGACTATTGTACATGCACAACTGCTTACACCTTTCAGGTACTATAACTGGAGTCATAATAAGTGGAGATCTTGTTGTCTTTTATCACGTTCAGAAGTTAGTTTAATGCTTTCTTATTCTCTTTTAAGGTCAGTGAGTAAGTCCAGCCTGGTCTTCTGCAAAGTTGTTTTACTTTCATTCTTGGACGAGTAATTTGAATCACTTTTTAGGGGGATTTTTTTCCCTTGCCGTTTACAAAGATAACTGCCTGATAAGTGGCAAAATACCTTAAAAAATATGCTGCTGAAATTGCATGAAAGTGATTGATAAAATATTCTGTCATGTAAAGAACAATCAGATATACTTGAAGCAATCACTTGACACTTATTGCGTTCATCCTGGTCATATATTACATCAAAATGAAAAGGAAATATCAGCTTGAAAGCGGTTTGTCGGCTGCACATCTATGATGTGAATCTCCCATTCCATCACATACTAAAAGTGCTCTATTGGGTTGAGATCTGGTGACCGAGGAGGCCATTTGAGTATAGTGAAATCATTGTCATGTTCAAGAAACCAGTTTGAGATGATTTGAGCTTTGTGATATGGTGCGTTATGCTGCTGGAAGTAGCCATCAGAGGATGGGTACACTGTGGTTATAAAGCGATGGAGATGGTCAGCAACAATTCTCAGGTAGGATGTAGAGTTTAAGCGATGCTCAGTTGGTACTAAGAGGCCCAAAGTGTGCCAAGAAAATATCCTCCACACCATTACACCACCAGCAGCCTGAACCATTGATACAAGGCAGGATGGAGCCATGCTTTCATGTTGTTTATGCCAAATTCTGACCCCATCTGAATGTTGCAGCAGAAATCCAGACATTTTTCCAATCTTCTATTGTCCAATTTTTGGTGCGAATTGTAGCCTCAGTTTGCTGTTCTTATATGACAGGAGTGGCACCCGGTGTGTTTTCTGCTGCTGTAGCTCTTCTGCTTCAAGGTTTGACGTGTTGTGTGTTTAGAGATGCTCTTCTGCACACCTCGGTTGTAACGAGTGCTTATTTGAGTCACTGTTGCCTTTCTATCAGCTCAGACCAGTCTGGTCATTCTCCTCTGAACTCTGGCATCAACAAGACATTTTCACACACAGAACTGCTCCTCACTGGATATTTTCTCTTTTTTGAACCATTCTCTGTAAACCCTAGAGATGGTTGTGTGTGAAAATCCCAGTAGATCAGCAGTTTCTGAAAAACTCAGGCTAGCCCGTCCAGCACTAACAACCATGCCATGTTCAATGTCACTTAAAATCCCCTTTCTTCCCCATTCTGATGCTCAACTTGAACTTCAACAGATCGTCTTGACTATGTCACAAATATGTGTTTATAATATTAAAATCTCTTTTCATGTAACCATAATGTTAAATTGTGCCATGTTTATATAAAAAAAAACACTGATAAAAATATATAGACCCACTTTATTGAAAACGTCAGAAAATTGCATTTAAAGGAGAACTCCGGCGCAAAATGAACCTTTGGTCTAATAAAACATTGGTACCTAGTCAACCGTTCTCTGAGATTTGTTTTCATGATAATCGAATGTAAAGAGTTTTATCTCTAAAAACTGTTTAGCGTACAACTCTAGTAATGGGGGCATATAATAAGTAAAAAGAAATCGCTAGTTTATACCACTAACAAGGCTCAAAATAGCCCCACACGAACACAGTAACATAATGAGGGTCCCTACATGCAAAACGAAGCATTGAGAACTTTGTAAGTGTACAGACCGTTTAATAAGAAGATAAAGATAAAGACAGTCCACTTCGTGTATACAGACAGGAGCCATCTTTGGAAAACAGTCTCGACTAATCAAACCACGAACGCCATTCATACAGTTCAGAAGTTCACTGAACTTCATACAGTTCAGCTCACTTAGCACGTCGTTCGTGGTTTGATTAGTCGAGACTGTTTTCCAAAGATGGCTCCTGTCTGTATACACGAAGTGGACTGTCTTTATCTTTATCTTCTTATTAAACGGTCTGTACACTTACAAAGTTCTCAATGCTTCGTTTTGCATGTAGGGACCCTCATTATGTTACTGTGTTAGTGTGGGGCTATTTTGAGCCTTGTTAGTGGTATTAACTAGCGATTTCTTTTTACTTATTAAATGCCCCCATTACTTGCGTTATTCGCTAAACAGTTTTTAGAGATAAAACTCTTTACATTCGATTATCATGAAAACAAATCTCAGAGAACGGTTGACTAGGTACCAATGTTTTATTAGACCAAAGGTTCATTTTGCGCCGGAGTTCTCCTTTAATACACTTCGTCTGTGATAAACTACGCAAACACAGCGAAAGTTGGCTCCGTTTTCAATTCCGCCCCCGATTACAAGCAGAAAATCTCAATCTCGGTCTGAGCAGCGTCACATGAAGCCGCATCACCAATGAGAATATTATGATTTTTTTTTTTTTTTTAATGTCCATGCGCATTATGGTAATGAGACTTGGGAGGAAAATGTATGTAATTGTCATGAAAATGTCACTGTGCAGAATATAGACTTTTATAGGTTACAGGCTTAAATTCATTCATTCTCTTTTTCTGAGGTGAAATACAACCAGTATATTTTATTTTGAGATTTTTAGCACATTTTTTATTTTGAAAATACATCATAACCATGGCATGGTGTGGGCGTAGTGATCACAAAGACAAGAATGTATTGAGTAAGTCACAGTCTAGGAGACATTGACATTTATCAACATCTGCCATGTCAGCTCAGCACCTGAGGGGCTTTTTTTTTTTTAAAGACATCGTATGCATGTGTGTGAGGTTTGGCGCATATGGAATAAGTTGCCGGATCATGGTTATTCTTAATTGGGTCATGTGCGTGTTTCTCCTCACCTTGTGTTGGAGGCCTCCATCGGCCTCATGGGAACTCACACTTGCACAAGCAATTAATTACTCTCCGCCATGTCTCCATGATGACCACGGGCTGAATAATGAGCGTTATTATTCATCCAGTCTCAAGTAGACGCAGAGCTCCTCCCCGAGCTCCTCGCACGCTGCCCTCTCTCACCAAACAGAGGCTGTTGTTTTCCACCACCTTTTCCATAAATGCTGCGTGTGACCTTTTTGTAAAGAACAATGCACCATTTAGTTGTTTCCAGCCATTTTGTGGTCACCAAAAGTCACGTGACCTCAGTCGCATGATGTTACCGCAACGATTAGCATCGAATATGCCGATTGTTTGACTGAGGTGAGAGCGTAGTGTAATGTCAAAGGCATGTTAATGATGATATGAATAAATCATAGCTGTGTTTTCGGACGGCCCTCGGAGAACAGCGACGACCGTTGTAAAGACGCGACGTATGTGTGGGAGGACAGCTGGAGCTCTTTAAAGTTTAATGGAGCTGGGGCGCTGGTGAGGAGACGTAGGCAGGAGGAGTGTGAGGGTTCACATGTCGTCTTAGGGAAGAATGTGTGTTTGTAAGCGTGGAGGTCATCTGCGGTCTGCGTGGAGGATGTGTTTGATCAAATTGGAGCTCTGAGAGAAGCTGCCAATGATTAGTTGTCAAAAGAAAGGCCTTGTGACTCGAGGGTGTTTAGCTGTTTACCCTTGGCCTTGTGCCTTTCAAAGAGTCGTCAACTGACTCTTTGGCTTTGTTCAGACAGGCAGCAAACATCTGATTTATTTATTTATTTTTTGCCGTGTCCGACTCAAATGTGTTTAGATGTGTGTAACTAACCGCGGCAATTGTTATTTTTTAAAAACTGTTTACATTTATTTACATAGTTTGAAATCAGATTAATACCATTCATAAGTCAAGTGGCAAATCGGTTTACAGTAGTTGTTTGTAATCTGAACCAACCACATTAAATATATGGGATTTGAAATCTGATTAAAATATGTGTTTTTAGATATACATTTCAGTTTCAATTGGACTTCCGTTCAAAAGTTTGGGGTCAGTATTATTTTTATTTTTTTATTTTTTTACATAGAAATACTTTTATTTTGCAAGAATGCATTGAAATTGTCAAAAGTGACAGTAAAGGCATTTATATTATTACAAAAGATTTCTATTTCTACAGCTTTGTTTTCTATTTCAAATAAATGCTGTTTTTTATACGTTCTATTCATCAAAGAATCCTGATTTTTTTTTTATCACGGTTTACTCAAAAATATTAAGCAGCACAACAGTTTTCAACATTCAGAATGTTTCTTGAGCAGCAAATCAGCATATTAGAATTATTTCTGAAGGATCATGTGACACTGAAGTAATGATGCTGAAAATTCAGCTTTGCCATCACAGTAATAAATTAGGCCTTCATTAAAATGTATTAAAATAGAAAACAATTATTTTAAATTGTAATAATATTTCTGTTTTGAATGTATTTTTGATCAAATATATGCAGTCTCAGTGAGCATAAAATACATCTTTCCAAAAACATTTATAAAAAAACGCACCAACCCCAAACGTTTAAACATTAGTGTATGTTCAGATGCAACATTAATCTATTAAATGGTCAATGAGTGAACGTTAGTGGTTTAAGAGGCGGTGTTTGCATGAATGTGTCAATAGTGCTGTAATCCCTCTGATGCTTATGTTGTCTGATGCTCTTCGGGAGTTCATCATGGTGAGATGTCATGATGGACGTGAGCAAAGGCAATTTTCAGTTTTCCGTCCTCGCTTTCCAAAGTGACAGCTACTCAGTTATAGTAGAAGTAAGACTCTCGCTGTCGCGCTGACACTTAAATCAGTACCGCAGCAACCGATGTGGATATACCGGATATTGACTAAACTGTCAGAACAAACGGACCTGATTTCATCACTTGCAGCATGACAGACGGGTAAAGTCATAAAGATCCAAAAAAAAAAAAAAAAAAAAGATTTATGTGCAATGTGAACAAAACCGGTCCTATGCTCACCATACTAGTTAGTCTTCGCTTTAACGTTTGTTTTGTTGCGCTACATTTTATAAACATTGACAGATAATTTAAAATCCTTCCTGTCATTTCGAAAGATAACAAATAATGGTCTAGTAGTGCATTTTCTTTCTTTGGAAACAATCACATTGCATATCATTTTGCGTGACTTTTGTAGTAATACTGAAAGTGACAATGGATAATTCACCTCAGAACTAATGTGAACAAACAAGTGTCTATGGAGTACATTCTTAATCATAATTTCTCCGTTTTCTCTTCTTTTTTCCCCCCCTTTTTTTTGTTCATTGGTTAAAAACAAGGGTATTCAGGATTGGAACGCCATGAGGGTGATTTTGTGTGAACAATTCCTTTAATACACTCAACGAGAGGTTGCCGCTTTGAAATGGTTTCTGCACAAAAATTGTTTTGATGTTACACACAAACACATTTGAAATGCACTGCAAAACTGGCTTGACGTGTATTTTATATGTTCAAGTCTCAATGGTCAACTATTATGTGTTTGTGTGTGTGTGTGTGTGTGCACATGTGTGTGTATGTTGGAGACAGTTGAAGCCAAATGAGATGTGTCAGAAAGCAAATTGGAAATGCCAATTTCACTTAAGTCCCAGCAACACGCTTCACGCCTAAACTCCGCCACTTGTTTCATGTGTAAATTAATGGCTTCCGCTCTGTAATTTAGATTTTTTGAGCTCTCCCACATGCCCTCATTCTATTCCGCCCCGTTTCCGTCTCGCTTCCTCTTTCCCATGCGCACTCCGACCCCTCAGCTCATCCAGAAACGGCCAGGGCTGCGCGCAGACAAATCGCATTTCTCTCTGCGCACTGGTTCTGAGTCAGTAGCTTTGCTTGAAGAGACGGTTTCTGATACCAGAAGCTCGCCTGTAAGTGTGCTGAATGTCTGCTGCTGTTTATCAGTGCTTGTAAGGAGTGTGTGTGAATGAGAGGGGCCGTGGAGAGGAGGCTGCTGTCAGGGTGGAGTGTTTTCACCTCCCCCCATATTGATCTGACAGTCTCACAATTGCGTGATGAGAATCCTGACTTGTCTCTCCTTCGCTGTCCGTCTCACTCTGTTGCGCCCTCCGTTTTATCCGTCTCACTCTCTTTCTCGCTCTCTCTCTCAAGGATACACTTTTAAATGGCAAGATTTACATGGAGCGAGATAAGCCAGCATGTTTCATTCATTCGCTGCCATTTCAGCAGGGCTGAGCTCGAGCTGTGCACCGGAACACGGTCTGCGTGCGTTTCTCTGAGCGCTCTTCATCCCGGCGGCCTCCAGTTGCATGTCAGGATCAGTGCAGTAAATCACTGATTTGCTGCACAACAATATGGTCACGTTGAATTGGCAGCATGCACACTTAAATGTGTTGTTTTGTCTTGTGTTAAAGGTTTGTTTTTTTGTGTGTTTGTTTGTTTGTTTTATTTGAGGTCGTTTTAATGGATAGACACATTTTGTTGGATTCAAACTCTTATAGCTGAGAGAGGACATTAAAAAAGTGTTGAGCTGCGTGGGTTACGGGAGTCGGAAAATGTTGCGAGCCAGATTCAAATTCTCATTTCCTGAGCTTGAATGTGTTCAGCAGTATATTTTTGTTTGTATGTGTGATATTTTGGCCATTTTTGTCTTTTTATTAATTGGAGAGAGGACTGGAAATTAGTTGCGAGCCAGATTCAAACTCCAATTTCCTACATGAACACCACAGCTGAATGTTGACCACATTTTTTTGGTTATTTTGAGTCTTTTTGTCCTTAGTAGACAGAAAACAGGAAATTATGACTAGAAACTGGAATAATTGGTTCAGAAATAAAAATCAGATTCTGTATTTCCTGCATATTAAGCACCATAGTGCAATGGCATTTTTTTTATTGTTGTTGTCTTTTTAGCAGATTTTATCAACACAACAACAGGAAAAGATAGTGAGAAGTGTAGGAAATCGTAATCGAAAAATGTTGCAAGCTAAATTCAAGCTCTCATTTTCTTCATAAACACTACAGTTGACTGTGTCTGTTTAGTAGAGAGTGCACATGAAATTATGGCTAAAAATAAAAGTATTTCCCGCATAAACACTACAGTACAATGTGTCTCTTTCGTAGATGGAAAGACAATAGATAGAGGACAGGAAGTATTAGTGAGAAGTGAGGGTAATGGGATTGAGTAATGTCAAGAGCCTGATTTCCAACAGGGATTTTTTTTTTGTCTATTTTTTTGTCTTCTTTTTAGAGGATAAACACTATAGAGAGAGGACAGGAAGTAATGATAAGAAGTGTGAGTAATCAGATCTGAAAATGTTGTTCAATGCGTCATTTAATCGTTTTTTTGGTGCCTTTGTGTCTTTTTGGTGGATTAGCCACACTTTGGAGACAGAAAATGATGGTGATAAGCAGGAAGAGTGGGATGGTAAAAGCTGTGAATCATATTCAAACCCATATTTTCCACATGATGATTGTTGAACACCCATGTAAAACATAAACTTTTTTCAATTGATGACAGGAATTTTAGTTGATGGAGGCTGGTATAATGTGTGATGAATAGCATGGAGTCATATCTATCTTTCGTTTTTCTTTCTCTCTCTGCAGTATGACTATGAAGGAAATGACATCAGCGACCTGCCGGTGGACCTATCAGTTGTGTGGAATGGAGATTTCGTCATTGACAACCCCTACCATATCCAAGGTAAACCTCGCCTCAGTCTGACACATCCGTTTCTCTACAGTCACTCTTTTTGTAGTATCCACCCTTCTGTGAAGATGAATTAGGGCCGTTTTATGCTTGGCTGGATGTCAGGCCTCACTGCTCTCCATACCGCTTATCTGGTCCTTCCTGAGCTGTGACTGCAGCTCGCCGCCGCTAAACAATGAGAAACCGTGTGAAACCCTCATTCAGAAAGAATGAAAAGGGTGTCAGTCGAGAAAGTGTGGTTATGGGTTGACTACCCCATCTCGATGGCTCAGCCTGACTCTTCATATACCTCAAAATGAGCGCTTTGGTCATTTTGGGTCGAGTCCAGGTCCATTTGCTGCTAATATTTCAAGTGTCAGGCTGGTAAGCAGCTATTTAGAGCGCTGAGTGAATGGCGACTCTGGAGGGCCATCCAATAGATCGCCACACCTGGGCCAAATGTAGCTCTCAGCACCTTGAGTGATGGTAACGAGTGGCACGCTTTTCCGTTCTTCTTTTTCCCATCTCTTTGCTGTCAACAAAATCTGAAAAATGCTATTGTACACAGAGATAGGAAGGCATTAAGACGGACCCAGATCCAATGTTTGTGTAACATCCTGTCTACTAAGATGCCTTCATATGGTCGGTTTCAAAAGATAGAATTGATGAATGCTTCACTTTGGTTGGGTGGAGTACAAGTAAATTGATTCATAAGTAATTCAAATAAAAAAGTCATTTTATGATTACTTGTCTATACTCTAATGTTAGTTTGGGGTCAGTAAGGACGCATTAAAGTGATCAAACATGACAGACATTTATGCAGTTACAAAATATATATATATTTATATTTGTCAATCTTTTGAGCTTATTATCAAAGAATCTGAAAAAACTATATCAGTTAAAAAAAATATTAAGCAGCAAAACTGTTTTAGTGAGCATAAGAGACTGACCCCAAGCTTTATATATATATATATATATATATATATATATATATATATATACACTCACCGGCCACTTTATTAGGTACACCTGTCCAACTGCTCGTTAACACTTAATTTCTAAGCAGCCAATCACATGGCGGCAACTCAGTGCATTTAGGCATGTAGACATGGTCAAGACAATCTCCTGCAGTTCAAACCGAGCATCAGTATGGGGAAGAAAGTTGATTTGAGTGACTTTGAACGTGGCATGATTGTTGGTGCCAGAAGGGCTGGTCTGAGTATTTCAGAAACTGCTAATCTACTGGGATTTTCACGCACAACCATCTCTAGGGTTTACAGAGAATGGTCCGAAAAAGAAAAAACATCCAGTGAGCGGCAGTTCTGTGGGCGGAAATGCCTTGTTGATGCCAGAGGTCAGAGGAGAATGGCCAGACTGGTTCGAGCTGATAGAAGGGCAACAGTGACTGAAATAACCACTCGTTACAACCGAGGTATGCAGCAAAGCATTTGTGAAGCCACAACACGCACAACCTTGAGGCGGATGGGCTACAACAGCAGAAGACTCCACCGGGTACCACTCATCTCCACTACAAATAGGAAAAAGAGGCTACAATTTGCAAGAGCTCACCAAAATTGAACAGTTGAAGACTGGAAAAATGTTGCCTGGTCTGATGAGTCTCGATTTCTGTTGAGACATTCAGATGTTAGAGTCAGAATTTGGCGTAAACAGAATGAGAACATGGAACCATCATGCCTTGTTACCACTGTGCAGGCTGGTGGTTGTGGTGTAATGGTGTGGGGGATGTTTTCCTGGCACACTTTAGGCCCCTTAGTGCCAATTGGGCATCGTTTAAATGCCACGGCCTACCTGAGCATTGTTTCTGACCATGTCCATCCCTTTATGGCCACCATGTACCCATCCTCTGATGGCTACTTCCACCATGTCACAAAGCTCTAATCATTTCAAATTGGTTTCTTGAACATGACAATGAGTTCACTGTACTAAAATGGCCTCCACAGTCACCAGATCTCAACCCAATAGAGCATCTTTGGGATGTGGTGGAACGGGAGATTCGCATCATGGATGTGCAGCCGACAAATCTGCGGCAACTGTGTGATGCCATCATGTCAATATGGACCAAACTCCCTGAGGAATGCTTCCAGCACCTTGTTGAATCTATGCCACGAAGAATTGAGGCAGTTCTGAAGGCAAAAGGGGGTCCAACCCGTTACTAGCATGGGGTACCTAATAAAGTGGCCGGTGAGTGTATATATATATAAGAGATTATTGACAAGAGATTATGGTGTCTTGAAAGCATGTCTGCACCATGCAAATGAATAAATAAATAAATAATATGTATTTATAATTCATTCATTTGTACTTGTTTTTTTTTCAGACAAATATTTCTACATCCGTAAAACAAGATAAATTTGCTTGAATAAACATTGTATAAAATATTAAAAGAAAATATATGCAAAGAAAAACATTTAGTTTTTAACCACAATGACATATATTGTTTTCCTTGTTTAAAGCGTAAATCTCACTAAATTGATACATTTATGTGTAAGAACAAATTCAGTGTATATTATCTAACTAGTCTTAAACTATCTTGTTTTTGGGATGTTGAGATATTTTTTTGCTGTATTTCCCCCCCCCTCTCTCTCTCTCTCTCTCTCTCCCCCTCCCTCCCTCTCTCTCTCTCTCTCTCTCTCTCTCTCTCTCAGCGCTGTCTTTATAGCACAATAAATGTATCCATCTTCACCACGCTGCCAGAGAAAAACCCCAGCTTTGCTCTGCTGTAAAGTGGAAATGTTAATGTAATTAAATCATTCATTTGGTTCAGTTTAATTAGCGCAGCGCTACTTTTAAGCTTAGCCGTGGCTAATCAGATTAGCATGAGGCTGAGACGGATGGATACGCTGTCTCCTTTGAAGTCCGGCGGCAGTCTAAGACACCCAGGCAACAGAACATTCACCTAGTCCCATGAAGCTCCAGGGATCCATGAAAAATCTGCCATCTTTCTCTTTACAATGGGAATTTAACATCTGTAATTCACTAATTGCTAGCGGTAGCAGAGGTGATACCTTTGTTTCATAAATAATCCGATTTTTAATCTCTCTTCCTGTCAGTTGACATTTAAAGGGAACTATTTGAACATTTTAGATCAAAAATATAGCAGAATGTGTTTGTGCTCTCATTTTAAAGTCACCATGAATTCAAAATTGACCATTCTTGTTTGTTAATGGAGTATTTATTATTATACCGTAAATGATTTATCAGTGCACATTATTGTTATAATTGTTTTAATTCACATGCCCTTGTAATCTTTAATCAAAATAACTCCCCCTCCCTCTTGGCTCGAGGGCGGGACAACCTGTCACTCACATGAGATCCACCAATAGCAAAACACAACCATCCAATCATTCAGTCAATTCCAGATGGACAAAGTCAAGTCATTTTTTCTTGTTCAAATGGCAACATGCCGATTTAAAGTTTTGCAGATCGCTTAGCAGTTTAGCAGGTGTTGTTTGTGTAGATTAACTCGTTTGTTCAACTTCAATGCTCTTTTACATGCTTTCAGCTTCAAACAAAAGGCCACCATGGTACTATTTGGATGTGTACCACGGTATTCTTTGAAATACATTGGAATAATGTAAATACCATAATATATAGTGTTTACATGGTACATAATTTATGCTCTTAATTCATATGCATTTACCTGCTGAAAAACAGCTAAAACTCAGCTGGTCAGACTTGGAGAACCAGCTAAAACCAACTGAACACCAGTTTGGCCAGCTACATCCATGTTAAACCAGCTAAGACCAGCAAAGAATGGTTTCAGCTGTTTTTTCGATCTCAAATTGTCATGTTGAGTGCATTAAATTAAATAAAAAACAAGGCTTTGCATGATTTTACTACAGTAAAGGGGTGTATTTAGGCTCATGAGATGTAGGTGAAACTCACAACTAAAACTGTAACCGCAATATAAAATAAAAAACACCGGTGGTTTAAAAATAATCACATTTATTAAGTCTAATTAGCACAATAAACACTTCTTCAGTCAAGTATTACAGTTCATTAGCTCAACTGTAGATGGTTTATGGTTGCCAAGCAACTTGGCACGTTAATGAAGAATTCATCTGATGTGCGGTCGCAAGGTTTTGCCCTCTGCTCTGCCTGCATATTTATCCCTCTCTTTATCTCTGTTTGTCTCGACAGCGCACCTGTACAAGTGTTACGCCATGCGGGACAGCTGTGGGATGTGTCTGAAAGCGGATCCCCGGTTCGACTGCGGCTGGTGTGTGCAGGAGAAGAAGTGTTCGCTGAGACAGGAGTGTGCTCCTCTAGAGAGCACCTGGATGCACCCCAGTGCAGGAAACAGTCGCTGTGCGCACCCCAAAATCAACAAGGTAGCACCCGTTCTCATTCTGTCACACTCCATTTAACACATTCACTATTTACAAGGCTGTCAAACACACTTTTTATTGTGTGAGCATTTAACAGGTGTTGTTTTTTGCAGAGGAGTGTTGAAAATGTAGGTTCATCAACATCTTATGGTCTGCAAAGAATCTATCAATTACACTTTTTACTGTATTAGGTTTTTTGAATAGTTCTATGGTTCTTTTAAATTGTATATTTTGTTCAGATCAATGTAATGTATGTAATTGAAGTATCATCTGTTACACACAAGGAATAGTACTCTTAAAAATGACAATTCTGTCATTAATTCCAAACCCGCAAGACTTTTGTTCATCTTCGGAAACCCAAATGAAGATCTTTTTGATGAAATCTGAGAGCTTTCTGTCTCTCCATTGACAGCTACGCAACTACCAATTTGTCGCTTCAAAAAGTGAATTAGAGATCAACTTTTTAGAGAGATAAAGAGATTGTAAGACTCGATCGCTTTATATGATGAACAGATTGAATTTAGGCTTTTATTCACATACAAACATTCATCAACACACATCAGTTATGACGTGTGAGAACCAATGAGGTTCATGCTCGTGTTACGCAGCATGTTTGAGCTTCAGCAAGAACCAATAAGGTTCGTTCTCACGCGTCAAGCAGGTTTGGTTGAGCTTCTGTTTATGTTTGCTGATCAATGTTTATATGTTAATAAAAGCTTAAATTCAATCTGTTCTTTATATAAAGCAATTGCGTCTCTTCAGAAAATTTGGACTAAACTGCTCAATTCAAATGGAGTAGTTTCACGATCTCTTTATGAACTTTTGGAAGTGTCAAAGTGGTAGTTGCGTAGCTGTCAATGTAGGAACAGAAAACTCTCAGATTTCATCAAAAAGATCTTCATTTTTGTCTCGAAGATGAACGAAAGTCTATACGGGTTTGCAACAACATGAGGGTAAGTAATTAATGACAGAATTTTCATTTTTGGGGGAACTATCCCTTTAAATATAAGGGTTCCAAAAGTCGGTTCTCGCAGCAATGCCATAAGGGGCAATCGTTTTCATAGTTCCTATTGGCGCAAGTACCTGATTTTTGGCATGTACGCACCCCATAGACTGAGAACGATTTTGAATATAGGAATGCCTTTTGGGGGGACTAAATTAACTCCTACTTCAGAGTAGAGTCTAACCCGGCACAATAAGAACTACCAGTGACGTAGGTGTATGTTGATTGGCCGAACACATAATACGACAAAAACACAGCTCACAGTGTCCTCCACCCTCCAGTTGTTGATGTTGTTGAATGGCATGCTTGAATAATGTCTCCATCTGCTGGCTTTTAAAACTTCTTGTCATCCTAACACAACTAATAGAGCCGTACGTAATGGAGTGCAACAGAGCAGCATTAAGAATCTCAAATATTGGCAATTTGGCCATTTCTAGTTATTTGTGGGGAATTGTCCCCCTCAGGCCCTGACTGAGTTCCTATAACAACCCGGTGCGAAAACCCCTATTGAAGAACCTTTTTTGGTTCCCTAAGGAACCTTTCAGTGAGCAGTTCTTAAAAGGATCCTTTTTTTTTTTTGTAGTGTGAAGAACATATTTGTCTTTTGTAACACTGTAAATGTCTTTATATTTATTAGAAGGGATTTTAACAAATATTTGTTGTTTCCCACTTCTCATCTCATCATAAATGTTCGTTCAGAGAAACCATAAGTTTACTTCCCATATGTTAACGATGGCAATTCTGTACTGTTTTTCAGTTTCTATGACACTGACACTCTTAATCTAAGAAAAAAAAAAAAAGACCTCCATCTTCTTTTTTCCACAATGGCTGTGCCAAACAAATCTCTCGCTGTGCTTTTATTGCCGTGCAGCGGTGGATTGATGCTAATATACTGCGGTGTGCCAGTGTTGGCAGCTGGCAGTCTGAGAGACAGCGGTGTCTCTCAGTAAGATTAGCCCCTGATACTGGGTAATTGCCAGTGGCACAGTTGCTAATCCGTTAGCTCATGCCTGTCTCTCTGCTTACTTATCGCTCTATAACCAGAGCTGAAAGCTTGAATGGCGGGAGAAACAGAAAAGGAAGAGGTACAGACAAAGGAAGGGAAAGACAACATACGCTTGGTTTCAGTTCACTTGGAATCAGCTAACCAGTAAGACTATTTTGAACGGTTTTGATGACTACAGGCCCGAAATCAGGCCTACAGGAGGAAGTCTTCTGAAGTCATACAATAGCTTTGTGCGATGAACAGACTAAATTTAGCTTGAAATTGACATTTTCCCCTCTACCGCAGCTCTCAAATCAGATATGGTGCAGTTAGACACATGACGTCAAGCATTTTATGTTCCAGAGTGTCACGTGACCAAACGTCATTGACGTGACCTGTTGATCGCCATGTTTGATTTAAGAGCGAGTGGACGGAAATAAAGGTGTGAAGGATGGAAGTACAGTACGCTAAATGTTCTAAACCTATAAAAACCCTATAAAACAGCAACACAGGCTGTACTTCCTTCACAGGCCCATTTTTGGACATTTGTGGTACAGCTCTGATGTTATTAGAGAGACTACATGAGGGAAGTGAACCGGGTCCAAAATACACACTTGCCAAATGTGGGTAAAATTGCCTTTAGTGAGTAAATAAAAGGGAGTAAGTCGCCAGTTGGCCCAGTATTAGGCACAGTAGCAATAAATGGTTTAAATCAAATTGTGAGAATAATAATTAGATATTTAGCAATGAAAATCAACCCATCTACTAAGTAGTCAGTGGGAAAGTGTACCATCATTAGTTTACTTAGCAAACTAAAGGTTTTTTTCTTTCTCCAGAACTTCACATTCATGAAAAAAATAAAATATCAGTGTTATTTTTATATTTTTATAGGTTATACTACTATTGCTTTTATTAATACTTTTAAATTAGCTATTATTTTTTGTTTTTATTTTTATTTTCACTTTATTTTATTTTTTAGTAATTTTATGTGCTTTGATGTTTTTCTTAGATTTAAAAAAAATATATATTTCTAAATATTTTCATTTTTTTTATTATGACAAAACTATGATGGCAAAAATTATTTATTGGCCCAGTATAGAGCATTTACGTTCCATAACATTGGTTAACACAAGTAACATTATGCCAAATGCCTATATATTTTATCCTTTTCTTGCAGTTTATCAATTCCTACCACACACTCATTCCCTCGTTTCCCCTTCGTTCACGTCAGAGCCGTGTGATTTAGTATATTAGCCGGTGGATAAGCTTCTAATTTCATTTGGAATAGAGTATTTAAACTGGGATTTTCTGTCTCTCTCTCTTCAGAGAGAGACCCCTGGGTATGAGTAGTAATTGAATTTGCTTTATGCCTGTCTTATTGTCTGCTGTTTTGCGTCTCTGTTAAAGCAGTCTGCTGACGTCAAAGTTGTACCCTTTCACTCTATGGGCTAAGAAGGTCTGTAATACCTGGAGAGAGCTAGCCGTTAGCATTCCCATTCATCTCATTGGCAGCTACTCAATTGCAAAGTTTTGTGACATGCTGGTTGGAAAAACCCTGACAATCTTGGGGTAAAGTCCTCCTTAAACTGCTTCTTAGCTCTTGTTTTTCCCAAAATGCACCTCTTCACTTCGGCATCAATATCGCATTAACTTCCTCAGAGTGTAGATTTTCTCCATTTCTAATTACACCAGAGGAAAGCGCACCTAACCGGGGGCAACAGCAAGGTTTGTTATGCCGAACTTTCTTTTCTTTATCTCGGATTTTCTCTCCCTCACACACACGCACCCTTATCACACCTCTGTCAACAGTAAGCAGCTCTGATAAGCTTTGACACTGAAATATGTAAAATATACATGTTGTTCTGCCTTGTTTTTCATGCTGTGAGATGAAGTGAGACAGGCAATGAGAGGCGGTAGAAAAAAACAATGCGTCTGATTGGATGATTCAGATTCAATTCTCTTCATGTAGGTAACAAATGAAAAAATAGTCTTAAGCCTCACGTGCCTTTAGGGAGATGGACTTCTGCTGCTGCCCATCTAAGTCTGGTTGTGATTGGATGCTACCAAGCTACATGTAAAACAACCCCTCTGAAACCAATTACAGACCACTTTTCCCTCCATGTTTCGTTATGCTGTATTCGTTATTGGCATCGCTCTGTACAAAAAGGCAATTTTTGACTCTATGGTCTATATGAGGCTCTAAGATTGGCTTAGGGGGAGAGGGATTTGAGAACATATGCTGCAAACTAGCAATATTTGATGGGAGAATAGGGAAAAAGTGAAGCAAATTAGGGCCCTGGAAAGCTACATAACTAAAGCGACAGATATGGCAGAACTTTGATGCATTTTTCCATTCTTCAGCAGATTGGTGGAAGCTCTATAAATATGAGGTTTTCTGGGTGAAATCCCAAGTGAAGCTGTTGTACCCGTAAGCAAAGACACTTAACCTCAATTACATCAGGAAGCATGCAGCCGCAGACGTACGGAGAGGGGGTGCCAGACAGAACTGTGTGGCGTATCTGAGAGCTGAAAAGCGCAAGTAGATGTTCCTACCAGTAGATTTTGACTGTAATTTGTCGCCAAATGTTTTTTGAGAGATTTTACCCATGCTGCATTTCTGTGTTTGCCAAAAGATGAAAGACCCCCTTGCTGACGAAGATCAGGGAAAGACCGACAAACAGAAAGACGGTAGACAAACGCAACATCAGGAAAGCGTTAAGCCTTACACACTGTGCAGGTGGCTTGTGGGCGGATGGGATCTGGAAGACGGAGGTCTTCAGACACCCCAATCTGCCCCTATTCTTTTCACCCGCCGTCTTCTCCGAGTCCTCCCACTCTCCCTCCATTGTCGTCCTCCCACCCATTGGCGGGGGGTGGGGGGAAAGCGGTACACAAACAGTAATAATCTCGCCACTGGAAATCGACAGGAGGTTTTGTGCATTCTGGTGCACTTTAATCTCAGTAATTGCATATATTTTTTGAAATGTATCGTTACCCAGAGCTGATAATGAAGGGAGATTTACTTAACTGTGTGTAATTTAACAAGGTCCTGGGGGAGAACGTGTGTGTATATTAGTGTTCTCCCACTTGTGTTGAGAGATATTATTTTTATCTATCATTTCGCTCTAAGGCTGATTTAATTAGAAACGTATAAATTGTTTTTTTGAACATAATAAAAGACATCTAATGTAGGTTAATTTTAGTGGAATCCCGAGCGACAGTCTTCAGACGAAATTCTGTGATTTTCAGGTCAAGACTAGATGGTTTACAGTATATGCTCTATCAATACAGCTTGCATTTATTTTGCTACTCAGGTTGTTGCATTGACAGTACAGTATACCGTCTGAGACATTATAACCGTACTGACCAGTTCCTGGGATTACAATAGTTTTACATGGCCAGACTTGCATAAAGTCTGGTCCACATTTCGGCTTGTTTTGATCGATGTGTAATGCGACCAGCGACGGGTTGTTTTTGTGTGCTGTTTGGGGAATTTAGTGAATCCAGTGAATAGTTCTTCCTCAAAAGTGCTCATTATATCACTGCTCCCTACCTTGTTCCAGGCATAAGGAAGTTGCATGAAGTCAGCCAAAACTATTTTTGAACTGGCCAACTCTTGCCAGCTATGAATGCAACAGAGTTATACAACATTCAGAACTGAATTGAAACTTAGCTCAATTTGAATTTAATTTGAGGTTGCAGTCAGGATGCAGAATTGCAATTAGAATGTGAATGCAAGGATGTAGTTAAAATTTAAATTAAAAGAAATAAATGTACCTGTGGTATCAAGGTGAATGTTGGTTTGACAGGGGCAAAACAAAAAGATAAAAAATGAAAAAGTGGATAGATAGATGGATAATAACTAATAATAATAGATTTTTATTTTATTTGGTTTGCTGTGGTCAGTTAAATCTGTTTTATTTTATTTTTATGGACCACCTGCATTGAATTTCTTTTGCAATTCTTTTAAATTTCATTGAATTCCTCTTCCTGTCATTCATTTTATACTTCAATTCTTCTCTGCTTAGTGAGGCTGAGACTATGGTTACTTTGGCTGTACAGTACACCAGTGGTTCTCAACTCCAGGCCTCGGGACCCGCTGCTCTGCACATTTTGTATCTCTCTCTTATCTGACACACTCAGTTCAGTTCATAGAGTCTATCCTAACGAGCTGAGGATCTGAATCAGGTGTGTTAAATAAGGGAGACATACACAATATGCAGAGCAGTGGGTCCTGAGGACTGGAGTTGAGAACCACTGCAGTACACAACCAACAAGAAAATCTGAATTTTATGGTAAACTTTCTCATTTCACACTTGTTGAATTTACAGTTTTCTATGCAATGTCATTTTACACTTAGGGGTACCTCAAGGCTCCATTCTAGGCCCACAGCCATTGTGGCTGTGATGCATCCGAGGCCTGGCTCCAGGTTGCCGTGGAGACCTTGTGGTCGAGAGATCAGGCGTACAGAGTACCTGTAATTACCTCATGATGGCTGTTATGGGGCGCCATCCTGCTGTTACCACGGCACATCATTCACCATATTTGTTTTGTCATGCCACACCTGTCCTCGTTACGGAGAATAATCCGGCTAAATAAATCACATTATCCCACTGCCTTGCGCCATGCGGCTCTGAAGCGTGGATCTGAGAGCCTGGGTAATAAGTTTCAATTAGAGGATGGATAGAGGGGGGTTGGAGGGAGGTGTTTCGCCAAGCCCAGCATTAGGGGCTTCTGCTCCCCTGCGCCAAGGGGTGATTTGTCTCCATTAAAATGCAAGGTGTCTGAGTTTGTGTTGGAACTCTGAGACTATAAGGAGCTACAGGGTTCAATGCAAAGACCTGTGCACTAACCAGTGGACCATTATGTGGTCTACAGATATCAGAATATCCAGACTCTTTTTTCTTTATTCTACATTTCCTGATTTTGTTCTCTGTCTTTCTTCTCATCATGGCAAAAAGTCTCCAATCAAACTAATACCTCTATTTTCCTCATTTGACAGCTGTTTCCAGAGACCGGACCACGACAAGGCGGAACCAGGCTCACCATCACTGGAGAGAATCTGGGTCTACAGTTCAGAGACATTATGACAGGTGTTCGGCTGGGAAAAGTACCCTGTGTTCCTATTGAAGAGGAATATGTTAGCGCGGAAAGGTGGGTAATACTTGAAGATTTTTGGAAAACAAGGCTGTGAGGGGTAGAAATACAGTGTGTTTAATGTATTGTACTGTTGTTTAACTTCATGAAAATTGTGCACGGGAGAAGAATGTCTTTCTGAAATAAAAAATTAGTTGACAAAAACTCCATAAAACAGTTTTCTAAGTTGTGCAAATTACCTGATGTAGGGCCTTTATGCAGTTTGTGTCATTGTAAAGACTAAGTCTATACCTCACAGCCTTGTTTAAACATTTAAACCTAACTATAACACTCTTTTTCACTGTATGATCTATCAAAATCAACCTACAAAGTGTGTTTTTAATATATTGTAAGTTCTGATAAGTGTCTAGTAATTATAACACATTTTACCACATCTAAATTAAGAATCCTTGCAGTGCAGAAATCAGTGCAGAAAATGCAGAAAAAAAGATTCAGTCTGGGTCGGCTCATAAATCAGAAACAGATTAATTATGGTAATAATATTTACTTGCGCTGTATCCTATAAATCCATCCATTCACCTTCCTCCCCTTGAGGCCTTTGGTAACTTAGCACTGCTGTTAATCACGAACCTTAAAGAGGATTCTGACGTGTCTTTCTTCTGCAGGATTGTGTGTCTGCTGAATGACGCCACAGGATACCGTGTGCAGGAAGCCCAGGTGGAGGTGTGCGTGAGAGACTGCCTGGCTGACTACAGAGCCCTCTCACCCAGGGCATTCACCTTTGTGGTGAGCATCTAGGAGTCTGGAGACACATAATCCTACAGATACATTCAAATCTTGTTGCCTTTGGATAGTTGTAATTATGCAAATTGGATGCATATAATTCCAAACAAACACTTGTGCATGAATGCAGTACCGTTCAAAAGTTTTAGATCAGTACATTTTAAAGAAATGAATACTTTTATTCTGCAAGGACACATAAAATTGTAACAGTAAAAGTGACAGTAAAGACATTTATAATGTCACAAAAGATGCAAATAAATGATACTCTTTTGAAGTTTCTATTCGTCAAAGAATCCTGAAAACAACTGTCACAGTTTCCACACAAAAATAGTAAGCGGCAGAAAATTAGCATATTAGAACAGTTTCTGAATGATCATGTGACACTGAAGACTGGAGTAATGACTGCTAAAAATATATATTTTTCCCACCACTGAAATGAATCACATTTTAAAATATATTAAAATAAAAACCTAAATTTAAACTATAAACTACCTTTTAAATTGTAATAAATTTCACAACATTGCAGTTTTTACTGTATTTTTAATCTAATTAAAACAGACGGGGTGAGCATAAGATACTTAATTTAAAGATGTCAGAAGTCTTACCAACACCAAAAATTTAAATGGCAGTGTATATCAGGAACGCATGAAGTTAGTTGCACAGAGTTGGTGGCAAGGGTGACGCCCAATATGTGTATACTTTGTACTAATAGTGTTTGAAATAGATGACAATAACAATGAACAACTTCAATGTATAATTTTCTTCCTCAGACGCCGTACTTCACACGTGTCCAGCCCGCTCAGGGACCCCTCTCAGGAGGAACCAGAATCACTATTGAAGGAAACCACCTCAACGCTGGCAGCTCTGTTGGGGTCAACATTGGGCGTCACCCTTGTCACTTTAAAAAGTGAGTACTGCTCTTCTATATCTTCTGTGTATCTTTTAGCAGCTATGCCATACACTTCTGGCATGTTGATGGTATGGAGTGGTATATACTATGAAAACATATTGGGGACAGTCACAGTGTCAAATGCATCTGCCTAGAAATAATTCAAAATATAAATTATTATTCAGCTCATTTGGGTGATCCAAGTGCGAGTCCATCCTGTGACCTATCTAATATTAATAATAAGGCAAAAGTCCCAAAATATATATATATATATGAAAAAAACATAATTGTCTGGTTGGCTGCCCTTCTGTCTGTCTTGTTATCGGTTTATCCCTCCATCTGTCTGGCTTTCTTTCTAACTTTCTGTTTCTGTCTGTCACATAGTTTGTGTTTGTTTGTTTGACTGTTTTATATGCTCCATAGGCTCTGTGCCAGTTGTTTTGATGGTTAGCCTGTTGGCTGTTTTGGTGTAGCATTTGCCAACATACAGTCTCCGCTTGCTTGTTAATGTGGTCCTTTTTCTCTTACTCTCTCTGCTTATTCGTCTGCCAAGTTGTCTCCCTCTGTCTTTATCTGTATCCTTCCAAAAAGCTGTCTTCCGGCTTCTCACCTTAGCACGTCCACCTGTCATTCCGTCAGTCAAAACACCCAGGCCCATTTTTTTTTATTTTTTTTTACCCCTCGGCGTATATCTACAGCATAAAGAGACACTTTGAAGGCACGAACATCAGCCACGTAATGGCACATGCGGTCCCGGTCGATTGTGCGCTTCCGTTTGTGGACGGGGACAGTGAATGAGTGTTCCTGCTGTCCGCCTGTCTATCTGTAGCACCAGACCCCGCTCTGCATTGCAGCGGAGAATAAAAAACATTGTCTCGCTGCCAAGTCTCAGACATGAGAGAAGGAGAGAATGAGGATTACCTCGGTTCTCGCTGACTGAGACGTCAGCCACACCTGGTCCCAGAGCCAGGGTTCGCTTCAGAGAGAAGGTCCACATCCTGTTAACCCATTGTGCGAGGATGTTAAAGTGATAGTTTGTTCAAAAATGTATATTCTTTCATCATTTACTCGCCCTCACTTAGTTTCAAACCTGTATGGCTATTAACACAAAAGGAGAAGTTTTGAAGAATGTTCAATGTTCATGCTGCTCAGTTCAGTACAATGAAAGTGGATGGAGACTAGGGGCATTTAGTCCACCCAAAAGTGAAAATTCTGTCATCATTTACTTACTTTGTCTAAACTATTCTTTCTATTCACAAATGAAAATATTTCGAAGAATGTTGGGGACTAAATAATATTGGAGCACTTTAAAAACCACAGTGTACCAAAGTGCTGTACAATTTCAACTATTTTGTTTTATGTTTCACAAAAAAATAAAAATAGGGCATACAGTTAGTCACCATGAGGGTGAGTAAATTATCACACAATTATTTTCATTTTATGGTGAACTATTCCTTGAAAGCATCATGAAACATACACATTTTGCACTATATTTTAAGTCTTTTTAAGCCATAAAATAGCATTGTATGAGGAGCAGACTGAAATTTCATTCATTATTCACTGAAAGTCTTGTATTATTGCCATAGTCCCCAATGCACTTTCATTGTGTGGAAATGAGCAGCTCTGACATTTTGTAAAACATCTACTTTTGTGTTCTACAAAAAAAATAAAAAAATAAACGAGTTTCAAAAGACATGAGATCTTAATTTCCGGCTGAACCATCCCTTTCATGTCCTGCTTCTTTTTTGTGTGTGTGTGTTTTGTGTCTTCCATTCATAATATCCAGTGAATTTATATTCAAATTTATTCTACATGTCTGTAATCCAAATTACATATTTAAAATGCAAAATCTCTAAAAAAAAAAATATCCCAAAGCAATGGTTGCATTTTGCACTTCATTTCATTGAATGTCTGTATATTTTACCTTTGAGGAAATTTGTGGCTTATCCGCTCCACAACTCGCTCTCTTTGCACTCTTCCATCTTTTTTTGTTTTTTTGTTTGTTTGTGACAACCACCTTGTCAAAATATGTGCAGTCTTCTGAGGATTTCTGGGGTGTGCATCTTGAAAAGCGTTCCCATGGCAACGTACTAAGGGGATGTGCATGGAGATTGCAGGCACGTCTCCAGTACAGGAGGAGAGAGTGAAGCAGACAGACAGAGAAAAACAGACCCGAAGTCTTTGAAACCCATATGGTTGTTAACACAAATGATAGAGCTTCATCAAACAAACTTAACTCTTACTGAGTGCAGAATCTGTGTCATGATGAAATATGAATGTGATGACATGCTTTAACAGCACATGCTCTGATTGTGATGAGAATTACTAAACATTTCAGTTGCTTTTACCCTAATACACCTCTGCGCTTCCTCCATGACTGTAGGCGGAGCTCTAAAGAGATCGTGTGTGTGACCCCGGCCGGCGTGAACGCGGGAAGTACTCCGGTTATGGTGGACATTGACTCTGCTGAGCTGAGGAACCCCGAGGTGAAGTTTAACTACACAGAGGACCCCACCGTCCTGAAGATAGACCCAGACTGGAGCATTGCTAGGTAGGCGATACACAACTGTTCAGTGGCCCACAATCTGCGTTTGTGTTATTTGAGTATTTCAAATCGCAACATTGTGACTTCAGAATAGAATGGAAGCATGACTACAATGTTGGTTTGTTGGCACCATGGTCTAGTGGTTTGTGTATGTGTCCTGACACATTAAACAGTGCCAATCATGCAGCCTTCTTTTCTTCTCACCATCTTAAAAATTAACACTTTAGTTTAGGGTCCAATTCTCACTATTAACTAGTTGCTTATTTGCATACATATCACTAGGATATTGGCTGTTTATTAGTACTTATAAAGCAGATATAAATGCCTTATTCTGCATGACCATATTATACATCCCTTAATACTACCCAATACCCTAAACTTATACACACAAAACATCACTGTTTGGATTTAAATAGGCAATTGCTTCAGAGTCTTTGATTGAAAAACATTTATTTCCATCAAGAGGTGCATCAATGTTTGTTGAAGATCTTGTATTGCCAATGCAAGAGTCCAGCACTCTGTAAAGTCTCCTCCAGCACATCCCAAAGACTTTCAATGAATTTAAAGTGGTGTCAATTCATGTGAAAATGATTCTTCATGCTCCCTCCCAACCATTCTTTCACAATTCGAGCCTGATGCATCTTGACATTGTCATCCTGGAATATGGCCATGATGTGTCTTCCTACATGGTTGTTGAAAAAATGAAAGCAACACACTCCATCAATTAGGGCTAGAAGAACTGTTGCCAAACATATAACATGCTAGAAGCATTTGCCTATTTAAATCCAAACAGCGACCATTTTTTTTGGCCAGGCACTGTATATATAATTAAAAATGCAGTTGCATATGCGGAGGGTAAACTAACTCCAGGCCAAGGAGATGCGTTTCCCTTTAAAAACACATTTAAATAGATTTCCTTGAAATAGTTTCAAGTTACATGTCACCGCACAACCTACACATCCCAGCATAAAAGCTCCCGATAACTTGTTATTAAAGGCACCACATTCACAAACCACTATTAATTTTAACAGAAAAACAAGCATACTGTGTGTGGGATCTGGCATGGCAGAAAGTGCTCAAAGAGCGCTCCCTTTATAATTACAGTTCATTCGCAATCTCACGAAATTCCTTTAAAATCAATGCAACTGAGTGCACAATGAATCTGTCTACACTTTGTTTGTTATAATGAGAGGATTTGCGAGCACGCAGAACTCCGAATCCACTCACCGCTCAAAACTTAACACCTCTGATTGACCATTCCTTTCAGGAAATCAACAGCTATGTTTGTGATTGACTACACTGCTCAACACTGCAAAAACAAGTTGATGCTCTTCAGAGCGCAAACACTGGATAGTTTGCCAAATCTGTTTCACCGATATGCTATTATTACTGAGGAAACTGCTCCTAGACCAGCAGTAATGAGCAGCTTTTCCCTCTAAAAGCAATCAGATTAAGTAGCATGTATGTAATTTCTTTTAACTTTATTGTTGATTTTACACATCACAAATATATGATAAAACCATTTGTGGTTTGTCTTTAAAATAGTTGGCAGTTAGCTAAATATGCTACGTGCACCACAAGACGAACCTCAACTGATTGCTACCCAAAAATTGCTGACAGAAATTATCATTTGTACATTGGATCTTGGGAATCAAGTACCAACAGAAAGTATTTACATTTTTTTTGTAAAAAGTTACACCCTTCACTTACTCACTTTCACTAAACACTTAAAATGTAGTGGGGGTTTTTTCTGGAGCCATGGTCTGTGGTTAGCATATGTGCTTCAAAACACATCGCTGTGGTGTTCATGTGGTAGTCACGGGTTCGAATCCGGCCCACTTTGTCTCCCAGTTCCTTTGCCATCATTTTCTGTCATCTCTCTACTTCCCCTCTTAATAAAAATGGCAAAATTCAAAACGTAGCAATTCCTCCTACCTCGCTGAAGGACGTTGAAACTACAAAGAAGTAATACAAATCAATACGAAGCTATTTGTGTTATGCTTTCTCTTGACACATGAGCAGAACTCATTAAGAGGTTGAAAAATGAGATTCTTTTAGGCGTCGCTCCCTTCACGCCATCAGACTTCTGCACCTGTGAGCAGAGCTGCTGTCAGGTGATGTTTTTTTTCTTTTCTTCAGCTTTCCAGGGAGGAGCAGTGATTTGCACTAAAGCATGTCTGGCCTGTCGGTGTCGGGGGTGAAATAAAAACAACAAGTCTATAGAAACACCATCAGCGGTGTCAGATGGGGCAGGCAGGATGGAGCACTTATCACCTGCATCTTCGCTTCTCTTGCGGGTTATAGAGTGAGCTCTTTAAAAGCCTGTTGATAAAAAGAAGCTCTCAACACTCCCCCTCTCTCCCTCTTTCTATCACTTACTTTCTTATTTACCTTTGTGTGGTGTCAGCGGTATGCTCTTTGAGAGCAAAAAGGTGACAAATTTAAAGCTATACAGAAAAGCTGTTGACTTTTTGCACTTAGCATGTATCTGTGTCTAACAATTGGGGTTTTTTTTTTTTTTTTTTTGCTTGCTTTTTAAACAATATTTGAATAATTTCTGATATCTGGTCCAAGTTATAATGCTTCTACCATATTTATACCAAGGTCTGGCATTAGATGGCGCAGTCCGATAGGTCCTTAACTCATCTGGTAGCAATCACATCGTCATCTGATTGGTTGCTGTTGCATCATAGGCCAATGAGCTGCGGCTAAACACTCAAATACCAGCAGTGCAGCCCACTTTCAGAAACCCTCCAGCTTCCCCAGCTCCACCTGTACAGATCTGATACTGGGGTTATTTCATGTATGTTACATGTGCAGAAGCAGCATGTTTTACATGCTCACAGCAATGTCTGTGAAAGTCTCAGCATATATATATATACTCTCTTTTTTCTATAGTCACAAAAGAGTCAGTTGTCACAACACACATACTCTCAACTGAGTATCTGTGTGATTGTGTGTTCTGATGCTAACCCAGGCCGCTACAGTCAAGCGTGTTCATTCTCCATCGTGCCCTGCTTTGAACGGGGCCATTATCCCGCAGGAGTCTATACCATAGTACCTTTCCCCCCTTCCATCTGCCTCTGAAAAACAAACACACACACTCAGGGATCAAAGCAGAACCAGAAACGACTGCGCCTGTGCAGAAGTCGCCCTTAGCTTGAACAGACATAACTGAAATCCAAAAGTTGTGGCCCCAGAGCCTGTTAGTGAGCACTGAGAGAAGCTGTATTGATTTGAGCTGAAAATGCCCTTCAGGGCCACGGCACACAGCAGGTGTCACAGAGGCAAACAGGCAGAGACATCAGCAGCGGTACGGTGTGAGACTCAAACTCACATACCGCCTATGTCAACAAGCTTGTGAACACAAGTGGGGGGTTTTTCGGAAGATGTCGGCATAGGGAACCCTAGGCAAATTGGGATCATGAAACGATTTAGTGTTTAGATCAGCCAAAAAACATAATCTAAAAGTACATATTGCATCATCAAATACAGACAAATGCCAAGAGACCAAAAGTTAGGACAAACATGAAAGAAACCAAGACAAGTAAAGGCTCCAAACTCGCAAAACTAACTACGGTTGCTTGATTTCATTCGTTTCTATTTCTGACATACTGCAGATAAACTCTAAACACTAATTGTGACTGAAATATATGTAAAATTATTGAAATGGGAAGGAAGGAAGGAAGGAAGAAAGGAAGAAAGGAAGAAAGGAAGAAAGGAAGGAAGGAAGGAAGGAAGAAAGGAAGAAAGGAAGAAAGGAAGAAAGGAAGAAAGGAAGAAAGGAAGAAAGGAAGAAAGGAAGAAAGGAAGGAAGGAAGGAAGGAAGGAAGGAAGGAAGGAAGGAAGGAAGGAAGGCTGTTGATTATTATCAACTACTGAAGATACTTTTTGCTGAGTAGGTTAGTTCAAATTAGCCAAACTGTTAATTTGATGTCATTTGAAGGTAACACTTCTGTCCTCTCGAGTATTGAGGTTGGTTGCAGCCATGATAACAAAAAGAACAGGACTGCATGCTTGCAATACATCAAGTGTACAGTAGCGGCAAGTATTGTGACTGGAATGAGATATCTTCTCAGTGGTAGGTAGAGGATCTATTTGTAGGCAGAGTGTCCTTTTTCTTGTTCTCTGAAGCTTGTACCTGAGTTAAGAGGGATATTCACTTAGTCAGACAGACTATGGACTAAGGAGAGAGACTGAACGAACTCCACACATATAGTGTGCTGTGGACGAACAGGTCTCCAAACACCTGGTAAGACAAACTGAGCTGCAGGGTTGACACATTTCCTTTTGAAACAAGAAGTTGGGGCAGGATGGGGTTCAAGAGCTTTCTCTTTTTCTAAATACCCAGTAGCATCTAGTTTACATCACAGACTGGCAAAATTGCATTTACAAGACCACTTTCACTAGAATGTATTTGTTTGTGTCCAATTGATGGTTGAGAAAATAAATAAAGTGAGCATTGTCAATTTGCTAGTCAACGGGGATGTTCGTTTATGGGAGGGACATTCTCAGTCTAGATGTTGATTTTTCACCTAAATAAAATATCTGATTTAAAAATACATTAGTATATTCTTACAGAAATTAAAGACTTTAAATGAGTACAGAAGTGCACTAGCATATAGTTAGCCTTGAAGCTAACCCCCACTGACTGAAAGCTATACAACGCTAGTTTTGAATTGATGGGCTCTGAATAACCGCATCACCTAATCTCAGCCTCTTTTATGACTTATGAAACGGGTGCCGAATATGTAGAGGTGGAATGTCCTTAAACTCCCGGCTCTTCACGAAAATCCTTTTTGTGTCTCATCGCCAAAAGTGATTATGGGATATATTACCTCTGCTCTGTTTTACCTCCCTTTGGGATGAAAAGCTTGGTAGACTGATATTTCTTCAGATTTCAAGGCCAAGTGTTGAGCTAGACTGTATGATTGGGTTATTGTGTGAGATCTGTACCCATCATGTTTCGATGATGACTTCCTGTTTCTCTTCCCAGCGGTGGGACTCTGCTGACGATCAGCGGCACCAACCTGGCCACCATTAAAGAACCCAAGATCCGCGCCAAGTACGGCTCTGCCGAGTCCTTCCATGTAAGTATCCTTTTTTCCCTTCTTCTTTCCTGACATTTCTTCCTTCCACACCTCTAGCCATATATTTTTCCCTCGTATTCCCGCATTTTTCAGTCAGCTTTCTCCTTCGCTCTAAGGAAACCAGCTAAATGTTCCCACAAAAGCTCCCACGTGTTCTCCTGCCACTGTTCTCACTTAAAGGACTCCATAAAAGAGGCACACAATCCTAACCACCATTTTTATCTTGGGAAAGGTCACAGAAATATCATTTTCTACACAATTCTTACTGTCCCATTGTTTAAATGACCTCTGTGTTTTCACCATCACATTAACAAAATGTTTTATGTAACATTATAACTACACTCACCGGCCACTTTATTAGGTACACCTGTCCAACTGCTCGTTAACACTTAATTTCTAAGCAGCCAATCACATGGCGGCAACTCAGTGCATTTAGGCATGTAGACATGGTCAAGACAATCTCCTGCAGTTCAAACCGAGCATCAGTATGGGGAAGAAAGGTGATTTTAGTGACTTTGAACGTGGCATGATTGTTGGTGCCAGAAGGGCTGGTCTGAGTATTTCAGAAACTGCTAATCTACTGGGATTTTCACGCACAACCATCTCTAGGGTTTACAGAGAATGGTCCGAAAAAGAAAAAACATCCAGTGAGCGGCAGTTCTGTGGGCGGAAATGCCTTGTTGATGCCAGAGGTCAGAGGAGAATGGCCAGACTGGTTCGAGCTGATAGAAGGGCAACAGTGACTGAAATAACCACTCGTTACAACCGAGGTATGCAGCAAAGCATTTGTGAAGCCACAACACGCACAACCTTGAGGCGGATGGGCTACAACAGCAGAAGACTCCACCGGGTACCACTCATCTCCACTACAAATAGGAAAAAGAGGCTACAATTTGCAAGAGCTCACCAAAATTGAACAGTTGAAGACTGGAAAAATGTTGCCTGGTCTGATGAGTCTCGATTTCTGTTGAGACATTCAGATGTTAGAGTCAGAATTTGGCGTAAACAGAATGAGAACATGGAACCATCATGCCTTGTTACCACTGTGCAGGCTGGTGGTGGTGTAATGGTGTGGGGGATGTTTTCCTGGCACACTTTAGGCCCCTTAGTGCCAATTGGGCATCGTTTAAATGCCACGGCCTACCTGAGCATTGTTTCTGACCATGTCCATCCCTTTATGGCCACCATGTACCCATCCTCTGATGGCTACTTCCACCATGTCACAAAGCTCTAATCATTTCAAATTGGTTTCTTGAACATGACAATGAGTTCACTGTACTAAAATGGCCTCCACAGTCACCAGATCTCAACCCAATAGAGCATCTTTGGGATGTGGTGGAACGGGAGATTCGCATCATGGATGTGCAGCCGACAAATCTGCGGCAACTGTGTGATGCCATCATGTCAATATGGACCAAACTCCCTGAGGAATGCTTCCAGCACCTTGTTGAATCTATGCCACGAAGAATTGAGGCAGTTCTGAAGGCAAAAGGGGGTCCAACCCGTTACTAGCATGGGGTACCTAATAAAGTGGCCGGTGAGTGTATATCTGACATGGCTTCTGCTGTAACCATTTAATAAGTAAGGTCAATCAATTCAATATTTTAATGAAATTATTTACATTGTTCATGTGTGTGTATATATATATATATATATACATTTATTCCAAAATAATAACTAAAGGCAGTAACTATTTAAACAATACATTTTATTTGTGAACTGATGTTCAGCTGTCAACTTATTTTCATCAGTCGGGAAACACTGGTCACAGACACGGAGATGTATCTTTAATTTGACCAAGCTGATTGCTCGCTAAAACCCCCAACAGTCATCATGTTTTCAGGCCATTTCAAGTTTGATTTCGACGTGACATAAAGCAGAGTGGTATCTAAGTGGCCGGGCTGTTTACTCACTTTTTAATTAGTCTTCCCATTAATGCCATCATTTTGTTCATTCAGACTAATTCGCGAACGCGGAACATGCATGAAAACGAGGCGGGATTTATCACGTGAACCAATCGTAACCAATCACATCCAATCATAGCGTAATGAAGGCATTGCATCACATGACTCACATGACTTTCCCCCATTCATTCTCAATTACCCCCCACTAAACCCACCGCACACTTTAGAGGCTCTGTCCATTTATTTATTTTTGGACAATCCTGAAATGTTTTTTCGAAATGTTGCAGTTTTATGAAGTTTTGTCTCTCTGTTTTCCTATTCTACTCAGAACTGCACTGTTTTCAACAACTCAGTTATGGTCTGTCTGGCCCCGTCGGTGGCTGATTCAGAGAGAGGCTTTGCAGAGACTGGCAGCGGACCAGATGAGATCGGCTTCTACATGGATAACGTCCACGCTCTTGTGGTCGTCAACGAGAGCTTTAGCTACTACCCGGACCCAGTCTTTGAACCCCTCAGTCCCACAGGCATTCTGGAGCTCAAACCAACATCTCCCCTCATCCTGAAGGTATAAGTCAAGATGCCGATGGATTGTGGGTATTGATGTGAGGTTCTTGTGGCCAATTTGAGTTTGAGTCATTTACTGATCATGTTCCCCCTCCTTCCGCACACATTTTCCTATCCTGTCTACTGTACCAATAAATACGAGTACACTATAAAATAGCTAATAACTCGGAAAAGAAACCCTGATGTCCGATTCTCTCGTATCGTTTTTTATTGATTTGTCTGGTCCATACTTACAACTTCCTTCATCCCTTCATTTATAAACTTCAAAATGCTGATCACAGATACCAGCTGGTTTCTCCTGTAATGAAAGCTTCTCTTTTCTTTAAACCAACTGAGGTGAGAGTTGAAGCATGTCGGGTGATATTTCTTTGTTAAATGAAAATTTATTAACGAAACCTTTTTACTTAATGCCCGATCCCCCGTCTGGCTTATTGGGGGGGAGAGAAAACAACCCGGTGCATTAGCAAAGCGAAGGAAAATACGAAATGCAATTTGGTGAAATAATCAGGGATATTCTGGAGACGCATCACATTCTCCACGCAATTAATTTCTCATCTAATTTGATCTGGGGTTGGTGGCGCGAATGAGATGAGAAGGGGAGAGGGAGCGGAATTTGCATTAAAGAGCGTCGTGCCATGGCATCACTGAACTCTGAGGATGGGGGGGGGGGGGGGGGGGGTGTTGGTGCTTTGCTGTCAACATTTCTCTTTCCTGTCCCGTCCGTCCATGTGGCTGCAGAGATTTCCGTCCTTTATTTTCCTTACTGTTTATCTCCATTGAGGAGATCAGTCACAGGATATGTTCATATCTGTTCAAGCCTCTGGGGTTTTCTTTGCTTTTTTAAAAATCAATATCTACATGACCTTTACGTGTCCAAGGTTGTGTGATGCTAAATTTATTCCAGACATAAAATAAACCCATTCTGGTGCTTTAAAGCATATTTTCAGCTTAATGTCAATGAACATTCTATAGACATTTTTCATATTTTCACTGTTGCCAACACAAAAAATATCAATCTAAATTTATAAATGTATTATTTGTATTTAATTTGTTTATTATGTTTTATGTTTTAATGTAAATGTATTATTTTTATGTGAAGTATTTAATTTATATTGTTTTAATTATTTAAATGGATATTTTGTAATGGTGTTTGTGTGCGTGTGCATGTGTCTACTATTTATATTTTATTGATATGTCTATTGATTCATATTTTTTATTTGATTTTTATATAATATAAAATGTTTATTTGTAATAATAATATTAATAAATGTATATATAAAATGTTACACTTAAATTTCTGCATACATAATATATATATAAAAATATATTATTTAGTAATACTTAAATTATTTTTCCCTTTACAAAGAAAATTTGCAGTAATAGTTTTTTAATGGAAATTAGTTATATTTGCACAGTTGATGCTTTTAAAGGTGAATGTCAAATGATACATTACAAAGCCCTGATGAGAATCATGTCAAAAAAAGCTAAAGTTAGTTGTGTTATTTGCTTCTTCTTTTTCCCCATATCTGATTATATCTTTTTTATTCATCATTGCAGGGTCGTAATTTGATTCCTGTCGCTCCTGGTAACTCCAGACTGAACTACACCGTGTTTATCGGAGAGACGCCGTGTGTCCTGACGCTCTCTGAGACCCAGTTGCTGTGCGAATGGCCCAACCTCACCGGCCAGCACAAAGTGACGGTATGTACTCAAGATCCTCAAGTTCACTCTGACCAAATGTCAAAAGATCGGAAATGACAACTGGCAGTCAGAAATGAACTTAACACCAACCCAATGCCCCGCCGAAGGAAAGCGTCTTGAAAGGACACTCTTTATCTTCTCGTAGCATGTCATTCGTTGTGATGGCTCTGAAAGCAGAATGCTTCAAGAAGGAAAATATTTACGCCTGTTTTCTGCATCCGTATTATTTTTGCAGCAAATGTCACATTGGATTGAGAGAAATTGTGTGAAATATATGTTTTTACAAATGCTCTTTGAAAAATGCTGGTTCAAAAATAGACGTGTCTCTTTGTGTTGCAATCCGCGTGCGGCACTAAGAGGCGACGTGAAGCCAGGCCAGGGAGAGGCAGACACAGCTGTGCTCTTGTCCCATGTACATTGACCTACTTATGGGCCGCCCTTGGTGCATTGGATCACGTCTGGCAGCTCTCAGTGTGTGTGATTTCTGTATCTTTTGGCCTCTATGTGAGAATTAGTCTTGTGTGTGTGTGTGTGTACATGTGATCATGTGAGTGTGCTGGTCACACAGCTGTGCATTGACTGCTGTGACCCCTGTTAGAGAGTCTCTAGGAAATTTTGCATGGCTGGGATCTTTGACCCCATGCCTTCCCAGGGGTCCCTGCAGTTTTGCAGACAGCACACAATGCCTGCGGTGCATTACATACACTCACGTAATGTCTGCAGTGGAGTTCTCTTGTAGTTCAATTCCACAGATTTATATTATGCGCTGTTTGCGCTTCACTTTATTTCAACACCCCTAACCCAACGGAATGAATTTAATAATTTGTTTGTGCTACAGACATGAATGATACCTCAAATTGTGTGCTTTGTTGAGGAGAGGTTCAAAGGATTTATGTGATATTAAGTTATTACAGAATTTACGTATGGGTTAGACACAGGATAATAGCTAATAAAAATATATAATATATATATATATATATATATATATATATATATATATATATATTTGCTATTATCCTGTGTGTATATATATATATATATATATATATATATATATATTATCCTTATATTATATATAGTATTAGCTATTATCCTGTCTAAACATACATAAATTCTACTGTATATATATATATATATATATATATATATATATATATATATATATATATATATATATATATATACAGTATATATATATATATATATATATATATATATATATCAATGGTTTTAAACATTTAACCCTGGTGTAAAAACACTTTTACGGTAAAAAAAAAAAAAAAAAAAAAAAAACCTTGACATTTTGTGAATTGATTTTTGCCAAGACAGAGCTGTGTAAACAATCACAAGGTTCCTTGTTAAATCTTCTATTTTCGAAATTCAAGCTTGAAATGATCCAGTAATAATAGGGCGTTTTGAACTAAATGGTTTTCAATCTCCCGAGCTTGTCTCATAAATGTGATTGGCTCATAAAGTTTTAATTTGGGACTTGTGCGAAGCTGCTGTTGCATTCTTGATGCAAAAAGTTGATTCTCACAAATGAATTGCCCCAACAACATGATGAATGCTAATCGCAGCTAATTGCAGATCGCAGGCCACTACACATTCGCTTCCTGTCTCAGTGAGTCAGGTCTTCCGTGCCTCTGTTACAGATCCGGGCAGGAGGGTTTGAATATTCCCCCGGCACGCTGCAGATCTACTCCGACAGCCTTCTCACCCTGCCTGCCATCATCGGGATCGGAGGAGGTGGAGGACTCCTGCTGCTGGTCATCATCGCTGTGCTCATCGCATACAAGCGCAAGTCCCGCGACGCTGACCGCACACTCAAACGACTCCAGCTACAAATGGACAACCTGGAGTCTAGAGTCGCTCTGGAGTGCAAAGAAGGTGAGATTAGTTATTAGTAAGATATATATTATTTAGGGCCTGCAAAGATGGTTCACAAACTGCATCCTAATGCAGCTGGATGCTGCCCCTTTATACAGTAACAATGCTGGCAATCAATTAAATTGCTTAATTAAATTAATTATGTTATTGCAGAATTTGCATACGGGTCAGACACAGGTTAATTGCTTTTTTAAATATTTGTACTAAATTAACATGTCAAATGGGCTATATCTATACAATTAAACATACACAATTTCATATATATATATATATATATATATATGTAAGATTTTTTTTTTTCAACATTGATAATAATAATAAAAGTTTCTTGAGCAGCAAATCAAAATATTAGAATGATTTCTGAAGAATCGTGTGACACCAAAGACTAGAGTAATGATGCTAAAAAAATTCAGCTTTGCATCACAGGAATAAATTACATTTTAAAATATATTAAAATAGATTTTAAAATTGTAATAATATTTCACAATATTACTTTTTTGTTGTTGTATTTTTTAATAAAATAAATGCAGCCTCTGTGAGCATAAGAGACTTCTTTTAAAAATTTAAATTATATAGGTTTGTTAAAAACTTTCTGAAATGAATCAAATGTCAATTACATTTATTCATTTACATAAAGTATACATTGACTTGCCTAGTCATCTACTAATATAATAACACTAGTCGACCCTAATAAATGAATACTTTTGTAAAAGCTTTTACACCCTATCGGTTCCTACTAATACATTTAAGCATGGTGTTTTATGTAAATGACACTCGCTGTGATAAACGTCCACATCAGAGAATGTGATTTTCATATGTGATTTAAATTGCTGTTGAAGTGAAACCTGCGGGTCCTACGATCAAGCTCCACATTAACATCTTTCCGTTCTCTTGTCGCCATGGTGACACCATTATGGTTGTTAGCATGTCTTGGTAACAGGTTGGTGTTAGTGGGCTGCGCTGTTATGGGATTCCGTCTTCCACCCAGTTTGAAATGCAGTTTCCGTATGCCGTAAAGGTTCCCAATGCCACACTCTACCTGGTCTCGTAGAGATGCACTGGGTCTAATTGGCCATTATCTTAGGACTGTCGACCTTCCTGGTCACAACCCTGTCAGGAGGATGAAAAAGCGTGGCGTGGCTAGCTAGCTAACAAACAGTCTTTTACACCGCAAAGGGGGAGATGGCTGAATGTCAGAGGGAGAATGATGAAAGAAATTTGCTGCTTGCCAAATGGGTGAAGGAACCGGTAGACATTGATTAGCTGTCACGTTCTTTAGACCTGATTCTCACTGATTGGCCGACCGCCTTCATTAGTGGACAACCTGAACGGTTTGTTATCGCAATGCCATTCAATCTGTGCATCAATATTTTATTTGGATCATATGCGCTGACATTATTTACAACCTCTGCAAAATATTTATGACCTCACCTTGGTTATTTCGCGTTTTGGGCTGGGAATGGATTTGCTTCATTAATGACACGAAGCTCTCAAACCAGTGGGCTGTCGAACCCAATGAGGTCGACAGGGCAAGAAAATGGGCTGCAAAGGGGTGAATCTCACAAAACCTGTCAAGACGTCATATTTTACACCCAAATTACAAGAAAACATGTTTTTTTTTGGAAAAATATTTTTTAAATATCTGTTAAAAATATTTTAACACTTAAACGCATACCTCGGGTCTTCAGTGACCTGGGACATCATTTACTAACCAACCCTTATTTATATATTTTTTAAGTTAGACATCAATCTTCTTAATATTCCTCAATCAATATACATAAAAATAAAAATGATAAAAGAATGCCTGTTTTCCCATTCATTTTTTGTTGTTGTAAAAAGGGTCACTAATGAACCGAGGTGTTTCTGGACAACAATAATTGAATCTTTAATGACTGAATAAGTGCAATTCACCTTTATTCCCCAAGGTGGCAATGTCTGATACACAATGATGAAGTGACGTTTCACTTATAGTTATCGCAGGCAGAAAACAAAATAATAGGGAGTATCATCAGCAAAACTTAGCGATTTACTGCAGAGCAAGTACTGAACGCAATCAAATATTAGTGTTACTGTCACTTGATGGTGGATCTGGTGAAGAAGCTGTCAGAGATCAAAATATTGATTTTGAAGATTATAAAAAAGGTTAGTTTTGAGAATATGTTTGAAATCGCTAATATAAGCCAGATGCTAATGTACTGGGAAATGAGCTCTGATGATGTGATGATTGTATAAAACATCTGCTCAAATTGAACCCTTCCAAGCTTCAAAAGGTAACAACATATACTTTATTTTATTGTTCTTTAATAGTTACTTTAACATCAGTCCGAGTTTTATATTATTGCAACAGGTAGAGATCCATCAGTGTTAGATATAGATCCGGGTCGCTAAAGACCCGAATATGTAATAATGATTGGCGAAACATTCATGCATTTAAGGTAACAATTTTATATAATATATTTAGATAAAAAATATTTTACACATTTCCTCCCCAAATTCTCATTACCAAAATTTGAGAAATAATTCAATTTTTTTCTAGTACTGTAAAAAAAAGAACTTCACGGCTTATTCACCCGAAAGCGTCAACGGCCTCTAAATGCTTGAAACCTGCGTTCCCAACCCTTCTAGCAACTCCACCCTCTAGTTTGTCTGTATAGCATACGGAAGGGTGGATGCAGTTATGATGGCGCTGCACATGCACAGTCATGGGGTGTGGACTGGCGAGAGCCATCCAGGGACATGCGATTTACCGTGTGCAAAGGCTTACTGAGCCATGATGCAGCCCATCAGAGAGCGCAGTGGTACAAACAAACAGAGGATACGGCTAATGGCTAATTAGCCAGCTATCCAGCGCCGGTTTAGATACCGGGAACGCTCAGTGGGGATATCAGCTTCGCCTCTCTGCTTTACATTAGCCCAGAAATGTTAGTGCAAGCATGTGTGGACATCACAGTAATTGGAATTGTTTCACTTTGAGTGCTTTCACAACTAAAGGAACGATTGCAGAAAGAAACGCATTATCAGCAGTGTACGAAACTTTTCAAACGTGTTTTGACGAACAGCTTCTGCACTAAAGGAAATGTTTTGCTGGCTGACCTTGCCCAGCGCTGCTTCTTCCTGAGTGGTGCAATGTTTTGACCACTACAACAGGAAGCCTTTCAAAAATTCGCATTCAAGCTGTCTGTAATGCCCCCTCGTGCTTTACAATCCGACACGCGCCTCTCCAAATAATGAAGCGAAATTGAATTACAAGGCCATCCCTTATGTTGGAAATCTTTGTTAGGCCTTTCAAGTGCACTTTTGAAGAGAAAGAACCATTGAATTAAAAGCTCTTTAGGCCTGTCGCTTTCTCTTCTGTTTTTTTTCATCAGGAGACTGAAAATCCCGTTGGACAGTTCATCTTGAATAATATTTGTGTAGTATTTTTAAGATGAAAAACCCTCACTTAGAGTTGGAGCTTCTTGCTTCAGTATTCGTCTCCCAGCGGACAACGAGGAGGAACAACAGCTGGAGGAAATTATGCATGAAAAGCTCCGTTCCTTTATTAATTACCCACTCATGCAATTAATTGACTTTCTTTTCCCGTGAACTTTGTGTCTTACGTCTCTTCCCTCCCGCTCTTTTCGAATAGCAAAAACCAAATTAGTCATAAACTGAGTAAACAAACAGATTGACAGACTTAGCATTACTTCTGTTTACCCAATAAGTACTCATTATTTCACAATGCTCCCAGTGACCACATTTTTCAATAATTTTTCATTAAATTATGAAAAATATGGGGGGGGGGGGGGGAATATGGGGGGTAAAAGAATTCAATATTTTTATTCATCAAGGATGAATTAAATTGACCAAAAGATACAGTAAAGACATGTATAATGTTACAAAAGATTCTAAATAAATGCTGTTCTTTTGAACTTTTTATTCATCAAATATATATATTTTTTTTAAATTTAATTTTTTCATCCTGAAAAAAATTGCACACAACTGTTTTCAACAGTGATAATAATAATGAATGTTTCTTGAGCATCAAATCAGCATATTAGAATGATTTCTGAAGGATCATGTGACACTGAAGACTGGAGTAATGATGCTGATAATTCAGCTTTGCCATCACAGGAATAAATTACATTTTAAAATATATTAAAATAGAAAACAGTTATTTTAAATTGTAATTGTTATTTTTGTATTTTTAATCAAATAAATGCAGTCTTGGTGAGCAGAAGAGACGTCTTTTAAAAACATAAAAAATTGCACTGATCCAAAACTTTTGACTGGTAGTGTATATATATATATATTTTTTTTTTTTTTTTTTATTATTATTATTTTTATTATAACTTTATTAGTCAGATAGTGTTGAAACTCTTCTTACTGGGTTTTCTTTTCTCCTCACAGCATTTGCCGAACTCCAAACCGACATCCACGAGCTGACCCAAGAGCTGGATGGGGCAGGTATCCCGTTCCTGGACTATCGAATCTACGCCATGAGAGTGCTGTTCCCAGGCATTGAGGACCACCCGGTGCTCAAGGAGATGGAGGTACGGGTCAGTACATCGCCATCACCACGGTACCCCTATAGAGCAGAACTAACAATGCAATCAAAAATCATCAGAGCACTACTAATACTGGAAAAACAACATCAGGCCCTCACGTATAGCTGAGATTGTATAAACTATGATAACGGCATTGACGCCTGATCAACACTCTTGAAAGGTCACAATGTATACTGTAAATTCGGTTACCAATATTTTTGACATCAATGGCTTCTGATAAATGGGGTCAATGACTCACCAGAGAGAGTGGAAAAATACAGTTTGAACCTACAATTTGGAGTTGAAAGAGTTCAATACGTTACAGATTGTGACCTCTTGTACTATAGAGCCAGACGCTAATGACTGACATGTAATAGCACGAGCTAAAGAAAACAACGCCACTAAACGAGCAATCGTAAAACCTCAAAACGCACCGGTCAGCGCAATTAAATTCTCCATTACTCCAACATGCTACGTCCTTCGGCCTGCGTACGGCAGGTCATGCTGTTGGCTTGCGGAGGGATCACATGTTTATTATTTCATCTGGGGTTTGTTTTCACTGTATTTGCCCCCGAGTCCCCGGCGTAATCAAGTGCCTATGCGCACGGCTCAGACCCTTATTGCTCTGTGTTGCTTCTCGCCCCAAAGCAACCTACAGTACAATCGGCCTCCCCGAGAGGCTGCAAATTTCATTCGGCTCAGCAGAGAAGAATTGAGGCACTTTATTAGTCTGTGTTGTTGGGAAAAAAAAGGCCTTTGTCAGGTTACATGGAACATAAAGTGCTGAAGGGGACAATAACAGACGTCGGTTCGCTTTGAAGTCTGATTCCGGCATCCTCGCACTGAGATTTTATTAATGGATTTTGTTTTTGTTTTTCGTAATTTCTTTGGATTATAGCTCTTTGTCTGTGAAGTTCCCAGCAACAATGTGAGATAATTACAGTTTTTACATAGAGGTTACAATTTTGCACCAATGAGATTTCACTGCTGGCGGGCATAGGCGGAGTTTGACATTCGAGCCAAGGGGGGCAAAAAAAAAATCATTGTAGCATTCATTCATTCATGTAGTAATCATTAGGCGCGTTTCCATTACAGATTTGCGCAAAACCTTTGCGACTTTTTCTAAATGTCCATAAAAAAACTATTGCGAAATGACGGCGTTTCCATTAATTAACCGATGTTATGCGACTAAAATGTATTTTTTTCCTCTCGCGATAAGTCATTCCAAAAATCATGGTAAACGCATGGTAGGTTTAAAGCCTAGGCTATATCACAGCCACCGCACTAGACATTATTATTATTAATGGAAGGAGACGTGGTGTTATCCAAGCATTAATGGCAGACCCTTAATAGGCCTACTGCGAACGGCACATAGCCTATAGCCTAAGAGTTCCTGGCTGTTTCTCCCTCATTTCTGCTCCGAGGTCTTGATTGTGGCATTTCTTTGAGGTTTAGAATCCAGTATTCCTGTAATTATTGTTTCTTTTATGAATTTAATGAAGAACTCTGTCTCGTATTATGTCCAAACGGTCAGTGTACTTTTGTGTCCATTCGTTTTTCCTTATTTAACCCGTAATTGCAAAACGAAAAATAAACGGTTGTATTTTTAAAACGCAAAGTCGAACACCAAAATTTTAATTTTAACTGCTACACACCAAATGCTGCGCAAAATAATTAATATGGACGAATTTTCAGATTTTTGTTTGACTTTTTGCCCCTTTATTAAACATTTAAAATATTGACAAATTAATATGAAAAAAAAATGTAGATTTAACTGGTTTTCTAAGGCCAAATTAGAACCTGGAAATTATATTTTTCCCGTAGTGCTGAATGAGAAGATAACCACAGGCTACAGAAAGGGGATTTATAGGTGAGTTATAGGCTATAATAATTAATAAATGTGTCTGAAAAAATAACAAGGCATTTTAATTGTTTATTAATAAAAAATCAGTGTCGGCTAAAACATATCTCCATCTCCGCTGTAAGGATGCACCTTTAGAGAGAAATGCACCTCTCATACGGATTACATAATCAGAAGGTATTAGCTTTCGATTCGAATTTGTTCGTTTTAAAGTGGACATTTCAAGCTTTAGCTTAGGCTATTTTGTTTCAGTTATAGCGCTTCAGTTCACGGAGACCATGAAGCGCGCCTGATTGTTTTATTTTATTTTACAAAAGCACAACGTTTTCTTGTTATTGTGAGTGTACACAAATAAAAGTAGTTGCGAATAATGTATTATTATTTTCTGACCAGAAATGATAGAGTAGGCTAGCCTATTTTAAGTTGTTTCCACTGTTGATAGGAAAATGCAAGTGTTCGCGCCCGCGCCCCGCGCCACCGTGCCATCCAGTGCGCACTCCACATTCCGCACACACACTTGGATATGCGTCAAAATCTTGTTTAGCCTACTTGTGATCATCTTAGCCCTGTATTATGAATGATATGTGACGAATTGCTTTGTTCCTTTTTTTTTTGATAAGCGTCTTCTACATATATAGCCTAATAAATGTTATAATAATGATGATAATAATTATTATTATTATCCCCGCGTCTTCTCTAAGTCAGCTGACTGTAAATGCGCAAAACCTGTTTCCATTGCAGTTTTTTTTTTACTAAAGCAGTATATAAAATCAGATGTGTATTACCTACCACCATTTAGTTGTTTTGTGTTATTTAAAATATTTATAATATATATATATTTTTACAATGCAAAAAAAAATTTAAACGGGTTTCAGCCACCAGGGGGGGCAATGCTCCCCCTGCCCCCCCGCAAACTCCGCGCCTGCTGGCGGGGCTACTCATTAGATGAATATGCGCACAGTTTGGCTTGTTAGGACACATGTAAGATGTGTTACTTTTATTATGTTTGTATAAACATGTAGCTTCCAGACATTGTAAAGGTAAGATGTATGAAAAGGTGAGGCAGATGAAAAGTGACAGGTGCTGCCCTGCGGATCATGGAAGGACACAACGCCACTTTTCGCTCCTGGACACAGAGGTCACGTCTGCTTCCTGCTGTACTCTTTCTCTCTCTGTCCTTCCTCACTCTGCATTTCCTTCTGTTGTGTTTTTGAGCTGCTAGCATCTTGGATTCCCTTTGATGTCAATCAGAAAGCGGCACGTCCCTCATGTGAACTTGTGCTTGAACACTAAAGGACTTTGACTTTGTGCTTCAGAAAGGCAGAATGTGTCAATCAAAAACATTAAAAGCAATGTGAAATCGACCTGATTTACTTTCTTTAAAAATTCCTCTGATTGTACAGTGCATAACTGATCACTGAATGTTATAATAAAAAATATATTTAAAAAAACTCCCACTTGTTTAGTATACAATAAAATCACTATGCAATAAAATCAAATCTGTTTATTTCCCAATTGATATTTTATTTTGAAATGTCACATTGCACAAGTTGAATGCACTGAAAAATGTTACTTAAAGTTGTTCGCCTCTGCTATTGGCCAGTTAAAAAGATTCAAATTCAAATTCCCGCCTCCAAATTCATGGTATTTGTTAAAGCTGCATTCCGTAACTTTTTTGGGTTAAAAATTATCCAAAATAAATTTGAGCAAGTACATAACCCAGCCAGTGTTCAAAACTATCTGCTTGCCTTAGCTCGATTCAAAACGGCAAGCTTGTAAAAAAAAATTTAATTCCAGTGGCACTAGTGGATTTCCGCAGGAAATTCCAGCATGTCTTTGCGTCATTACGTCACATCTGTATACATAAAGGAGTCTCGGCTAGTAGGCTATATTGAGTCATTACGTCACATCTGTACACATAAAGAAGGAGTCTCGGCTAGTAGGCTATATTGAGTCATTACGTCACATCTGTACACATAAAGAAGGAGTCTCGGCTAGTAGGCTATATTGAGTCATTACGTCACATCTGTACACATAAAGGAGTCTCGGTTAGTAGGCTATATTGCGTGTGAGGATGCTGGAGGTGGAGATTTATAGCCTTTTCTCACAGCACTTGATATAATTAAACTTATCAATTTAATGGCGGATCCAGAAAGGTTCAAACGACAATCACCCAGTGACAACTTAGTCTCGCGTAGCCAGACCTTCAGACTGACGGCTGAAAGTCTGGAATTCATAGCAGCTTTCTTTGGCCAAGGCCCGCCCATAAGGCCGTTTGACCGACATGTCAAACAACCAATTACAGTTCGTTTTGTTCAGCGTCACGTTTCGGGGCTTGGAAATGTCCCCACAACAACAGACCGGCGTGCAACAAGTCAGTCAGCATAGAAAATCAAAGAAGGAGAAGAAAACAAGCAGTATCTGTGTATGTCTATGCATTATAGATAGGAGGGGATACACAACTAGTAAAATTGGATCTGCTGGGAATCCTTCTAAATGCTGACAAAGGGTCGGCCAGGCTTGGAAAATAATACTCTTCTCAAATCCCGTTGGCAAACAGGCTAAAATATCTCTTTTTGTCTCCACTAAGTGCCTCAAACAAAACTCCTGGACATCTCTTAAATAGTCTATGCCATGAACCTCGCATACTTTTGAGAATCCTACGTTTAGCTGATTTTGATAAATGCTCATTGTCACTCATGTAAACACAACAGTTTTTCTTAAACAATCACACGTCTGCGCTTTGTTTCCCGGCGGACCGAAAATAAACGCGACACTCGCGCCCCCCGGAAATCCGATAAAATTCAACCAATCAGATGACGACTTCGACATTCCTGAAGTGTTTCCAGTTAAGTGTACCATATGCATCAGACGTTTAGCCAACGTTCTGTGGGCGTGACGTCTGAGGCTGAGACTAGTGGCAACTGGACATTCACCCGTTGTAAAATGCAAAAGTCTTCGGAGTGGCTACAGAAAAAAAGAGAGTGCAACCCGGCCTATGCAAAAACAAAGATAATATCGGAAGGGCATTAAATGTAGTCACGCAATGCTGATGTTAACATTACCAGTTTGAGAACAAAGTATAATTTGCACGGTTTGACAAGATATGATAAGCGATCGTTAGATTTAATCACCGCGATTTACTGCAATGCTTTTTTTCCCTTAGTTGATCAGAACAAAAGTGGATGTTTCTTACTCGTTCAGATGACATTTTCCGGTGAAAATTCTTATGTTGGTCATACTTCCAAAAAGGAGAATCTGTGATTCTGAATGACAGTATCCACACCGCGCGGAGATTGAAAGCCGCACATTCTCCTCAAAACATTGGGTTCATCCATGCTGTGCCGAGGCACAACTCACGTAAAGTTGATAATGCCGCGAATAACTGCAATTGCAGATTTCGAACAGAGATGGCGACAAAGAGGAAAAACTGCGGACTGCAACTTTAAATAAAGGCTAAATACATTTTTTTTTAAACTGTACTTACAGTGGTGTACACTGACGAGCAAACGTGTTATGACCAGTCACAGGTGAAGCGAATATCGTTGATCAGATTGGTGAGCATAAAATAATTCTTTCAAAAACATTTAAAAATCTTACAGACTCCAAACTTTTGATCGGTAGTGTAGATTCATTCTCCTCGTCTCTCATGAACGAGACCCAATGTTGTGAAAGAATTTAGAGTCATTGAAAGGATCATGTTAAATGAACATGAATCATTTTGTACTGTAACTGATTGAATGTAATTGTTTCTTTTTTGTCTGTTCAACAAAACACAACATATGTCATAATTAGCTCTACACTGTATAATGAGTTGCTCTGCGTTTTTTTCCCCACAGGTGCAGGCTAATGTCGAGAAGGCCTTGACTCTATTTGGTCAACTCCTCACCAAGAAGCACTTCCTTCTGACATTTATCCGCACGCTCGAAGCTCAGCGCTCCTTCTCCATGCGTGACCGTGGCAACGTGGCATCACTCATCATGACAGCTCTACAGGGAGAGATGGAGTACGCTACAGGAGTCCTCAAACAGCTGCTCTCTGACCTCATCGACAAGAACCTGGAGAGCAAGAACCACCCTAAACTGCTGCTCAGGAGGTGGGAGAGAACACACACACACAGATATACAGAGTTGGCCAATCAAAATAGAGGTTGTTTAGATTTAAAACTCTTAAAGGTACAGTAGCAAAAACCGAATTCTTCCCTGCTATCTAGTATGCGAAAAATAGTATGCCAAAAGAGTAGTGTGTCCGAATACCTAGTATTTGAAAAACAGTAGTTGAATAGTCCCCGGATGACTTACTTCTTCCGGCGAGATTCTTACGTGTTCAATTCGATTCAATTCAAGGGGAAATGTACACATCACAGCAGCACATACCACACGGTAATAATAAGGATGTGTGCATTCAATGGACACTTTACTATCCGATGACGCTACGGGAGAGGATTTATGAATGGAAGTGAAGCGACACAACTGACGCTTGTAGGTCACGTGATAATGACAACATGGCAGATGTAGTATGTCCAAATTTCATTCATACTACCCATATTCATACTATAGACCTTATGCACCAGAGAAACGAGGGCGCCGCCATCTTTAGAATATTGTCTTTGAACTTCCGTTTTTGCGGTCGCTCTGTATATCTCTATGGCATCGCTGTCCAGGAGTAATTAGCTGGTGAAGTTGATTTACTTATTGTAGAGTTAACGAAAGTTATCATGAGCATTGTAATGTTTATGATAAGCATTCTAAAGTATATGTCTTAACAAATGGACCTTGGGAATTTTTTTAACGAGCCGTTCATTCATAACTACGCAAGATCGCTGTGAAAATACAGACCGGAAGTCAAAAGACAATGAGCTCAGCGTGGAAAAGGGGCGTGGCTACATAAGGTCTATATAGAACATACTTTTTTTAACTGCTATGAAGTAAATTCAAATTCTACTCAGATAGTATGTGATTTTGGGCGCACCAAGGGTCATAGAGAGGGTAGAATATAGTACTGCAAATCTAAATTTAAAAGTAGATTTAAAATGATACAAAATTCCCAGCCTAGAAAAACCACCTCAAATTTTCTCCCTGACGCACAAAAGTTCATGTAAGTCAATACTCTCCATCTCACCCGAACGTCAACCCTGATCTAGCGCACTTACCGAAGTACGCTAATGAGCTATTCAGTACACTTGCCCCTCATGAAATACCTGTTGTCCCGCTCCATTCACCTTATCTCCCCTTCACCGTTTTATTAACGAGCATATAATTTAATAATAGGCCCTTATGTAAGGAAGTAATGGGAGTTGGTAAGTCTATGTGAATGCATTATTGAACAGCAGAAAAGGCTCCTGGTGGGCTTGAGGGAGGAAGGAGCCGCAGTTTGCAGCCCGCACTAGCAGTCGCTCTCGTTTGCCAGCTACAGACGAATTGAAGTCCATTAATTACGGCATGCTTTAATTACTTCTGTTCTGGGGAAGCTTTTGGGGGGTCTTCGGCTAGCGACAGGTTGGCCATTAATGGAAGACGTCGCCCAATTACTGTAATTGTCTGGTCTTAATGAAGATTGGTGGTTTGTTTTGGAAAAAGTGCAGTTTTTTTCCCCCCACAAGTACCACATTAGTAGTTTTTTTTTTTTTTTTTGAGAAGGCTTTTATTTACTTTTGGATTGCATTTTTATTGTATGAATTGGAATTCATATTTCCTCTTTTCCTCTCTGCTTTTAGGACCGAGTCTGTTGCTGAGAAGATGCTTACGAACTGGTTCACTTTTCTTCTGTACAAGTTCTTAAAAGTAAGTTGGTACAGTATGTAGGATATCGTTAAAAACTTTGGGGTCGTTATATTATATTTTATTTTTTTAAAGAAATAAATACTTGTATTTTGCTGAGAATCCTGAAAAATATTTCTCAAAAATATTAAGCAGCACAACTGTTTTCAACATAATTATAAGGAGTGTTTCTTGTGCACCAAATCAACAATATTAGAATGATTTCTGAAGGATCATGTGACACTGAAGACTGGAATAATGATGCTGAAAATTCTGCTATGCCATCACAGGAATAAATTACATTTCAGAATATATTCCAAAATATATTTCACATTATTAAGATATTAGCGAACCCAAACTTTTGAATAGTAGTGTACAGTACATGCACATGTTTTATGCACCACTGGATCTGCAGTGCCACCTTATATTTTACACCTTATATTTGTGAAGTTTCATAGTTTGATTCACAAGTTGAACTCATGAGCCAGTTCTTCAAAAGAATCAAAGAGAAATTTTGAATCTGTTTGATTTGTTTGAATCAGTCTAACGAATCACCCTAGATCTACATTTGTGTGTTAAGGGGAGTTTTTTTTTTAATCCCATTGACTTTTATCATATGGACAAAACCATTTGAAACCTAAAATATCAGCTTTGATATGATAGGTGAGTAAATGACAGAACATTTGTATAAAGTCTGTTCTACTCACTCCTGATAAATCAAAAATGCACCCAAACACACATACAAAAACACAAAAATGAATTCACACTCTTTATTCTACAAGAATAGGGCGACCAAAGAACCTTCCCACCAGTAGTTTCAACATGATGAGACAAATTAAGAAACAGAAGCTGTCTGTCAGGGGTCGGGCAGGTCAAAGGCTGTCCCTAGCGGCACCTCTGCATCTGAGTCCCCATCAGCTCTTAGTTCCCTCTCCTTTTATATACTCCTGTTCTCTCCCCCCGACACCCCCCCACCCACCCATCCTGCTTCGCTCCATGACGCCACTCACAGAGCGTGATTGAGCTGCAGGATGTCGCATCCTCCCCTGTCTGTCTCTCTCTCTCTCGCACTCTCACATTAGCAGCTCTCTAGTTTTATTAGTTCAATCATGCAGGGCTCAGCATGCACTGGAAGAATTTTAATCAACAGGAAACCGGTGTCTAGAATACTTTCACATCAGAGAAATTCATTTAAAGTTGACACAAATTGAACATGCTTTTGCATTATTTGACAACATAGAATGTAGTTGTTTGTAAAGGAATAGTTCATCCAAAAGATGAAAATGGTCAATTTATTTACAGTACTATACTAATAATAGACTGATATCAGATGAGGGACCATACATTTTAAATATTAAAATGGAAAGATTTAATAAATAAAATACACACACACTATGTATGTAGGTGTATGTTTGTGCTTATATATGTATGTGTAATATATATATATATATATATATACACTCACCGGCCACTTTATTAGGTACACCTGTCCAACTGCTCGTTAACACTTAATTTCTAAGCAGCCAATCACATGGCGTCAACTCAGTGCATTTAGGCATGTAGACATGGTCAAGACAATCTCCTGCAGTTCAAACCGAGCATCAGTATGGGGAAGAAAGTTGATTTGAGTGACTTTGAACGTGGCATGATTGTTGGTGCCAGAAGGGCTGGTCTGAGTATTTCAGAAACTGCTAATCTACTGGGATTTTCACGCACAACCATCTCTAGGGTTTACAGACAATGGTCCGAAAAAGAAAAAACATCCAGTGAGCGGCAGTTCTGTGGGCGGAAATGCCTTGTTGATGCCAGAGGTCAGAGGAGAATGGCCAGACTGGTTCGAGCTGATAGAAGGGCAACAGTGACTGAAATAACCACTCGTTACAACCGAGGTATGCAGCAAAGCATTTGTGAAGCCACAACACGCACAACCTTGAGGCGGATGGGCTACAACAGCAGAAGACTCCACCGGGTACCACTCATCTCCACTACAAATAGGAAAAAGAGGCTACAATTTGCAAGAGCTCACCAAAATTGAACAGTTGAAGACTGGAAAAATGTTGCCTGGTCTGATGAGTCTCGATTTCTGTTGAGACATTCAGATGTTAGAGTCAGAATTTGGCGTAAACAGAATGAGAACATGGAACCATCATGCCTTGTTACCACTGTCCAGGCTGGTGGTGGTGGTGTAATGGTGTGGGGGATGTTTTCCTGGCACACTTTAGGCCCCTTAGTGCCAATTGGGCATCGTTTAAATGCCACGGCCTACCTGAGCATTGTTTCTGACCATGTCCATCCCTTTATGGCCACCATGTACCCATCCTCTGATGGCTACTTCCACCATGTCACAAAGCTCTAATCATTTCAAATTGGTTTCTTGAACATGACAATGAGTTCACTGTACTAAAATGGCCTCCACAGTCACCAGATCTCAACCCAATAGAGTATCTTTGGAATGTGGTGGAACGGGAGATTCGCATCATGGATGTGCAGCCGACAAATCTGCGGCAACTGTGTGATGCCATCATGTCAATATGGACCAAACTCCCTGAGGAATGCTTCCAGCACCTTGTTGAATCTATGCCACGAAGAATTGAGGCAGTTCTGAAGGCAAAAGGGGGTCCAACCCGTTACTAGCATGGGGTACCTAATAAAGTGGCCGGTGAGTGTATATATCAATTATTTTCTAGAAATACATCTAGAAACAAATATTATTGTGTATAGAAATAGTCTCACACAAAGCAGTCAAAGCAACAAAAAAAATATGTTTTTTTTTTTTTTTATCATTGGACTTTGGCTGGAAAAGAGCAGCATGAATAAGTTGCCTAATATGTTCCTTTTAGACTAAATCAGCCAATTCCAATTTGCTCATTTGAAGTCAGTTTCAAGCTCTGTCTGTTTACAGGCCTCGTTTGGCTCCTCTGCTAACTGACAAAAGTTCAGAAGCAGACAGTTTGTGATCGCTAATTAGCATTAGGAAAAGCGGCGCTGTTTTAGACGGATGGGATTGTGGCGTGAGTTAGTGGAACTGACAAGCTGTTGTCACCAACACACAGCTTGTAATATCACATATGATGACACTGCTCAGAAAGCACAGTTGAAGCAAACTGACACAAGTCAAACCTTCCCAGAAATCTCTCTCACAAAGTGCAGTTTTTTTTTAATCAACATTCTGGCCACAGTGGTGCTTTTGAACGAGGTCTGCTCAAGGCTGTGGTGTGGAATAATTGATCTGCTAGCTCTGTATTTCAACAGGATATTTTCCTGCTACTGTTCATTAGCCCTATGGGTGGGTGAGGTCTGTCTATGTGGTCTGCTCTCTCTCGCTCTCTTTCTGTCTCTTTCTTTAATGAAGCTAGAGCGTGGGATGAGGTCTGGTCTCTCGGCCGCGTGCGCTGCAGTGGGGGTCTCTAAGAGTGATGTATTCACGCTCCCTCTCGTTAGCAGCTGTCGGCTTAATTAGCGCAGATGCTAACGAGACGTTAACAGCATATGGTGGGAGGGTGGGTGGAGTAAAACAGGATGAAGTGGTGGAGGAAACCAGAGTAACTGTTTTGTGTGGGTATGCGCGAGGCGGAGGAAGACGGCGGGTTTCCTCGTTTCACCGTGCCCATCATAATCACTGCGGTCGGGGGGTCGGTTGAGGAGGGATACAAGCCTAATGCGTCTCGCATGTGACTGCTCTCCGTAAATCATGACTTGCGTGTCTCCTGCATTAAAATTTGACCAATCTTTGGAAATTATATCAGATTTTGACTTAATTGACATAATTTCTGTCTCAGAAACTCATTCCAATTCATTGTAGCTTCAGAAACTTTGTAGATTCTGCCTAAGAAACGATTAGCAAGTGTATTCGTGGTAGCTTCAGATTTTGTGGTAATGTGTAAATCACACAATGTGTTCTGTGTAATCTGAAGCTACAATGGAAAAGATTGCTAATTGCTAGTTTCTGTCTCAGAAACTCATTACAGATCATTGTAGCTTCAGATTCATTGTAGTTTCTGCCCTAAGAAACTAGCGATTAACACAATTATTCATTGTAGCTTCTGACTCAGAAACTAGCGATTAACACGTTTATTCATTGTAGCTTCAGATTCATTGTAGCTTCTGATTGTAGCTTCATGTAGCTTCATGAATAAACGCGATTAACACGTTTATTCATGAGCTTCTGCCTAAGTTTCTGAGCTTCTGCCTCAGAAACTAGCGATAACACGTTTATTCATTGTAGCTTCTGCCTCAGAAACTAGCGATTAACGTGTTTATTCATTGCAGCTTCTGACTCAGAAACTAGCGATTAACACGTTTATTCATTGTAGCTTCTGGCTCAGAAACTAGCGATTAACACGTTTTTTCATTGTAGCTTCTGACTCAGAAACTAGCAATTTTACGCGTTTATTCATTGTAGCTTCTGACTCAGAAACTAGCGATTAACGCGTTTATTCATTGTAGCTTCTGCCTCAGAAACTAGCGATTAACGCGTTTATTCATTGTAGCTTCTGACTCAGAAACTAGCGATTAACACGTTTATTCATTGTAGCTTCTGACTCAGAAACTAGCGATTAACGTGTTTATTCATAGTAGCTTCTGACTCAGAAACTAGCAATTAACACGTTTATTCAATGTAGCTTCTGACTCAGAAACTAGCGATTAACACATTTATTTATTGTAGCTTCTGGACTCAGAAACTAGCGATTAACACGTTTATTCATTGTAGCTTCTGCCTCAGAAACTAGCGATTAACACGTTTATTCATTGTAGCTTCTGACTCAGAAACTAGCGATTAACACGCTTATTCATTGTAGCTTCTGCCTCAGAAACTAGCGATTAACACATTTATTCATTGTAGCTTCTGCCTCAGAAACTAGCGATTAACACGTTTATTCATTGTAGCTTCTGACTCAGAAACTAGCGATTAACGTGTTTATTCATAGTAGCTTCTGACTCAGAAACTAGCAATTAACACGTTTATTCAATGTAGCTTCTGACTCAGAAACTAGCGATTAACACATTTATTTATTGTAGCTTCTGGACTCAGAAACTAGCGATTAACACGTTTATTCATTGTAGCTTCTGCCTCAGAAACTAGCGATTAACACGTTTATTCATTGTAGCTTCTGACTCAGAAACTAGCGATTAACACGCTTATTCATTGTAGCTTCTGCCTCAGAAACTAGCGATTAACACATTTATTCATTGTAGCTTCTGCCTCAGAAACTAGCGATTAACACATTTATTCATTGTAGCTTCTGGCTCAGAAACTAGCGATTAACACGTTTATTCATTGTAGCTTCTGACTCAGAAAATAGCGATTAACGCGTTTATTCATTGTAGCTTCTGCCTCAGAAACTAGCGATTAACGTGTTTATTCATAGTAGCTTCTGACTCATAAACTAGCAATTAACACGTTTATTAATTGTAGCTTCTGCCTCAGAAACTAGCGATTAACACGTTTATTCATTGTAGCTTCTGACTCAGAAACTAGCGATTAACATGTTTATTCATTGTAGCTTCTGGCTCAGAAACTAGCGATTAACACGTTTATTCATTGTAGCTTCTGACTCAGAAACTAGCGATTAACACGTTTATTCATTGTAGCTTCTGACTCAGAAACTAGCGATTAACACGTTTATTCATTGTAGCTTCTGACTCAGAAACTAGCGATTAACACGTTTATTCATTGTAGCTTCTGACTCAGAAACTAGCGATTAACACGTTTATTCATTGTAGCTTCTGACTCAGAAACTAGCGATTAACGCGTTTATTCATTGTAGCTTCTGACTCAGAAACTAGCGATTGACACGTTTATTCATTGTAGCTTCTGGCTCAGAAACTAGCGATTAACACGTTTATTCGTTGTAGCTTCTGACTCAGAAACTAGCGATTAACGCGTTTATTCATTGTAGCTTCTGACTCAGAAACTAGCGATTAACACGTTTATTCATTGTAGCTTCTGGCTCAGAAACTAGCGATTAACACGTTTATTCATTGTAGCTTCTGACTCAGAAACTAGCGATTAACACGTTTATTCATTGTAGCTTCTGACTCAGAAACTAGCGATTACCACGTTTATTCATTGTAGCTTCTGACTCAGAAACTAGCGATTAACACATTTATTCATTGTAGCTTCTGGACTCAGAAACTAGCGATTAACAGGTTTATTCATTGTAGCTTCTGCCTCAGAAACTAGCGATTAACACGTTTATTCATTGTAGCTTCTGACTCAGAAACTAGCGATTAACACGCTTATTCATTGTAGCTTCTGCCTCAGAAACTAGCGATTAACACGTTTATTCACTGTAGCTTCTGACTCAGAAACTAGCGATTAACACGTTTATTCATTGTAGCTTCTGACTCAGAAACTAGCGATTAACACGTTTATTCATTGTAGCTTCTGACTCAGAAACTAGCGATTAACACGTTTATTCATTGTTGCTTCTGCCCTAAGAAACTAGCGATTAACACGTTCATTCATTGTAGCTTCTGACTCAGAAACTAGCGATTAACACGTTCATTCATTGTAGCTTCTGACTCAGAAACTAGCGATTAACACGTTTATTCATTATAGCTTCTGACTCAGAAACTAGCGATTAATACGTTTATTCATTGTAGCTTCAGATTTTGCGTCGTAATGTATAATTCACACAATGTGTTTTATGTATAATCTGAAGATGCGATGAAAATTCCTGCTAATCGCTAGTTTTTCATCTAATATTTATATTTTATTTTATTTCAGCTTTGTTTAGTTTTTGTTTAATAACAACCCTGCTGGTTGGTTGCTAAATGCTAACGGATGCCTGATTCAAACAGAAACATAAATATGAATAATTAAGAAACTCACAAGTTGTTTGTTAGCCAGTGAAAAATGTTAATGCTAATGTAGAAATCAGCCTATCAATCCACATCCCTGCCGCCTCTCTCTCCACACCTATCCGTTCGTTTCACAAAGGGGTTTAAGTGCTTCCTCCCAATCGTTAACCTCCATCTATCGCTCTCTCTATTCCCTACGTTTAAACTGTTTGTCTTTTTCGAGAGGGGCTTTTTGAGGGTGTGAGAGGCTAATGGTTGTATTGATTGGCAAGTCCTTGTGATTATTTGAAAGCGGTGTGCCATTATAGCTGCTTGTTTTTCACATCTGAAGTGACAGTTTATCAGTAATCAAGTTTTGCTCAATATACAAATCCTGAAATGCATTTTATGTCCGCGTGTTACTATGAAAGGAAAGAAGGGCTATTGATCGCATCATCTTTCACTTTTTATGAGGTGAAAAAATTCACGGTGCATGTATTCATGACATTGTGGAGTCCTAACACACTGTTGTTTCTGACTCTTTCTCTACAGGAGTGTGCAGGCGAGCCTCTCTTCATGCTGTACTGTGCTATTAAACAGCAGATGGAAAAAGGCCCTATAGACGCCATCACCGGAGAGGCCCGATACTCCCTCAGCGAGGACAAACTCATCCGACAACAGATTGACTATAAGACGCTGGTCAGTGCAAGCACACACTCAGTATACAGTGCACAACATTAGCTCACTCATCTGAAGGTCTGAGGATGTGTTTTTATGTCTCTCCAATCAAGATGAAATCAAAATTGACCTTATTTGTATTCTTAATAAATGTCACCTGTCCTGTTGTGCACAACTCATGAATATTACTATAGAGGAAAAAGTAATCTTTAATCAAAAGGGCTTTTGACACATTAAAAAATAAACCCTGGGTCAAACTAAACCCTGGTTTTTCTTGCTTCAGGGTACCTTCATTACCGAGGGTACATTCATTCTGGTATTCATGAGCTGACTTTTCACACTGTACATTCCTAAACCCTGGGATAACATCCTTATTTGCATATTTGTGGTGTCGGTGTCAGTGATTGGACGAACTCAACATGCAACCTGTTTACATAGATTACATGCCCTTTACAGGCTATAAATGTAAGAATAAAATGGTCTCTTCTTCACGCCAATTAACGCGATCACCGTTTGACGTTTTTCCTCTTAAACATTGAAACGACGCAGCGTCTCCGTGACTGCAATAGTGTTGTTAACTCTGATTCTAAATTACGAGTGTGCAATGTTCCTTTACCCAGGTGCAATGATAACCCAGGGTTAAGCGCAGTGTGAAAAGTGTATTAACTTTAGCATCCTACTTTTTGCTGACCGTTCCTTCTGCTGATTTAACAAAGTCAATGTGCAGTGAAAACCTCCTGACATGAAAGCTTTTCCGAAACGTAGCCAGCAAAAAAAAAAGAAGAAGCTATTTTTACAAATATTTTTGCTTATTAAATGAAGTTCCAAATGTTGAACATTCCAGATCAGTCACTTATGAGATTTTTTAGAAGACAGCGGCCTTGATTTTAGAACAGAGCCATGGTGTTTTCAACTAGTTTTTACAGTATTGAGTGTTTTAACTGCTCAAACTAGAAGCTAATGATAAATCGCTCAGACTGATTTACCTTGTCTCTTTTTAGACACTTCATTGCGTGAACCCAGAGAGCGAGAACGGCCCGGAGGTGACGGTGAAATGCCTGAACTGCGACACAATCACCCAGGTGAAAGAGAAGCTTCTGGACGCTGTGTATAAAGGAAGCCCCTACTCACAGAGACCCAAAGCTGGAGACATGGACCTGGGTAAGAACTCTTGAGAAACTCTTGAGAAAGAGTCATTAGGTCATTCTAAACCCTGGATAGCAAAATCTTGGCTTACCGTATTTTCCGCACTATAAGGCGCACTTAAAAGCCTTTAATTTTCTCAAAAAACGACAGTGCGCCTTATAATCCGGAGCGCCTTATATATGGATCAATTGGTTAATAATGCTCCGCGTTATTAAATTCGCCCGCAAACTCGCGCTCGTGTCCATCTTTTGCCCGCTCTGTCACACGGCCACTTCAACCTCGTATAAATCAGGTTATGTGTGTAAGTCACGAGCGCTCACTCTTACTAACAGACACACGAACAGACACACTGTCCCCGGCGCTGCTCTCGCGTCACAGAATGTTCATAAACCGGGTCGTCTCATTCAAAACAGCCAGCTGTTGCTGTCAGCGAGCCGCCGCACATGAATACTCATGAGTCAGGCTGCGAATGTAATGGTGTGTTCACACCAAACGCGAATAGAGCGTCAAATACGCGTCTATCGCGTCTAATTAGACGCTTGAACATTCGCTCGAGTTAAAATTTTTCAACTTGCGCGGAAGACATTCGCAGCAAACGCGTCGCCCCAATTCGCGTCATTCGCAACGCCCCGCGCAAATGATGCGTCTATTCGCGTCTTTGCATTGACTTTGTATGTAATCCACTCGCGCAAATAATTAAATTTGCGTTCGGTGTGAACACACCATAAGTTATGTGCCCGCCCCAGCGCGCTCGCGCTTACTAATAAACGCCTCGCCTCTGGCGCCGCGCACTCGCTACATTCCCTTTAGTACATCTAGTGGATGCATAACGCAAACCCAGTGAAACGTTTGACTGCAGTATCTTATGCGCCTTATATTCCGGTGCGCCCTTTATATGAAAAATGTTCTAAAATAGGTCATTCATTGAAGGTGCGCCTTATAATCCGGTGCGCCTTATAGTGCGGAAAATACGGTAACTTGTTTCATGTTTCACACTATTCAACTCTTTGCCCTGGTTTGCAATTAATCCTGGGCAGTTAGGTTTAGACTCTACATTTGGAAGCCCTGGGTTAATGTTCTTATTTGCATATTTATGAGGTCAATAAGATTGATTGGTTTTAATAACTGCCTGTCCATCTCTGAAAATGTTTACATGTACAAGTGAACGTTTCTGTGGCTGTAAAAAGCACATGAATATTTAATGAGGTCAACAATGAGGCAGTTTAGGATTAGTTCGCTGCACTGCATCTTTTCACACTGTATAGTGTGTACCTTTGCCGCTGCAGGTGGGGAGGGTTCCATAACCCAGGGTTAAAAGTGGTGCTAACCCTGTTTCGAAATTACAAGAATGAAACGTTGCATAAACCGGGGTAATGAGACGCCTTACCCAGGGTTAAAAAGGCGATAACCCAGGCTTAAATGCAACGTGAAAAGCCCTAGAGACTTGCAGTTTGGATGAGTGGTTGGCAGAGCTTTTATGATTCAAGATGGACATATCAATGAAATATTGCATGTTAGGTATGTCAATTAATCACAATTAATCAATTAGACAATTAATCAATTAATTAATTATTCAAATAACTATTGATTAAGTAATCAATCTAAATTTTGACTTTAATACTACAAAATGCATAATGGAAGTTTCAAATATTTTATAGTACATTAATTTTATTAAATAAGTTTTTTATTATGCTTAATGTAAATATTGCAATTTATTTTTTTAACAAATTTTCAGGCCACTGAAGTTGAATACATTTAAGCTTTTTAGTATGCATTTAATTGAACTCAGTAATATTTTGCATGAATACATGATACAGGAAGACTGATAGAGGAACAGTACATAAATTGTATGTATACACACAGATTTTGATTACTGAACATTTCTGTGCTAAAACGAATTAATCGACAATTGATAACCTAATTAAATTATTAAACAAAATTATTAAAGGGGTCATAAAATGGTACATGCACTTTTACAAGTTGATTGTACTGAAATGTGTGTTGGCAGTGCCTGTACACAACCATTATATAATGATAAAAATCCATCCAGTGTTTTTGTTTTAATCTCCTTATATGTTTTCCCCTGCCTCAAATCAAGCCCGTTCGACCGTGTGACGTCACACGGTCGGACGCCCCTCCCACGATTGTTGATTGACAGCAACGTTTCAACACAGACCCGCCCTGAGCGAGCTGTCATCATAGTCCGCCATTGTTGATACGCTGGAGCAGAATGGCGTCTAAGCAATTGCATAGACAGTAAAAGAAAGAGCGATTGTGGTGTTCTGTTGGGTGTAATAACGAACACAGCAGTCGTTTTGATGTTCCTAAATCCGAACCGCTGAAGACGCAGTGGCTGAGTTTTGTTTTCGAAGGGAATATTACCCACGATCAACGTCAATGCTTTCATGTTTGCGCAAATCATTTCTCAGCAGACTGCTTTATAAACGAGGGTCAGTATAAATCTGGTTTTGCTAAGAAGCTGCTCCTGAAAAAAGAATTGGTACCAACTATTTATGTTACCTCTGCACCTCCAGAAGAAGTGAGTGTAAAGTTTTATTAACCTTTATATTAATCTTTGCAAATCGCGGAAAAAAGTTTTTCATGACCATTAGTTGTAACGTCAATCTGTCAACTAACGTATACATCAGTAAACACACAGCGTTCGTATCTCACTACTCTACCCTGCCAGTGCATGCAAAAATAGATCAAAGTGACATTACGTTAACCAACCATTCAGAAACGTCCTGTTCGAGCCTTAATTCACCTTTGGCTAAGCCCCGCCCCCCTTAGTTACTGTCGCTATGTTCGTCAAGCTACGCCGCTCTCACGCACACACCATGTTCTCAAGCAGTGAAAAATACATTGCGGAGCAGAGAGGAGACTGACAACAGGCTGACAGACCAGGTTACTTTTCGGTTACTTTTCATATTTAACATATTAAACAAAGTCTCACCTTTCAAATTTGGTTATTTTTTAAAAGAAATTTAAACAATAATGTTGGACTGTGGCAACACGGTGGCGGTAACGTTAGTCACCTTCAAAACTACCACAGCGTGTCTGTAACATTAACGTTAGGTGTTTGTATCTTGAATAACAAAGTTAGCTAACATCCAGCCGCTACTCAAAACATACAATCCTGACTTACGTTAACGTTACGTGATAACTAAACTATCGCTAAGCTTGCTTGCTAGCACCTTTCTTCATTAATTAGGGTAACGTTAGAGAACCGAAATCATAACCTAACAGCATAACACTGTCTAACTAGTATAACTTCACATTAAGGTTAAAAGCAACATTTACTTTATAGCACACAAGTGAGCTTGTTGAGGGGTTTAACGTAGCTGACTGTGAGGACGTCCACACAGTTCAATCCAAAGACGACACTTGTCAGGATTTGACTTCGGTTTTGGGAAGGAAAAAAAACGGACACCCCCCTCCAACCTCTCTGGGAAACGCGTATCTGTGTTACAAATGCCCCAGGGCAGGCACAACGTTCAACCATATTTTTGATAAAACTACGACGGTAATAGCCTGCCGAGACCAAAAATATGAGACGCCTGTGTTAAAGTCAATGGAGCACTGTGAAAAAGTGTCGGACCTCTGTGGGAGCTCGTTCTTGGCTGCGCTGTGATTGGTCAATCTACATTCTGGGGTGTGGCTTAGCCAAAGGCGAATTGTCGAACTTCTTTGCGGCCGTCATCTTGTTCCGGGTCCGACTCCGGTTCAAACTGATACGGTTGCACAGATGTCTCCTCAGAGACTCCCGCTGCCATTCTTTCTCCAAAATGTACCCTCAACTGTTGTCAAGGCAACACTCCACATGCATTGTTTCAAAACGCCTGCAGAACAGAGGGGCGGAGTGAGTAAAGCTCATTATCATTTAAAGGCATATGCACTGAAACGGCGTGCTGAAAACAGAGCTGTTTTTGACCAGGTACAATTAGTGTTTTCTTACAATACTAATGAGAATTTTTTATAAAAGTATATTACAAAGTTTTCATTTAGACCCTAAACATTCATATTCACTTTTACAAAAATGGCATTATATGACCCCTTTAACAACCCTGTTTCACGTTCTTGTAATCAAATGCCTCTGTTCAGAGAAGGTACTGTCAGCTAATACAAATGTTCAGCTTATCAGCAGCTTGATATAAATGGATGCTGAAGTCACCGTTGTGGGCACCAGGGAAATAGACACTGAACCATATCATCCACAGCAAGATCCCATTAGCTAGAGCAGTCCCCAACATGATTGTCATCTGGCTCAGACTGAGTGATGCTATCAGCTGCAGATCTCTTCTGGCTTTGCTTTGCTCTGCTCCTTGGCAGTTGTCTTTCAGAATCTGTTTCGAAATAAGAAACTGCGACTTCCTCCTGCAACAAACAAACAAACAAACAAACAGAAAGGTTGTTTATTGGAACGGTTTGCTTGTAAGAGGCTTACAACAGTCATTCCCATGACCTTGATCAGATCCATCATTTAGATCTGACCCGGAGTCAGACTTGTCACTCAGCCTCTGTTAACAGCAAGTGCATGTTTTCATATCTTTTCCGCTCGGAAAAGTGACTTCACTCTGCACAGGGAGATTCGGACAAGGTCTGCACAAGGTTATGTGCTCTAAATGAAGCATTTCTAAAGAGGAAAGCTCCCCTCAAGTGGTCAGTCGTCCTTGCTGTGGGAGTGATGTGCGTGTGTACACATAGCTAGAGTTTGAGTGCAAAATTATCCCCAAAAGTGAGCTAAATATGACAAAACTGTCTTTGGGAGGCATTTGGGGATGTCCTCAATTGGAAAATGTATTCATAAATAAGCAAGTACTGTTTTTTAAAACATAAAATGTCACCATTCCCGTTGACACACACCTTCATCTTGTTTTCTGTTGCAGAGTGGCGCCAGGGGAGACTGGCGAGGATCATTCTGCAGGATGAGGATGTCACTACTAAGATTGATAATGACTGGAAACGCCTGAACACACTAGCACACTATCAGGTACGGTCACTGTCCACAGCTGAGCAATAATAAGGAAAATAAAGATGTCATGGTCAAAGAATGCCAGAATTAGGTGGTGTATTCTGAGCGTGACACTCTTCAGGGTTCTCGTGGTCGTGGAAAACCTTTGGAATTTCTTTCTTTCTTCTTCTTTTTTTTATTGTGATCGCCTGGAACATTATGGAAATGTATTCAAATGTTAGAAGTCATAGACATTTCTGTAGTGATTTTTTTGTTGTTTTCTTTTTGGGGACCTTTGTTCAAAATAATCTCTTAATTCCAAGGATTGTTACCTGGCATATAAATGGAAAATTATTTTTTAAAAATACTTACGCATTAATCACGAATGACTGTAAAAGTCATGGAAACTGGTTGAATATGGTGGAAACACATTTCAAATTTGTTTTATGGTCTTAACTACAAAAACATGATCAAGTTGACATTTTATTCAAATATCATACAGTACCAGTCAAAAGTATGGAATAATTACGATTTTTTTATGTTTTTAAAAGATGTCTTATGCTCATCAAGGCTGCAATTTTTTTTTGAAAAATACAGTAAAATAACTGTCTTTTTTGTTTAATATTTTTTAAAATGTAGATTATTCCAGTGATGTCAAAGCTGAATTTTCAGCATCATTACTCCAGTCTTCAGTGTCACATCATTCTAAAATGCTGATCTGGTGCTCAATTATTAAAAACATTTAATATATATATATATTCCAAACTATTGACTGGCAGTGTACATCCATTAAGATTTTTGTATCTTTGATATGCAGAGTATAGTGCACTATAGATGAATGATATAGATGAATGTGTCTGTGAATGAGTTATTTGCAGTAATGTTGAGTACCTCACTGTATTCAGGTAACAGATGGGTCTGTTATCGCCCTGGTGCCAAAGCAAAACTCTGCGTACAACATCTCAAACTCGTCCACCTTCACCAAGTCCCTCAGCAGATACGGTAAGAACTCTGTCTCAACTCCCTGTTTTGATGTTCCCCTCAGAACTTCCACTTCTCGTCTCCTCCGAGACTTTCTTCAGAAGAGCGAGATCACGTCTGCCACATTCACCCGAGAGATTTGTATTTATTGCACCCAGAAGCTCACTGGCCTCCATTTTCCCTTAAAAACGAGGACTCGCGCTAGAATCGTGTCCTTGTGTCTGGATTTCAAAAAGCCGGCGGACTTCTTTGTGATGATTTTGTTTTGTTTTCCGAGCACTTTGGGTGTTTGTGCGAATAAGAGGTGATGATAGCACAGAACTGAAGGTGTTTTGTTCCTCAACCCCAAAAAAAGAAAGCGGATCAGAGAGAAAAAGCTGTTTAATGTTGTCTGTCCTCCTCAGATGCGCGTATCCGTGATTGCCGCAGAATTACATGCACTCAAGCCATGGCTCTCTCATGGCAGACGTCCATTATATTTCCCTTTGAGAGGGGGCTTCATGTCTGGGATAATTCTGCTCAAACACTGGACGCACATTCGTATTGTCGTTCAAGTCGTGTTTCGCTCGTTGCCATGGAAACGGCAGAGGTTACCGCAGTCGCTGTGGTGTCAGAGTGACGCCAATGCGGATCGTTGTCATTACATGATCTGGCTTCTTTTTTTTTTTACTTGATTTCCTGGATATGTAAGCTCATGAAAATACCTTTGAACATTGTTCCAAATCCCTTCACACCCCGGTACAGGAAGTGAATTCATATCTTCAATACCCAAATGAGCATTCCTCCCCGGCCTCCAGAATGGACATGGCGATAAGAGCACTGGACAGATATGCATCTCCCTGGGCCTCCGTAATGAAGTTTGACACTGGTACCATTAATAATGAACGATGCATTCACAAGCCGCAGGAGAGAACAGAAGAAGTCTTATTTCAGACTGCTCACAGGGTATTTTTATATATTCGTGTCAACCTTTATTACCCTGAGCTGAACATTATATGCGATTTGTGTCGCATTGAAGAACGAGATACAAACACTTGCTCATTGCTAGCAGCATGCAAGCGTGAATGGCCTGTTAGACCAGAAATATACTCATAAATATATACAAACATATATCTGCAAAGGCAGCTGTTTGGCCAGCGGATGACCAATATGTTTTTTTTCTTCTGTTTTTCAATATCTAGAAAGCAGGGTGACTGATACAATGCTGATATATACATAAACAAATAGCATACACGTTTGTTAAAAAGTTTGGGATAATACGATTTTTTTATGTTTTTGAAAGATGTATCTTATGCTCATCAAGGCTGCATTTTCTTGATCAAAAATACAGTAAAAAAAACTGTAATAGTGTGAACAAATATTACTATTCAAATGAACTGCGTTTAAAAATATAGTTTATTGCTGTGACGGCAAAGCAGATTTTTCCGTCTTTAGTGTCACTTGATCCTTCAGAAATCATTCTGCTTAATATTTTTGTGGAAACTGTGATACTTTTTTTCAGGAGTTGAAAAGAACAGCATTTATTTGAAATCAGAGTCGTTTGTAACATAATACATGTCTTTATTAATTATGAATGTCACTTTTGATTATTATTTCATCAATTTAATGAATATTTGCTTTAACTTTTGAATGGTTATGGCCTACTTAAATGGAAAGAGAACTTTTGCTTTCTACTCTATGTACTAAAACACTATCTAAATGGACAACTATTGGGCCATCATTTGGCCTGGCTGGCATATTGGTCTATTACTAGCGAAAGCGTTGTGAGCATGTGGTTTGTGGGCAGCCGTGGCCTAATAGTTAGAGAGTCAGACTGGTAACCCAAATGCTGCAGGTTCGATTCTCAATACCTGAAGGAAACTAAGGTGCCCTTGAGCGAGGCAACTAACCCCCAATCGCTCCCTGGGTGCCACAGCAAAAATGGCTGCCCAAACTGTCCATAGTTTGCAGTGTATGTGTGTTCACTACTCACTACTCCTAATGTGTGTGCACTAACTTGGATAGGTTAAATGCAGAGAACAAATTCCTAGTATGGGTTACCATAGGCCTTCGCATGTCACTTTCACTTTGTATTTTACATGTACCGTTGAGGGTGATAGTTACTTTGAAATGTCTTGTGTTGAACTAGATTATTGACTGTAGAAGACGTTTATGCTAGTGCCCATTCTTCCGGCAACATTACAAACACAAACACGCACTTGCATTATATTACGATTTTCAGTGTATGAACGTCTGCGTCGTTGACACACTTGCGTAGAGTAAGTTTCAGCCATTAGTGTTTATCTTCCGTTATCTTGTGGTCTCTGTTGCTTAAAAATGCTCCTTTCCCGGTTTATTTATTCCTTTATTTATTATTTATTTGCTTTTCTACTATTATGTTTTTCTAAGCCCTGACTTTTTATGCGGTGTAATATAAAAGCGCTGCGAGAGGCTGAATTAAGCTTACAGTGGCTGTTTCTTTCAAGCTCGCCGGCCTGCCAGTCTGTGACTGATTAACTAGACTCCAGACGCGGGACTCTATCTTTCACTCCCACTTGCCACTTAAGGATAGAATAAACCTGAGGGAGTTTTTGATGGATTCTGCAGATGCAGTATATTCATTGTAGTTTAGGGCATCCACAGGAAATGATCCTTACCCAGAATGCCTTATCCTCAGACAGATTACTGTGCTTAACCATCCATTAGCCAGAGCTCAGCTCCTCTCTGCTCTCATCTTTGATGTGTAACTCCTGGGTATTTAGCAGCCGACTGCTCATCAGATAGAAGAGACCGCCGGACCTGATTTACAACCGCCGATGTGACTGTTTTATGCTGCTTAGGTTTTCGCTTTATATTATATGTATGGGGTCAATACTGCCTGAGATTTCGGAACCTTCCAGATTATGATGAATTAAAAGCAATAAGCGTGAGAGGCCGTGCGTTACAGTGATTTTGATGCTGTACGAGTGCCTATAACACCCTTGACCAAGGTAAAATGACTGTAACGCATGGCTTTTTATGGCGTATTGCTTTTGTAAAATGGCGGCAGTATCAGGAACATGAAAACGCTTATCTTTCGGCAACTATTATAGTTCCTTCGCCTAGCAAATGTAAAAATAGAGCTATCCATGTTATAAAATGCTAGAAATGATTTAATGATTGACTCTCTTTCTCTTCAGAGAGCATGTTGAGGACGGCCAGCAGCCCAGACAGTCTGCGGTCCAGGACGCCCATGATCACGCCCGATCTAGAGAGCGGGACCAAGCTCTGGCACCTCGTCAAAAACCACGACCACGCAGACCAGCGTGAGGGCGATCGCGGGAGCAAGATGGTGTCAGAGATCTACCTGACACGACTGCTGGCCACCAAGGTGAGCTTTCATGATGTTTTCTTATTCATGTTTTTAAGAATTTTGAGGTACGTTTACAATGCCAGCGGCTTTGTCGCTACATGTCTATCGCTGGCTGTTAGGTCACTAGTGGGCATTCTCACTACTTGTTGTTATTAATAACAATTGTGAATGACATTTAGAGATGCTACTCCATGTTGTAGACAACCAATCAGTTTTCTTGCCGCTAAAAACCTTTTGGAGGGAAAAGACTCAATATAAATGGAATCAGTACATAAACTGCTTAATATTAAAGATGAACGAGAAACAGCAAGTTCTCTTTGCCATCACTGCTATGTATCTGTGGTGTAAGCGCAAGCGCCGTTGTATCTGGGTTCACAAAATCGTTCAGGCTCTGAGTTTACAGGGCAAGTACCATCAACTTCTCTTCCATCTTGCTCTCCACTAGTGGTGGATTACGTGCGCTCAATGGTTGTCGTTCCTGAAAGTCGTTTTTCATTTGCATAAAGTTTACCATTGGTCAACTTTGTTGCGTCACTGGACATGCCCACTTCTGGTCTGCAACGGTTGCTGTCCCTGGAATTCGCCAGATTTCCATTGAAAATGAATGGGATTAATGGTATTTTGTCACTGCATGTTGCAATATCAAATATGTTCTGATTGGCTATGATTGTGTAACATCACAGATCCACATTCAGTGTTGACAGACAAATTGCTTGAATCTCGTCATATCGCACCTGGTTAGGACACAATATAATATTCTTGCTATCTCATTTTTGCTCTGTCTTCCTCCCTCATTCCTCTCTCTCTCCCCCTTTCTTGGTTCTGTAGCTTATTGCTTCGCCTCCTAATTGTTAGGCTAGGAAAAAATGAAATCAGAATATGTTTACAACCCTCTCGGGTGGTCAATTTTGATACATAATAAAAAACGATAGATAAATGTAATGCTGTAGCGGAAGAGAACAGCAGGAGACAGGTAATTTGTTGTGGATCGAGTGCTTCATGGTGCGTGGTGACAGATCGCGGAATGAATGCTGGGAAACCACGCGGACTGTGTCTGTCTGTCTCGTGTACACACACACACACACACACACACATGCACACACAGAGATACACACACACACACATACACACACACACACACACACACACCAGATTCCTAATCAACACACTCCATATTATCTGAGAGCCACTGCTGTTCTCCCGCTCACAGACATGATGAATAAACCGACATCTCTGGTTCGGCTGCTCGAGGGTCTTTAGCGATTTTAGGCTTTTAGTAAGTTTTTGCAAGTAGTGATTGTGTGCAAGTAGCCGTTGTGATCAATAGGACAGGGTTAAAGCTGAGAAAATTGCATTTTCAGGCTTTTTCTAGCATTTTCTGTGGCCCAAAGTTCTGGTGTTTTTAATACAGTGGTTGTCAGCTGGTGGAGAAACAAAAGATGCTAAATGCAAATAATAAAATCCAACTAACTATAATATTGTGCATTAAATAAAATAAATGGTAAAAATAAAATGGTTAAAAAAATTCATTTTAAAATAATAAAATAAAATAAAAATAATTCAACTTTTAAAATAGATGAGAAAATGGTTCCCGAAATCTTGTGTTGATGACATTAACAGTCAAACTCTATGGTATATTTCTTGTTAATATTTGCTCATTGTTGGACTTGCGAAGTTGATGGCAATAAAACAAACATTTCAATATTTATTTGAATTCTGTATGATAAATTTAGGTATTTTCGGTCCAACTTGATGTCAAAATCTTGGTCTTGGTGCAAAACCAGTTGAGAACCACTGATTTTATATTTATTTTATATGAAAAATAGGACATTTAACAGGCATATTCATTAAAGGGGTCATCGGATGGAAAATTCACTTTTATATGGTGTTTATATGGTGTATATGTGTCTTTGCAGTGTGTGCATCCGATGACCCCGTTAAAGGGGTGGTTAAGTATGATTTCACTTTTTTAACTTTAGTTAGTGTGTAATGTTGCTGTTTGAGCATAAACAACATCTGCAAAGTTACAAAGCTCAAAGTTCAAAGCAAAGGAAGATATTTGCTTTTAAAGAAAAGGACTACAACAAACGGCTGGTATGGACTACACGTCATTCCTCCCGGGTTAGTGACATCACCAACCCTAAAATGTACATAAACCCCGCCCCCAGAACACGCAGTCCATGTTGAGAAGAGGAAGAGTTGTTGTATAAGAGTACATTTGTGTGAGTCAGCTCAAAATTTAGAGTCCATATTTTCACATGCAATAGAAAGTCACTCTGTGTGCATCTCACAACAGTTCCTATACGAGCGATTTATAGATTACCATGACAGAATATCCTAATTGAAGATAGGTAACTCCACACCAGCAACATAAATTCATCAACTAACCATTCAGAGACGTTCTGTTGCATTCTACATGTTGTCACTTCTTCTTGAGTCTCTCCATCTTTGTCTGACTCCGTTTTAACATTAAAGGCAGAACAGTTTCTGTCATTTTAGTGTGTCTGACTCTGCATGAGGTAATCGGAGCTGCTAACACACGTGAGCTCTTGAAACCCCGCCCTCTGCAGTAGCTCATTTGCATTTAAAGGGCCAGGCACAAAACGGTGCGTTTTTGCAAACCCTCAAAAAGTGACAATTTTAACATGCAATATAAAAATATATGCAGGGTATTTTGTGCTAAAACTTCACACACACACTCTGGGGACATCAGAGATTTATTTTACATCTCGTGAAAATGGCATTTTACCACCCCTTTAAGAGTTTTAGGTAATTGTCAAGACACTTCTGATTTCTCTCACTACAGGGTACGTTACAGAAATTCGTCGATGATTTGTTTGAGACGATATTCAGCACGGCACACCGTGGCAGTGCCCTCCCTCTCGCCATCAAATACATGTTTGACTTCCTGGATGAGCAGGCAGACAAACACCAAATCACAGATTCAGATGTTCGGCACACCTGGAAGAGCAACTGGTGAGGAGCGACGCTGTTTAAGACATTAGTAAAAACTGCTGTTTTATGAAATCAGCTAGATTTTGTTCTCATTATCTACCCATTGCCTTTCCCTCGTCCTCAGTTTGCCGTTAAGATTCTGGGTGAATGTGATCAAGAACCCTCAGTTTGTGTTCGACATCCACAAGAACAGCATCACGGATGCATGTCTCTCCGTGGTCGCCCAAACCTTCATGGACTCCTGCTCCACATCTGAACACAAGCTCGGCAAAGATTCCCCCTCAAATAAGCTGCTCTACGCTAAAGATATTCCCAACTACAAGAACTGGGTAGAAAGGTAAGTGGGCAAGAGACCCTGCTTAAGATGCATCTAGCACAAAATTCCCTTATTAGACCTGAATTATAACCTTCAAAGACGCAAATTCATATTGGTCATATTTTACGTAAAGTCAATTATGGAATTAATGTTTTATATCGATCTCGTAACTGTTTTACTTTAAGTGTGCGCAAGAAACTCGCTTCTCAACTTATACTTCCGATTTTTGACTATTGCGATGTTGTTTATCAAAACTCAGTAAAATCAGACCTTTCCCGTCTTAAAATAGCATATAACAGACTGTGCAGATTTGTCCTTGGTTGCCCTTTTCTCACACATCATTGCACAATGTATCAAGCCCTTAATTGGCCATCTTTAAATATAAGACGACAAATCCACTGGCTTCAATTAATATTCAAATGTATCCATTTCAATTACCCTTCTTATTTAAAACAGTATTTTGTTCTTATTACTTCAAATTATCATTTGAGGCACTCTGTTCAGCTTTATTTCTCTGTCCCCCGAGCCAAGAAGACAGTTGGCAAAAGAGCTTTTATGTTTAAAGCCACTTTAGATTGGAATAACTTACCTTCCGATATTAGATCCATCACTTCATTTGGGATGTTTAAGCATACTCTGTCTTCTTACTTTGTGATTGACTGCTCTTGTAATGTATGATGCTGACACAATGAGTTGAATTATTATTATAATTTATATTTTTATTATTAATTGTATTATTATTTTGTGATCCAAATACATATATATATACTATATACATTCAATTTCAAATGTATTTCTGCCAATCTTATTTAGTGGTTGTAAAGTTCTGTATATTCCGGTTTATATTTTGTTATTCTAATTATTTATTTATTTTTTATTTTTTATGTATATATATATATATATATATATATATATATATATATATATATATATATATGTGTGTGTATATATATATATATATATATATATATATTTTTTTTTTTTTTTTTTTTTTTGATTTGTGTTTGTGTTTGTGGTTCTGTATTTGTTTGCTCAATATGTATAATTGTACTTTTTATTTTTTAATTGTTCTTTGTGACGGCTGTGATGTACCTTAGGACCCCCTCGAAAACGAGATGATGCATCTCAAGGGGTTTATCCTAATAAATAAATTTGAAGAAATCATTATGCTCATTTGGGCCTGCTGTCTTGCCGTCCTGTAGGTATTACTCAGACATTGGGCGCATGTCCGCCATCAGTGATCAGGACATGAGCGCTTATCTCGCGGAGCAGTCCAGACTCCACCTGAGCCAGTTCAACAGCATGAGCGCACTCCACGAGATCTACTCCTACATCACCAAGTACAAAGACGAGGTAAGAGAAAGAAAAGCTGTGATCCGAACGGAATACAAGCATTTTGTTTATAAAAAATAGCATGCATACAGTAATGCGCTGTGCATAAACATTTCATAACTTTTATCAGAGATATTTGAGCATGGACTAATAATTCCAGCTGATATCACTTCCAGTTTATTTTGATAAGAGAAGATCAAGTTAAGCACATTGCATCATGGGATGCACTATTTCATACGGTGTGTTCTGGTTGCTGTACATTTTAGCAAATAGGTATAGTATCTTGTTAATGCATACAGAAAATGCACTTGCTATGTACAGTATAAATGCTGCATACTACTTTTCTTTGAAAAATATTATGTAGTATATCATTCTGAAGCTATTTCAGAGGGAAAGATGACAAATATGACGACTTCTCTGACTAGTACATCAGAATTCAACCAAAGCAAGCCAGAATAGGCTGTTAAAATGGCAAAATCTAAAATCTAACACTTTTAATACATGGCCACTCAGATACAGTTTTATCCATGTAGCCCTTCACACGTAACGCCATCTGACAGCACACACGAGATCATGTGTCAAAAGCAGTGACTCATTCCAGCCAGGCTGGATAAATGGAGAGATAATGAGCCGCCGAAGGAGACCATTTAGTTCTACCTCATACAGAAATGAGGGTGTTATGTGTGTGTGTGTTTAGTGAAAAGAAATTGACACAGTGTGTCTGCATAATTATTCCTACATTTACTACTGTTTCTTCACCCATTAAGCAGATATAAAAAGGTGTCCATAGTTAGCACCTAGCCCTGTTTTTTTTTTTTTTTTTTTTTTTAATCTTCCATTTCCTTACTTTCAGGATAGTTTAGTCTAACACAGCTCATCAAACATCATCTCTCTGCTCTATGAAACCGCTCTCCCTCTCTCTGTCTGACATTAATACACTGCAGCTGGTTGCGTTTTAAACAGCCGTTTATGTTCATTAGTCTTTATTATCCAGATGCACACGTGTCCACATGAACACCCTCGCTGAACCTGCGTGAAAACAGGAGGGAAATTAGCAGTCCATTATCTGACGCTAAGGGTGTTGGAGATTCTTTTCTTTCCCATTTCCTTTACGTTTAGACACTTGCTTTTTGGTAAATCCACACAGATGGGTGTTAGCATCTCTCGCTGTTTCACAAACAACTTCTGAAAGGCGTGATCGGCACATTTGCATTTCCATCTACAGAAAAACACGTACCCAAAGGGAACGATGAAGCCCAGTGGTTAAAGATCTTGCCTGGTAACCAAAAGATTGTCGGTTTGAACCTCAACTTCTTTAAAGTCAACATGAAATCAACATTAGTGTCATGATATGACTTACAACATTTAAATTCGTCCTTCCTCTAAAACAACTTTCCTTTTCAGCTGTCATCAAGACCTCAATTTCTGTTGCATAAAATCAAGTTTTAATGGGTTGGGAACACTTTCATGTTGACTTTAAGGCTCTTATGGTGTCTTTAAGTCCTCTGGGAAGTTTAATTACGAGGTCAGAAATCGTAACTGCGATATAATGAGAGTTCCAGTGACTTTGTTCAGAATTTGCCATAATTTTATATATGTACAGTATATCGCTTTTTTTGCATCCTGACTAACACAATAAGAATATTTTAGCACTTGTACAACAACATAAAGAGCAAATGCTCACATTAAGTGTGTAATTGAGACTTTTTTTTGTGCATATTTTATCATTGTTATGCTGCCATAGAGAGAATTATGTAATTGTAATTTTTTTTTTACATAAAAATACCATAATATGTTTTATCAGGGGGAAAAAACAATGCACCAGCCAATTGTTCTACTTTAAAAAGTCCATGAAGTCTGGGAAGACAGGGAAGTCTGTTTTTGTTTTGGTCTGTGTGATCCCACCCACTGCCAATTTACCCAATAGTATTTCGACACCCTGGGTTGCCAGTAGACGAAAAACACAGAGTACTGTTATGGAAGCCACCAAACAAACTGGGTCAGAGATCACAGATTATACCCGACTAAAAAGCCTCGTCATCCATCTAAAATGCTCCATGACCAGAGGCATATTAAGATATGGATAAATCAACTCATAAACTTACTGTGGAAGGCTCATCGCCTTCCATTGTCAATTCCGCTCGTTCCTGTTGGGTGTCCTCAAACTGGCAACCGGTGTGAGCGTCGAGTCTGAGGAAGAGGGGGTGGGTGAAACATGTGAACTGCAGTACCCATTTCAGCCACTAGCTGTCGATATTACATACTGCACCTTTAACAGAGGCCTCATAAACCAACTAAAATACTAACTACCCTGTGAAAGCAATCTAATTTGAGGTCATTTCCTCCTCTACAGATCCTGTCCGCGCTTCAGAAGGATGAGTTAGCTCGGCGACAGAGACTGCGCAGTAAACTGGAACAGGTTATCGACACCATGGCTCTGGCAAGCTGAGGACCCCCTCCTCATCTCTCCGCCCACCTCAGCTGGCTCTCTCTGACCTCCTGAGCCCATCCCAGAGCCTCATCCACACTCATACACGCACACACACAAACACACACACACACACACACACACACACACACACACACACACACACACACACACACACACACACACACACACACACACACACACTAAGCTAACGGACTGCAAGGACAGAAGCAGTACACTGGAGACCCCTCAGCCCAGGGTGGAAATCCTGTTTTATCACTTCCTTTGAACTCAACACGCACCAGAATGTCTCCCTGGACGCCACGTCCAACCAATAGGATTTCGCTTTTTGGATTTTTATCATTTTGGAATGTGTGTTGAGCCACGCTTGTGTGCTTTTACTTACCAAGGATGTCTTGTATTATGAGCCAGAAGACCTTAAAGCCCACGAAGGATAAAAGCAGTGTTTTTTTGTTTTGTTTTTTAGTAAATGTTATTTTTGTTTAGCGCTTACATCACATCTTTGGTTTTTTTGTTTTTTGTTTTTTTGCTCTTTGGGTTGATCGAAGGACTCACTTGATCCAGTCTCCTGCCACTTGTGTTACTGCTGAATTTGCACAATTTACAGGAACTAAAACAATTGAAAATGATATAAATATATATATAAATGTGTATAGATATATAAATACAACTGCATTTTTATACAAAAAGAGTGAAAAGATGCGTACAAAGTTTTCCATTTTAACATAGAAAAGAATAAGATGAATTTGATATTTGAAACAGACTGAACTATGAAAAAAAAATATTGAAAAAAAAATGTCCTGTGCCATGTTTTATTTGAATGTTGTTAGTGCAAAAAAAATGATTTTCTTTAGATAAAATGTGTTATTATTTTTAATGTTGACTACCCTAGTGACTGAAGAACTGAGAGTGAAAAAAACAATGTGCAAAAAAGAACTCAGACAAATGTGTTCCCATGTGGTACCTAGTGTTTTTGGAGGGAAATGTCCCCCCGAAAAACAAAGGGTTCATTGTTTAGTTGGTGGATGAATCTGTGTATTTAGTTTGTACACTTATTTCAACCTTTATTGCTATTATGGGTTTCAGTCTGAAAGACACTTCAGGACATATTCTTTGCTATTCCGTGCGAAAACTTGATCGATAATTAATAATTGACCCTTTTCATCTTCATTTCTCATATTAAAAACATGAGCACTCTTAGCCTCTGTAACTTTTGCACAAATCAGTCTAGAATGAAGGAAAACTTGAGATTGAAGAACCGAAGAATGTGTTCCGTTACTGATGATGTCACAATCTGGCATTTCGAGAAGATTCTGTGACATCACTGTAAATGTAGCAAATGTTATTTCCAGTTTGTTCCACATCTTTAGCAGCCTCTGTCTTTTAAAAGCTTCAAATCGATGGTTTCAAAGCCAAAAGATGAATGTTACATATCCACGAAAACTGGTAGTAAAGCTTAAAGCAAGGTGGTAACGTTCTTAAACGGCCATCATGTCAGCACTAAGTTAGATGTTTTTTTGTTTTTTTTTGTGAAGTAGAACCCTTTAAGGAGTATTTTTAATTTATTTTTCTGTTCAATTTGAGCTTATAAGCTACATTGCTATCTTGTTTTTTTTTTTTAAACCTTTTTGTGCTTTGTCTTGATCGTTTTGGTTTTCAACAGTCCACTAACTCATTTCTATCAAGATTGGTGATTTGCAGTGTTACAAATACAAATGTGAAGCGATTCTCAAACTGTTTCAGGGGTATCAAGCAGATGAAGTCGAGTTCTGCTTTACTTTTCTTCGCCATCTTGGTTGTTTTGGAGTTTCTCTTTATCTTCTCTCTTGCGAGCGTCGGTAACTCTGTGAGAATGTGTATTGCAGTGACTCGCTTTCATGTGCTGCAGCAGTTCTCTTAAAGCCAGTCGTGTTCAAACAAGAGAAAGCCTTTCCTCCTTTGGCTTTCCACTGAGATTAAAGCAGATGTAGACTTTCTGAGATGCGATAGAAACATCTTTGAAAGATTTAGGTCAGAAACCCAATGAGAGAGAGAGAGAGAGAGAGAGAGAGAGAGACGCGCGAAAACGAACGTTTGACGGGTTTTTGCTCGCTTTACCTCGGCTATACATCAGGGTTCATTCCAGCTGGGAAAGTAACACAGAATCACTCTTTACGCATTTATTTATTTTGGGATTAAGGTTTACGTTATTGATTTTATGCCATTGCGATTTCTCCTAATCAACCGGGAGCAGGTCTCCACAAATCTCTAGAACGGTAAAGACAATCTCTCTTTAGATTCCAGATGCTCACCTGTAGGAAACTGCATTCGTTTTCAGCACAGATGTCAACCGAAAACGAATTAGATCGATGTTGGATTTGTTTGCTTGTTTGTGTTTAGCCCTCATAAACTCTTAGCGATCACTTCTGTCATCAGTTTTAGTGCAAGATCAAGTTACATGGAAGGAACTGTCGATGAAGTAGCTAAGTAGATAGACTTCCTAAAAGTGAACATACACACACTACTGTCAGACGTGTGTGTTTTCATTTTAACAGTAGAAGAAGAGAGCTGGATGTATGGCATTACAGGTCAGGTGACTTGGACCCCTCCATCTGGCCTTCCTTACATTAGTATGTTCAGTTCATTTTCAGTAGATGAGTTTCTGCACGCTTCGACATTACAAAATGATTTGAGAACACAAGCATGCTGTTCTACTTTCATTCCAAAGGCTGATGATGTTCATTCTACATATCATAATGTACGTCAGGCCATTTTTTTTTTTCTATTGTCGTTTTTCGGATTGAAAAATCTCGATGTGCTTTGTGCTTCGCAGGACTTTGGTGTTGGTGATTGTAAAACAGCTGGTTTCACTTTGATGTCGTCTTTGCCTTTCATTTCATTCAGTTTTATTTTCATGACGAGTGCTATGTTTGATTTTCAATCGTTTTTAGATGTTGAGTTGTGGAACATGTGGAACTCTTCAGAGATATTCTAACATTTCGCTGTGTAAAGTATTTGAGTGATGCCTCTTATTTTGCGACACTTGTTTTGAGAACTACTTTGAGTACAGGAACAAAGAAAAAAAAAAAGACGTTGTAGAGGGAAAACAAGCCGAACAGAAGGTGTTTCAGACTCACAGAGTTTTCGTTTCGCACAGAGTGCCTTGTCAACTCCTCCCTCGTTTTTCTCATTACCCAGAGTCCATCTCTTTCCATACGCCTCTTTATCGTTGCTGGCCACGCCCTCTTTCTTACGCTCCTCCTCAGTCCAAAAGACCAATCCGGTTTTTGATTTGCGCTCATTGTGTTTCCAGATTGATGAAACAATCCTTGTTTGGAAGGATGAATTAATTTAAGCGTAGGAACAAAATGTGAGCATGTAGATTTCAAAGAAAACGAAAACTAAAGAATTTTAATACTTTATTAATTCTGATACCTTTTGAAGAGTTTCAGACTTGAATCAACTGTGACAGGTTGGCTGTTAAATGCTCATTGTGTAAATATTGTGCTCTTTCCTATTTTGCAAATTTATTATGTGTAAATAAACATGCATCAAGGAGAGATTAAACATTTTTCGCTAAAATTGCTGGTGTCCCTAGTCTAATTGATCATGCTTCACAATGTGTGATTTGACAAAAATGTTGTTGTTTTTTTCTGTCAAATTTGACGATCTTTTTAAAGGTACACACTTCACATTAGCGAAACTTTGCAGGCAAAAAAGGTTCATTGTTCATTGTCATAGTCTAGCGATGCATGAAGGTTGCTTTCCAACAAAAAGCAGCTTTAGCAGCGAATTCATGTGACGTGACCAAATTGAACCCAGTGGAAAATCTCTGAGGGGAAGTTATGCCCTAATTCAAAACTACCAATTCAGTCAAATTTAATATAAAAATAAAAAACGTACAATTTTGTCAACTAACAGGAAATGTGACCACACATTAAAGGATTAGTTCCCTTCAGAATTAAAATTTCCAGATTATTTACTCACCCCCACGTCATCGAAGATATTCATGTCTTTCTTTCTTCAGTCGATAAGAAATTAAGGTTTTTGAGGAAAACATTCCAGGATTTTTCTCCATACAGGTCCTTCTCAAAAAATTAGCATATTGTGATAAAGTTCATTATTTTCCATAATGTAATGATACAAATTAAACTTTCATATATTTTAGATTCATTGCACACCAACTGAAATATTTCAGATCTTTTATTGTTTTAATACTGATGATTTTGGCATACAGCTCATGAAAACCCCAAATTCCTGTCTCAAAAAATTAGCATATCATGAAAAGGGTCTCTAAACGAGCTATTAACCTAATCATCTGAATCAACTAATTAACTCTAAACACCTGCAAAAGATTCCTGAGGCTTTTAAAAACTCCCAGCCTGTTTCATTACTCAAATCCGCAATCATGGGTAAGACTGCCGACCTGACTGCTGTCCAGAAGGCCATCATTGACACCCTCAAGCAAGAGGGTAAGACAGAAAGAAATTTCTGAACAAATAGGCTGTTCTCAGAGTGCTGTATCAAGGTACCTCAGTGGGAAGTCTGTGGGAAGGAAAAAGTGTGGCAAAAAACGCTGCACAACGAGAAGAGGTGACCGGACCCTGAGGAAGATTGTGGAGAAGGACCGATTCCAGACCTTGGGGGACCTGCGGAAGCAGTGGACTGAGTCTGGAGTAGAAACATCCAGAGCCACCGTGCACAGGCGTGTGCAGGAAATGGGCTACAGGTGCCGCATTCCCCAGGTCAAGCCACTTTTGAACCAGAAACAGCGGCAGAAGCGCCTGACCTGGGCTACAGAGAAGCAGCACTGGACTGTTGCTCAGTTTTGCATGTCATTCGGAAATCAAGGTGCCAGAGTCTGGAGGAAGACTGGGGAGAAGGAAATGCCAAAATGCCTGAAGTCCAGTGTAAAGTTCCCACCGTCAGTGATGGTCTGGGGTGCCATGTCAGCTGCTGGTGTTGGTGCACTGTGTTTTATCAAGGGCAGGGTCAATGCAGCTAGCTATCAGGAGATTTTGGAGCACTTCATACTTCGATCTGCTGAAAAGCTTTATGAAGATGAAGATTTCATTTTTCAGCACGACCTGGCACCTGCTCACAGTGCCAAAACCACTGATAAATGGTTTACTGACCATGGTATTACTGTGCTCAATTGGCCTGCCAACTCTCCTGACCTGAACCCCATAGAGAATCTGTGGGATATTGAGAAGAGAAAGTTGAGAGACGCAAGACCCAACACTCTGGATGAGCTTAAGGCCGCTATCGAAGCATCCTGGGACTCCATAACACCTCAGCAGTGCCACAGGCTGATTGCCTCCATGCCACGCCGCATTGAAGCAGTCATTTCTGCAAAAGGATTCCCGACCAAGTATTGACTATTGAGTGTATAACTGAACATAATTAATTGAAGGTTGACCTTTTTTTTTCTATTACAAACACTTATTTTATTGGTCGGATGAAATATGCAAATTTTGGGTTTTCATGAGCTGTATGCCAAAATCATCAGTATTAAAACAATAAAAGACCAGAAATATTTCAGTTGGTGTGCAATGAATCTAAAATATATGAAATTTTAATTTTTATCATTACATTATGGAAAATAATGAACTTTATCACAATATGCTAATTTTTTGAGAAGGACCTGTATATGGAGAAATATCCAATATAAATGTGCATATTTTACATTCAATACTGAGAAGTATCAAAAATATTTACAGTTGAAACATTTATTGATAAATAATCTATAAATCACCTATGCAAATGTAAAACAAGGAAGGGATTGGGACCGGCCCCATTTCAATTGTCTTATGTGTTGTCTTAGAAGGCAGCTGCCTATGTAGACAGGCTTTGAAACGCCAGTGAGCAGTATGTGCGAATGTTTATCTGATACTGTCCTGACATTTGAGTCCCGGTAATGATGGAGGAACTGAGATTTGGCTCTTTATTCAGCTCACTGAGCCCCGCCAGATGAAACTGCCCCCATTAGTTTGGAGCATATAATCGCTCAGACTAATTCAATTAAAACTCTTTTTGAAGGAAAGCTCAAATTGCCCTATGATTGCGAGCCCACCGAGTCTTTAAATGATTCTGTCAGACTCAAATGTGCATGTACCAGTAAAGCTGTGATTTATGGCTGCCTGGCAGTGGATGTGATTTTCTTTCCTCTAAGCAGTTACAGTCAATGACGGCCGCCGCGAACAGCCAGAGCAATTAAAGCTCCATTCCACTTTTGTTACTTGATGAGGATTTTGAGTGACACAATGATGCTCTAATACTCACAGTGAATGGCTTCACATGCATGCATCACTTTCCCTTTCAAGCACCTTTTCCTTTCCTTTTCAAGAAGTGTTCATTTGCTTGGTTCTACTAGTGCTTTCTATCCAGATATCTGCAGGCCTGCTTTTGATTGGTTAAGTGAATGGAGTCATTTAGTGGTCGCCAAAAATATGTTCTAAGAACATTTAGTTATTTTCCCATTAAGTTATGCTAACGTTATTTTTGAAAGTTCTCTGAATGTTCAAAACATCCCGTTTTTTAACGTTTTTTCTTGGTCTTTTTTGACTTAGTGTTTAATGTTGCTGTTTGAGCATAAACAACATCTGCAAAGTTGAAGTTCAAAGCAAAGGGAGACATTTTATTTGACAGAAATCGCTTTTTAAGGACTACAACAAACAGCTGGTAAGGACTACAATGAGCTTCTAAACCCCGCCCCCGGGAACGTGATTTATAGATTATCATGACAATATGCTAATCAATGACTAGAAGATAGGTAACTCCACATCAGCAACATAAATTCATCAACCATTCAGAAACGTCCTGTTGCATTCTACATGTTGTCACTTCTTCTTGAGTCTCTACATCTTTGTCCGCGACTCTGGTTTGAACATAAAAGGCTCATTTGCATTTAAAGGGACACACACAAAAACGGCACGTTTTTGGTCACCCTCAAAAAGTGACCATTTTAACATGCTATAACAATATCTGTGGGGTATTTTGAGCAAAAACTTCACATACACACTCTGGGGACATCAGAGACTTACTTTACATCTTGTGAAAAGTGCATTATAGGACCTCTTTAAGGGAACATTTATCATTTTAGAAACATTATGGGAATGCTACTTTTGAATCTTCTCAAAACATTCTGAAACAAGTAGTAACAGTTAAAAAAATATTAGACAAACATCAAATAAAACGGTAAAAAAAAAACATTCCATTAATCCTTAGCATCCATGAACCAGAAAACCTACACGGATGCATAAAGGGGGTAAAAACGACCCGTATTGGAAATTTTCTTTAAAAAAGTGGTTTTCTATTAATTAAATAATTAAAATAATTGATGATACATAAATGTTTTAATATATCAAATGTTTATTTGTCAACTTTCCTTGTACAGTATATGTATTGCACCTGCTCTTACGTTAAAAATAAGGTGGATACTGTCAAACGTGTGATTTATTCACATCAGATAGTTGCATCCATATCAACCAAGGCAAACATGGATAGCCTTAGTGTGTCTTGGCAGGGCAACCAGAGCTTGATGGGGAAGAAAACATAACATTTTCTTAAATTTAAATGACTTAACAAAAAGCTAACACTGATCTAATGATGTATGAAGGGATCCCTGTGCTCAAAAATCAGATGTGTCAAAATACCATGTGTTCATTAGGTCTTGCGGTGTAAATGCAGCCTAAATAAAGAGGTTCTTTTAATTTGACATGTCTTGACAGGAACAGATGTCATCATTAAATACTGATGGTCATTGTTTCCCTGGGACACGAACTGGGAGGACTGGGAGAGTGATGGACGACAGCTGTGAATCGGGGTAGAGTCTGGATCTTCTCTTGCATGAGCGCTGGCTCTCCAAAAACATTTCTTTAGGTGTTTTCAAGCTGGATTAAATGAGCGGTGAAGATTTTTGTTGTTCATTTTCACACATTCTGATTTAGTTCATCACATGTGCCAAACAAACACTTGGAATTTTGAGTTTACAGATATCTTTTGGGAAAATAACTAAATGGTAGTTGTTTTAAGATGAATCGCATGAAAACGTGATAAGGTCATGTTTCACCCCAGATTTTGTGTGTGTGTGTGTAATAAGAAGCATCTCATTAGAACCATTTGGATTTTTGGACATAATTTTCGTGAAATGCAATCACTCTTTCATCCCATCCTCATTCTCATTATTGTAATTCAGTAACTAAAATGACCATATGTTGGGACAATAAAATGATTTTCAATGTTATTTGACACATCACATCATAATTAAGACAATCACAATATATTAAATTATATATACATAATTAAAGTAGCCTAATATATCATATTTTGGTAGCACTTTATTTTAAGGTGACAGTTATGTAACATTAAATTATGCATAATTACAAGTAACTAACCCTAAACGTAACTCAAGCCCATAAAAAGTCTATTACTCACTAATTATTTGAATAAGTAATAACTACCTCACCTTAAAATATTGTTTACCCCTTTTTTTGTATTACAGTAAAGATAAAGATGTTTGTATGACCAAAGGGATTTTTGAGGGAAAATTTGTTTAATTTTCAAAAGTAATAATAAGTATGACTAAAAATTTATCAATAAAATGTTACAAAGCAAAACGTTATTGAATTAACTGTTTTTCTTTTTCTTTATTGTTCTGAGGGGCTGTTTACACGACACTGTTCTCAACTAAAAACGTAAAACGTTTTGTGCGTTTTGGCCGTTCGTTTACATGACATTGTTGTTTGCGTGGCTTGAAAACGCAAACTTTTGAAAACGGTCCCTGTAAACAACAAAGACGATGACGTCATGCACGTGCGTATTTCGTCGCCATCTAAAGACCTGGCAGCAGAATACAAGCAGCGTTTTTATCGTTTTCGCGGATCCGTGTGACACCGCGGGAAAACTCAAATGAAAAACTTGAGTTTCACCCATTTGCTGATATTTCACAGCCTCTAACCAGTTCATCTTATCTCCCGTTCACCTTATTTCCTCCATATTTTTCTCTTCTGCTTCTCTATTTCTCTCTTTCAAGCGTCTCTCCTCTGCTCGAGGCCTCCCGCTGACAGACAGACTCTTCAATGGCTGATGGTCAGAATAAAGAGACACAGATGTGGACAATTATCTTCCCGCTCACTCATGCGCGCCGCACGCTTCTCTCACCCGGCTCTCGGCGGGTCTCTGAGGACAGGGGCCGCTGATGAAGCCGTGGGATCGGCCCCTGGAAATCATCACACCTGCATGAAGGTAATAAGATGGCGGTCGCTGAGAGCCGGTTTGATTACCGAGCTCGGAGACGTGGAGTGTGATTGGCAGTGGAATGTAGACAGTGTGATTAGGGGGGACGGATCTTGGCTGTTATTTTCTCATGGTGCAAAGGTGTCGAACGTGGAGATGTTGTAAATATGTCGAAGCATCGGTTCTGGCTGAGTCAGTCGTTTACGACACAGCTTGGCGTGTGCCATCTGTATGCCATAGTTAGTGACAGGTTTTATTCTGAGATCTTCAAAAACAGATTCAATGACATCATCTTCACAGAATTAAACATTTCAAATTAAGATTAGGCAGAATAAAGCCATCAGAAATGAACAAACCACACTTTTATTTCTTTTTTAATATAATTGAATCATCTTTTTAATGTAACTTATTAATGTTCATTATACACATTCAATTAACATTCTATATATATATATACATACATCAAGCCTGCATTTATTTGATCAAAAATTCAGAAAATAATGTATAGGGCCTATTGTAAAATTGTATTACAATTTAAAATAACGGTTTTCTATTTTAATATACTTTAAAATATAATTTATTTCTGTGATCAAAGCTGAATTTTCAGCATCATTACTCCAGTCTGTCACATGATCCTTCAGAAATCATTCTGATTTGCTGCTCAAGAAACGTATTATTATTATTATTATTATTATCAATGTTGAAAACTTATAAACCTAAATACACTAACTAAAATACACCAGGTCAATGTGTGATCATCACGAGTCTGAGCTGGTGTGAGTGAGTGGAGGCGGGGCTAATTTGCATATTCATAGAACCACTTATACTAAATGAGGCAAGGGTGTAGAGTTACATTTAAGTTATTTTAAGCCGTGAAGAATTTTTTTTTCAAGGAAAATATGTTTAAATATGTCATTTTGGGGATCAAATATTAGTTTTAAGGGATACTACAAATATTGACTACAGGGGGATCCTTTAAGCATGAACATCATTACTGTTGTTAGACTTATGCAGAGGCTTTTGTAATCCTTTACATTATCCTTAAACTTCCTGGCATAAGTACAGAGTCAGACTTTACAGCACTTTAGACAAACTGTGAACGCTTTCGGTGACATCATTTGGCCGTGCTCCCTTTCCCAAATACTCTTTCAGCAATGGCTCTGTTTTCAATAACAGCATCATTACATCATAAATTTTAAGACAATCCTTTTAAACACTTAAATATCCTCCACTTAAAAGTAGTTTTAAGGGCCAGAATAACTCAAACAAAGGCGTTTAATTATCTAGCCGGGACATCAATTTCATTACGCCTGAAGAAAAACTGACACGTGAAATAAGGTCACGCAAACCAATTTGTTTAGAGTTTTAAAAGTTTTCATATATGCCGATTCCCCGTGACTTTGAATCTCAATATGTAGCTAACAAAAGAGTGGCAATGATGCAAATGAACCGAACTTAATGAGAGCAATGAAGAGGGCGCAAACGCTTTGCAATCTTTCAATTTATCAACAGGGGATTTACATGGTGGTTCTTTATGGTTCGCAGAGATAAGGGAAGCATTGCATTTCGGGATGTGAGCACGCCAAACCGGATCTTTGAAGCGACAGAGAACCTTTCTGCGGATCCAGAGATAGTATGCTGGCGTGTGTGGGTCTCGGTGCACTCTAAACCCTTCAAAGGCTTGATAAAGCAGAATGATTTAACAGCAGCAACAGCCCCTGTGACCACCGGCGTGTCAACATTGATTGCAGTTATGGTGATTTGATGTGTGGAATTCAAATGCATGTCCTCTCAGCAGTCTTTCCACAAAAAGTTAGAGTCAATGCAATGAAGGCCACTGTTTAGAGGTTATTTCCGCACTACGACCACCTGCTGACAAATACAAGCATGACATTTAAAACAAAAGTCGGATGTCATGTGAGCAACCGTGTGCATTTCTTGTGGGGAACGCTTCGTATCTTTTATATCAAAGCACGAGTATAGATACTCGTTTCTGCCTCAGAGCAAATAAATAAACTGGTAAGATAAAGTGTAAAATAAGAAATGAAATCAGGTCTGATATATAAAGTTGCAATTGTGAGAAATAAAGTTGTAAAGTTATAAAAAGTGACTTAAAGTGACAATTATGAAAATCTTGTCAAATGTGAGGTCACAATTACAAAAAATAAAGTTAATTGTGATATATAAACATGCAATTGTGAGAAATACAGTTATAAAGTCACAATTATAAAAAAAATACCATTATCAGAAATAGTCACAATTATGAAAATAAAGTCAATTGTTAGATATTAAGTCACAATTAAAAAAAATATAGTTATAGGAAATAAAGTCTCAATTATGAACAAATAGTCAATTGTTAAATATTAAGTCACAGTCAGAAGAAAAAGTCACAATTGTGATATAAACGTGCAGTTGTGAGAAATACAGAATGCAATTGTGAGAAATAAAGTCAATTATGAAAAGATACTATTATGAGAAATAGTCACAATTATGTAAATAAAAAGTCAGTTGTGAGATATGAAGTCACAACTAAAAAAATACTATTATGAGAAATAAAGTCGCAATAATTAAAAAATAAAGTTAGTTGTGAGATAGTCACAATTTTTTAAAAATACCATTACAAGAAATAAAGCCGCAATAATGAAAATATAAAGTTAGTTGTGATATATAAAGTCACAATTTTAACAAATACAATTACAAAAAATAAAGTCACAATTGTGGACAAATAAAGTTCAGAGAAATAGAAAATCACAACTGTGAAGTATAAAGTCAATTGTGAGATATGAAGTCACTATTAAAAAGAAAAAGAGTTGCATTTTTGAGATATAAAGTTACATTAGAAGGTACAAAGATACAAATTGAAAGATATATATGTAGTTGCAATTTAAATGAAATAAAAATTAAGTTGCAATTATAAGGTTGAAATTTTAAGAAAGAAAATTTTAAGAAAATATATAAAAATTTTAATATATCACAACTTAATAGTTCTGATATATTAAGATATTTCCAATATTATATATTAAGTCGCAATTGCCTTTTTATTTTTTTCACCCAGAGAAAATGGCATTCATGTATGTGCCCCATATGATAAAAATGCAGTTAAGTTTGTCATCATCTCTTAAGAGTTCAGATGAAGTTGCATGTCACGCGGCGCAGTTTGGTCTGAGGTTTGCTGATGAAGTCTAACAGGGTGAGGTGAGCTGCTCCGGTGCCAAAAACAGTTTACGAACGAGACCTTCAGTGCAGAATATGGGCATTCACTGCACAGTGCGCTGTAGTAAACTGACATCGCAGCTTTCTATGCATTTTACATGAGGGTTGTTGCCTGTCGAGGCCTTTCTCTCTCGCTCGCTCTCTTTCCTAAGCTGTTCCACGGCTACACTTCTCAGACAACAAAATTGAAATAGGAAAGAAATGAAAGAACTGCGTCATTGTCTGATCAAATCAACCTTGCATCATGTACCTTTCAGAGAGTACCCAGAATTCATCATGATCTCAGAAAAAAGATCTGGCATATATGCTGTGGAGTGCCTTTTCTGGTTGCGCTCTCTTTGTTTTTCTCAAGCACTAAACATATTTATGCTTTTAATAATACAAGCCGCATTAAAAATGAAAAGTCATCATTAGCCGTGGACGTTCAAGAAATCATTTTCCACACTATTAGCCCATTTATCAGCGCTAGAGATAATAAGCAAATAACCGAAGAGAGAGCTGTGAAGAGCGCACCCTCCAGCGGTCATCATTACGGTCACGTCTTCTTTCTTTCTGCATCTGATCTCAGGTCAGTTCCTGACAGTGGCATTACTCACGTCTCATTTCCTCAGCGTCTGCGCTCACCTGATCCTGGGTCAGCAGATCCTGCTGGTGTTAGTAACGTTCCATTTACCCCATGTGGCCTGACCTGATCTGGGGTCATCCACAAGGTGGAGTTGCTCATGTCTTGTTTTCCTTTGGCTCTGATCTCTGGTCAGTGAGTCTGCGGGATTGATTGCGTATCGGTGATGAATTTGTGGTGCAATGAGGCAGAGCTGCTTATTTGTTTCCACTGCAACTGCCCTCAGTAACACAAACTAGAAATATCTATCAGTTTATATGAAGCCTTAGCAACACCCTAGAAACCACCCCCCCCCCCAAAAAAAAAACTTGCCTATCTATTTATATGAATGTCTACATGTTTTTGTCTGACTGCACAGCTACTAAAATAAAGTCCAATTCATTCCAATGCGTCAGTTCATTTGAACGGTTAATTTAAAATAACCGGTTAAAACTTCATTTCACTTGTTTTTGAATTGTGGAGGAAACCTACGCAGGCAAAGGGAGAACATACAAACTCCACACAGAAATATGAATGGAAATTTATAAATGTCTTGATAAACTTAAAAACTATCCATCTAGATTTAAATAATAATAACAGTGTCCATGGGTGTATGATGTAGAACTGAAAGGTTGTGTGGAATCACAGTATAGTGAAGGTCTAGAAAGAACAAAGAGGGTTTGGTGCAAGCGGACGCCTAAAATCTGATTGGTTTATATGAATGTTGTCCCAGAAAAACGTCTTACTTGTGTAAATCAAGTTACACAGATAACTCAGCTATAAAACATTTCCCAGTAATTCACATCTTGTCAATAGTTACGCCATGTCCATCCTTTGTCCTCCAGCCAGATCTGACAGCTCCTGTAATCCTGTGTTTATGCATTAGTGCTGGTAACAGTCGGGTTAGCTGTGCTGATAGGCTGTGTGTGGTATCGACCGGCCCGGTCCACCGGCCCTCTCTCCTCAAAGAACAGGACATCTCGCTGCACAAAACAAGAAAATGTCTGTGCTGTCTTCCATTGACACAGCTCAGTGCTCCGGATCAATAACACCCCGTACCACTGTAATCCTGGCCTCTGAATTATACTAATCTCAGGCTAAATAATCCATATACAGCATCAGGAGGCTTGTAAAATTGTGTGGTTGTTGGTGCTTAACCAAAGCCTTATTAGGAAGATTAATTAGATGATAATTGGCACTGTATTTGTTGGCCAGTTTAAAGATGCAGTACAATTTTGTTACAACAAAGGCACCGCAGGGATGTGGGTTTAGTTGATGTGATAAATGATATATGCATGAAGTGAGTTGTGGATTCCACAAAGCTGCATACAATCAATTACATTGATTTGCTCACAGACTGTCGTATTATCCCTTGTTTAAAGTATCATGCCTCACAATAGAATATTGCAATCTGGATTCTTAATGTGCAGTGTAGCTCTTTAAATTCATGCTGTTCGATCCTGTATTATATTACAACATATCAGTTCACCAATTAGATGCAAAGTCTCATCTAAACAATCATGCCAAACCATGCTGGGGAGGAACGAACTAAGGGGACGTTTACACTAAGTTTTTCCTTTGCGTTTTCCGCGTACAGACGACACCATTGCCAAAACGATCCGCGAAAACGACTAAAAACGTTGTATTCTGCTACTGGGCCATTAGATGGTGATGAAACACTATAGACTGAACATGTAAGCATGTGCATGACGTCATCGTCTTCAGAGATTAAAGGGTAACTCAACCCCTGGTCAGAGCCTGACTCCACCCACTGGCAATATTTGAAAAATGCTGGAAAAGTGGGCAGAGCCCAGCGGAGGGGGTGGGTGTGCACCTGAGACCCACGTCTCTCTGTAGGCAAGGGGGCGTGGTTAGCTGGTGCCTCCTTACATCACAGGGCACCATAACATCCAATAGGAAAATTGTAGTAGCCACCGTTCAACCTGAAGAGGGCAGCACTCAGACGTTTTTACACCATATATAGTAGAATTAAAACACTTTATACCCAAATGTCATCAAAATTTACTCGAATCAATGAACAGCATTAATAAAGCCCCAGTCTTACAGATCATGAACTAAAAAAAAAATGTTTTAGAGTTTAGTTGTCCTTTAAAAGTTTTACGTTTTTTTTTTTTGAAACCGGTGTCGTGTAAACGTACCCTAAATGTTAGTTAAAGTTGAGTTACTTTAAGGGTACGTTTACACGACACGGTTTTCAACAAAATAACGTAAAACTTTTTAATGCGTTTTGGCCGTTCATTTACACGAAAACGGCATATTGGGTGCCTGAAAACACGAAGTATTGTAAACGTGTTTCAAAGTGCAAGTTTTTGAAAACTATCTCTGTGTAAACAATAAAAACACGAATCTCTGAAGACGATAACGTTATGCGTATTACGTGTTCAGCCTATTGTGTTTCATCCAGTATATGGTTTCATCGCCATCTAATGGCCCGGCAGCAGAATGCAGTGTTTTTAGTCTTTTTTACGCGGATCCGTGTGAACGGGGATCGTTTTGACAATGGTGTCGTCTGCACGCGGGAAAACTCAAAGGAAAAACTCAGTTTTAAGCATATCGCTGTCGTGTAAACGTTCCCTTAAACGAATCAGTCCAATCTGATTAATTTCAATTGCTGCACAAAACAATACACACTCCTGTCCCACCCACTTTTTAAAACAAAGTTATGCCACTGCTTAAATATATCCTTTTAATATACATCAGCTACATTCTGTTAGTAGCTTGCCTGTACTTTAACCACTTTGAAATGGTAGCTTTCCATGCAGAAGCTACTCGTATATTAAATTAGCTGCAAATCCCCACACTGATGCTTCATGTTTGCAGCACAGAATAAGGAAGGGAGAAAGTGTGATGGAGAGGAACAGTGAGATAAATAATAAAACAAAGATCCTGCTGTTTTGTTTGAGAGTTCGCTTTCATGCACACATGTGCACACACAAACGTGCACACCGAAACTTACTTCCCAATGTCAGCAGAGCTGCGCTCGGAGCTGCAACTTCTCTCTAATTAGTCCCAGGGCAAGCACCCGGAGCACTGAAAGAGATGGAAAGGTGAGAAGGGGTGAGGGGGGAAAGAAAAGAGCGACTGCGCTGAGCTGAGCCTGGCCGCGGAAGGAGAAAGCAGAGGAAGTCAGAAGAGTATAGAGTGTGAAAGAGACTGAAACACATTATGTTACGTTGAGGAAACACTGTGTGCAGAAGTTTTAGGCCACATCCCCGTCAGTCCAGTTTATATATGTACAGTAGCACACTGCTGGCTCAAATTGCAAGCACATTTACGTCTAAAACCTAAACTCTTTTCTTTTTTTTAAGTAGATAGGGAAATCGGAAAACAATTTTTGTTAAACTTCCAGAAAATAAACATGATCTATGTCATATTTAAAGAATAACAGTACAATTGCTAGTGTGATATTGCTTTTTTTACAGCAGTTTAACCCTTTAAGTGTTAAACCCTTTTTTGAATATAGGCCTACATGAAAATGCACATTTCGAACTTAAATGGTTGTAATTCAAGAATGCTTTGGAATATAGACGTAAGATTGGTCTTATTTTAAAGAAGACATTTGGCAGATTTTTTGTAGAAGTGAAATAAATTAAGAAAGTGAAACAGAAAAAAGGTTATAGAAGTTTGAGTTTATGAAAATGTACAATGTAAAAAATTTTATTATTCATATTTTATATAAAATGTATATTTTCAAAATCTGGGCGACTCTAAAACTGCAAAAAAAAACAAAAAAAAAACAAAGCCAAAAATCTGAACAAGTTGTGTTTCAAATTTTAGGTTGATATCTCAAAAAATGTGCTTTCAGTAAGATTTTGTTTGGGCGCAGTACCAAACTTTTTCACTAGATGACAACCAGACTCCATTGCTGCCCATATAAGGGCGCCTCAATTTCCATATGTGTTTTGAGTGATATGAACCATTATTTCCACAATTTTCTTACAATTTATGAAGTAGATATCCTATTCAGAAGTAATATGAGAAGTTTGGCAGATTTTGATATGAATTTAACCTCTAAGAAACACAAAAAGAACAAGCATGTGCGTTTTAGCTTCCTGCCACATCACAAATGGTGAATCTATAATTTTTTTTTTCTTTATATTTAAAACAATTTCAGACCTTTTTTTCTAAAATAATTGAATGGATGCTATCTTTTGAACTCTTGACATGAAAACAAACTGAGGTTTCTACCCTTCTTTCATGATTTTTCATGTTCATCACTATTTCAAAATAAAGGTCTAAACACGCCTTAGGAGTATGAAAATATTCTTGTTGCAAATTGATAAATTACAGCTCCTCTGTAATTTATTTTGACAATCAATCACCAAGTATGGAAACTAGAGATTGTAAGCTTTCAAATGATATATAGTTTGTCAAGATTAGTTTAGGTTTAGTATAGGATATTACTGTTTTAAAAATGTAATGGATTTGGGCCCACCGGTGGGCCGGTGACACTTAGAAGTTGATATTGAGTAACATAATGATAGAAACAATTTGACATATTTTACTAAACATATTTTACTTATTACTTTATTTGTTTTTGCTCAACAGTTCCAAATGAAGCCACAACAGAAGTAGCTTTTGCACGCCTCTCCAAGCAACACAAAGTAGGTGGTTTCGTAATTTTTTTGTTATGAATCGGTTTGGTAAATGAATCAGTTGAATGAATGATTCAATGACTCACTCATAAAGAAAAGGTGTGTTCGACATCAGCTGCGGCTGGATGTAACCGTTCGTTCATGCAGGCGGGGAGGAGCTGAAAACAGAGACGTGAAGTCGGACACTTTCTGCTTCCCGTAGTGACGCTCGCACTATGGGTCTCATTCATGAAACACGAGCAGAACGATTTTTTGTGTAAATCGTGTGTAAAGTGGTTCTGGCGTAAATTTTCGGATTCATTAAAATGTTTGTATTTTCCAAATGTTAGTTGGTATGAAAGAAATCTACACCTGCTCCCAGCCACGCGTAAATAGTGCGCTTAACACCCGAACGTTTTGCTCATAAAGGCTGCATTTTAATTCACCTTAATCGGGTACATATTTACACAGCATTTTGAAAAAATATTAGGCCTATATAGTAATTACATACGGTTTTTCTTTTTACGACTGTTTGATGAACAGATGAAACTCCATTAACTGCATCTGTAATATGCTGCCAAGCTTCCTTTTGTGTAGGACCTGATACGCCACTATGTAGCCTACGCTTGAAAATAAAATGTGGTGTTTTGAATGAACTTCTGATAATAAAACTTCGATTTCTGCATCTGAGAAATTTTCTTTTTCATTCGCTTTTGAGAAGACATGTTGAAATCCTTTGTTTGGTGTCATAATATGATGCCCATATATAGTTGTCAGTCGGATTTAATGGGCGGGATTTATGATAATTGAGAATGAGCGTGCACGCGCGTCCCATTTACGACTGATTGGAATTCATTAACACACACACACATTTCACTATCACATCTGACGTTTACGAAGTATTTGTGAATCAGGAGATGAGTTTTCGGGAAGGTCTCGTTACGCGCAAATCACTCTCATATTTACTCGTATATTTACGAATGTTTCATGAATGAGACCCTATGTTTGCATAATTTACCACAGCTGGAGTATAAATGAAATATTTGTCAAATAAACAAACATTTCCATTTCATTCTTTGTTTACTGCTAAATACAGTATCGGTTTGTACAAGAATAAAGTTCAACATAAGCCTATACTATTTAAATACCGATGTAGTGGGGTCTACGTTTTTTTTATCATTTTAATTTTTGACAAAAAATATAACCTCGCGACTACATGAAAAGAGTTTTTACTGTTATCAAAAACAGATTTGTGAGCATTAGTGAAATTGAAGGTGCTCGAATAAACACAAAACGCAAATGATCGTTGTCATTCGGTGAATCCGGCCAATCGTGGAACAGTTGTGTCGTCGTCAGAGCTCGTGCAGCCGCTCTGGAGAAGCTGCGCAGAATGAGTCAGCCGGTTGCTCTCGAATCGCTCTCGCGGTACCTTGATGGCATACATCACAGTCACGTGGCATCGCCGCTGTCTCAAGTCGGACATAATTTCTAACCGGCATGCACTACTTCAAGTCAGCCGCCGATCGGTCTGCGCTGCACTGCATGAAGTTGAACAAGCCTAATGTCACTTGTTTCGCTCATGAGTTTTTGAACTAATCGGTTGAATAATTCAAATGACTCACTCAGTAAGACAGTCGCTTGTCACCACCTACTTGGGTAACAATATCAATTGCGGAAAGAGCCTGTCTGGAACGTTCAAGATAACGGGGACAAGCAGAGTGATACAAACAGTGTAAAGAGCCAGTGCTGTTGAAATATATCAGCGCTTTTGGAACGCTGCTTGGCCAGTCAGATTTGAGGTTTGGGAACTAACTGCAGTAAATAATAATAATAATTACAAAAAATTACAAGGAATTGAATGTGAAAATTTGAAGTAGAACGATTGAATTAGTATTTCTTGGTAAAACAAAGTCCAATAGGCTTTGTTTTATTTACAGCTTGAAAAAAATTACAGTGCATACTTGTGTGTGTGGAGCAAGTGGTGGTTTGTTGTTGTCGCACTAATTGCTTGCATCATCAGGTTCTGCGTTTCTATTGGTTTTTGATTTGACTGTTGTTTCACTGCAGGACTGCTCCTCAAAACTTCTGACACTGCCAGAATTTCATATGAGTTCAAATTTTATCCCAAAGGTCATTAATCGGCTGTGAACATGTCAAACTAACAATCAACGACGACAGATTTTAGGATCAGAGGAATCTTTTAGGATACTCAAAATTTGTCTCAGATGCCAAATCATGCCCAAAATCATACAGTGTGCACATGGCTTAAAACGTTTTCCAGATTGTGCTACAGTATTAAGGTTTGCATACATGATAGATCGAGATGGACGACTGTCAGTCCATGTTCAGTCATGTGGAAGTAGACAAAGTATTTCCTTGTAAAACATACTCCAATTCTTTGTTTTATTTACAACTTCAAAAATGACAGTGCATACTGTGATATTAAAAAGGTCTTGATCATGCCGCCCTCACAAATTTGCACCATACATATTTCTGTCTTGTTTTGTAGTATCTTGAAATATGCCTTTATTATTTCCTATCTTAGCTGCTGAATCGGTATATGGTGTTCCTCAGGGGTCGCTCATGTGTCCGCTAATATTGGTGTCACAGGGAAGAATTCACTAGCTGCACTGCCTACATGGAGTGAACCACCACATCATTAGAAGAGTTTTACAGAGAATAAGCTGAAAAGAGAGAATTTAAAATCAAACAAAGCCTTTCATGAATGAAATATGCTCCCTCTATGCTGCCCATAGTCTGAAATACTTTTCAAATGAGCTAGTGGCATCATCTTCATACAGAGAATCAAGACTTAGGTGGAAACTTTTACCCCATCAGAGGCTTCCTCCCCCTCGAATTTAGTCTGGTTAATTTATAAGACCTTTTTTTTTTTTTTTTTTTTAACCCAGAGAGACAGTCACACAAAATTCCACACTGCTGTCAAATAACTTTTTGTGGATTTCAAATTCACAGCATCTTCTTATACTAAAGTTTCAGTGTCTAAACCCTGATAAGAAGACCAGTCAGTCCCCTTATAGGCAAGTCAGGTCACTTGGCATCCATCTTGTCAAAGATATCCAATACTGTTATTAATAAAAATTTTACATTATGTATAACATGGCAAAAAAAAAAATGACAATAGTGCCATAAATTATGCTTCCGTTGCTCAAATCGGGGTATAAACTGTATTTTTCGTTTTTGCATTATTTTATTTTCCAGATAATGCATACATGCAGCAATGGAATGAAAAAAATAAATGTTTTATAGTTTCAGGTGAAGTAGTTATGGCATCTTCCATCAGGGCACTGCTGCTATGGTGACTAATTATGCGGGTATTTTCAACAGGGAACTGATTCAGGATGCTCACTCAAACAATCATTCAAGTGATTGTATTGCCATCTAAATTTAAATCTGAAAAAAAAGGTATTTTAAAGTTTCTAAACCTGGGTGCACACTGTACAATTTATAATAGTCCTTTACAATAACATTCCTTTACAATTGCTTGTCAGACTGTATGAACATGATCCCCTCTGTGAGCCATGTCACACTGTAGGATCTCAGTTGTCTTTAATGTCAGACTGTACGGCAGTCAAGGCGCGTTAAAAACGGACACAAATAAGAAGACTCGTCTTGAGTTTTACGTCAACAATCTGTGACACGTTCAGTGACTGAGCTGCTTTTACACATGGGAATAAAATGGTGGCTAGCAAACAAAAACAATTGTCATGGCATTTCTTGAAAAGAAAACAGGAAAAAAAGAAGACGTGTAAGTGGTGGTTTGTTGTTGGCGCACTAATTGCATCATCAGGTTCTGCGTTCCTATTGGTTCTTGATTTGAAGGTTCTTGTAAGTCGCACTGCAGGACTGCGCCTCAACTTCTGACACTGGCAGAATTTAATCTGAGGTCAAATTTTATCCCAAAGGTCATTAATCGGCTGTCTGTGAACATGTCAAACTAAAGATCAAAGACTACAGATTTTAGCCTAGGATCAGAGGAATCTTTTAGGCTTCACACAATTTGTCTCAGAGGCCAAATCATGCCCAAAATCATACAGTGTGCACATGGCTTAAAACATTTTCCAGATTGTGCTACAGTATTGAAGTTTGCATGCATGATAGATCGAAATGGCCGACTGTCAGTCCATGTTCAACAAAACAGCTATTGTTGACTGTCTATCAGTGGAAACAGTGGACTGTCTATCCTCTTTCATGTGAGAGACGCAACAGCATCTTATAATTTCCTCACATTGCTACGGGAGTGCATTATATTGATCCTGACATAACTGATATAATTTAGTGTGAAATTGCCTCAGCGATTGCATCGATTGATGATTTAGAGTATGCATCATCCTGGCTGCCATTTCTGTTTTTCAAACGGATAGCAGAAAAAGAATAAAAGAAATGCGTATCGGCTTTGGTATTACAAAACTGTGGCGCATAGATTACTGCCGAAAATGCGTAAGAGATTTTGGCCACTCCAAACATAAGGACTTTTTTTTTTTTTTGCTCTGACCGCGGGTCGGTGAGAGGCCCTCATTACCAAAGACAAGTCATAATGGTCAAGTCAATGTCTCAGACCTCATTAGCGCATTGCCAGATAGACTCAATTAAAAATATGGCGACTCCACAACTCTGTGGCTGACAGCGAGAACGGCTTCCTACCATGACAACCATTAGACCGAATCTAAAACAAGAACCCTCAAAATCACGGCGAGCACCGACAGCAGTCACACTCTCAGGTCCGTTCATTGTTCAGATTTCACTCCATAATACGATCTCAGCACCTATTCTGACGGCTTCCATGGGTTCATGTATCATTTATGAAATGAGACCTGCAGAGAGAGAGAGAGAGAGAGAGAGAGAGAGAGAGAGAGAGAGAGGAAAGATACACGTTGAGGTTTGAATGAACATGAGGCTTTTCTAGAAGCTTCTTTCACTTTGTCAGTGTCACTGCTGCCTGTCTTACACCTAATTCACACCCTTATTCTCACCTTCGATTTGAAACACTTGCATAATGAGCATTCAAGTGCAGGCTGGGATCTTCAGACATGGCTTTGAATCCCTCTAGCTGTGTGTAAAACACGTCTACCATGCGCATTATTAGCCTTGTGCTCATGCTAGGTTTTGTGGTCGGTCACCACGAGACAAGATGCTTGCTAGAGGATATTTTTAGCAAGCAGAGCCAACTTTTCCACTACAATATCTGTGGCTCCAGCCGGCCGTCAACTTTAAACAAACCAGGCTGTGTGTATGTGTCCAGTGCCTTTTACCATAAAACGAATATGAACAAAGAAAACAATAGACATGATGGATGATGCAGCGAGGGTAATTATTTAAAACGCAGCAGGCCGACAGAGTAGCCAAAGTAAAGGGCTGCCAAAGTGTGATAATTTTCATTCGTCTGAGGCTAAATTTTATAATTGTGCTGGACAAAACGTGTTGAGGGGAACATACAGAAGTTAGATCATAAATCACTGTGCCATTCATCTGTTTCTCTCTCGGTTTTCTTTTCTCCCAAACACATAACATACAAGCATAGTTTTGAATCTGACAGAATCTTATGATTATTTTATTGAATGCATGCTTTAAGGACTATGGTTTCCCACAAAAACAAAATGTGACAGAGTAGCTAATTAAACTTTGAGCTAACTAATCTAATTAACTTTTTTTTTAATGACTAGTGGTGTAAACAAAACGCTAGAAGTGTTGGTCCGATTCATTTTCCTGAATCAGTTTATTCAGAAGGTTCAATTGAATCAGTTTAATAAATGATTCACTGATTTATTTGAATCTCTGTGCAACATGTTTCATCTTCCTTGTGTATTAAAATATTTAACATAATGCTGCTGTATGATTTATAGTTTAATTAGTTGTATTTAGTATAAATGTATTTGTCCAATTTGCTTTTAAGAATTACTTGTGCTAGATGAACTGAATGCAAAAAGAAATTATGGTGTATAATATTTAAAATATGTATTGAATGTCTCTTTAATATGTAGCACTGTGCACTTTGTTTTAGTGAATCATTCATTTGGATGGTTCATCTAAATGAATCAAATATAAAATAAACAACTCAAAGTAGCTTCCTGAACACTGAAAAGTTATTATATAGTGCTATTAATAAAAAAAAAAATGTAATTAGCCAAAAAAAAAAAAAACATAACCTCCGTATCTGTCATGTAAAAGAGGTGAGTGAGTGTATCAGAACACAAAAACATGACATAAAGAACGAAAGAGAGTGTCTAGTGTCTAACTCGGACGGACAGATTGAGGTCATTCATTCCATGTTTATAATGAATATAGAAGCAGACGAAACATATGAACGGCAGGCGAGGGAAAACGGAGACGTGGAAATATAAGATGAGGTAAAGAGAGAATCAGAGATACCCCTTTTCCATCAAGGCAGAGCTGGTGCTGGTTCGGAGCCAGAGCCTAGTTTCAAATCGGTTCTTTGTTTTTCGACCACCAAAGCACCAGCTCCGAACAAGTAAAAGTGGTTCTTAAGTAGCACCAAATCATTGCTGGTCTAGAAGTAAGAACCGCTTACGTCAGCGGCTGGGGGCGGGGTTACCGTGACCAACAAGACGAACAGAAACTTGTGACCGCCATTTTTTTAAATAGCAGCTAATCGAGCTAGCAGCTCGATTGTAATCTCCCTTTATGCAAGTCACGGTAAGCTGCACGAACGCGTTGAATTTGCCGTGTTTGGATGCCGATGTACGTTAAGGTGATGATACACAGGGCAACTTTTAGGGCAATGTTGCTGGGCAATGTTGCCGTCAACGGGCAACCAGATGAGAGACAGAGACAGGGACCACGACCGATCTAAATTATCCAGATAGAAATTTATGGCCCATTTTCAACGAGAAAGTGCCCAAGCAACAATCGCTCGGCAAGATTGCCCAGCAACATTGCTCAAAAAGTTGCCCTGTGTATCATCACCTTTAGGTTCGCAAAGCCATGACGAGCATCAATAGTAACGCAACGACCGCCATTGTTGATAGAAGTCAAGTCAAGTCAAGTCATCTTCATTTATATAGCGCTTTTAACATTGGATTGTTTCAAAGCAGCTTTACAGAGATAAACATGTAATTTAAGGTAACAGATTGTTTTGGTTTTATAGCGGTTCTTGAATAATGTTATTTCCAGCTAAAGTTAATTTTGATTGATTCATCTCTGTCGAAATGATCAGACTTTAAACGCGAACCTGTGATTAACGCTGACGGCGTTCACATGCACATTTAGAATTGATTCTATAGTTATGTGCTTTTGAAAATATGTGCGCAGTTTGTAATTCAATACAACCCATGCCTAAACAAACTACTTGTCTTGCCTATAAATTTTGATACAGAATTTTGTTTTATTTTATCACTTCGGGGTACGCGAACCGAAATTCACAACGCTTTATCTGTAGAGTGGGAAGGGATCCTCCATAGGGAGAGGATAGTTGACACTTCAGCACTGCATTGTCATCGGGTCCAGGCGAATCTCCTTCGTCAGATCTGGATACGGCCTGGATCCGGCAGGCTGCGGGAAAACCTCAGGATAAACAAAGACACTAATATTAGCGTAGATGCCATTCTTCTTATGATGTAACGAGTACATCAAGATTTAAGGGAAGTGTTCCCAGTTCCGGCTGACCTAATCTATGCAGCCTAACATTGTAGAAGTCTATAATGTATTATGTGTATGCTAGGTCAAAGAGATGTGTTTTTAGTCTAGCTTTGAACTGACAGAGTGTGTCTTCTTCCCGGACAATGGTAGGAAGACTGTTCCAAAGTTTTGGTGCTAAATATGAAAAGGATCTACCGCCAGCAGTCGATTTAGATATTCTAGGTATTATCAACTGGCCGGAATTTTGAGATCGCAATAGGCGTGACGGACTATAATGCGTTAAGAGCTCGCTCAAGTACTGCGGAGCTAAACCATTTAGTGCTTTGTAAGTAATCAACAATATTTTAAAATTTATACGATGTTTAATAGGGAGCCAATGCAGTGTTGACAGAACCGGGCTAATATGGTCATATTTCCTGGTTCTGGTAAGAACTCGAGCTGCTGCGTTTTGAACTAGCTGTAGTTTATTTATTAAGCGTGCAGGGCAACCACCCAGTAGAGCATTACAATCTAGCCTTGAGGTCATGAACGCATGAACTAATTGTTCCGCATTTCCCAATGAGAGCTTATGGCGTATTTTAGATATATTTTTAAGATGGAAAAATGCAGTTTTACAGATACTAGACACGTGGCTTTCAAAAGAAAGGTTGGTATCAAAGAGCACACCCGTGTGGAAGTTTTTTGTCCAAAAATTTGAATCTCTGTCTTTTCAGAATTTAGTAGTAGGAAATTACAAGTCATCCAATTTTTTATATCAGCTATGCATTCCGTTAATTTTGTGAATTGGTAAGTTTCGTTAGGTTTTGAAGAAATATACAGCTGAGTATCATCGGCATAACAGTGAAAGCTAACTCCCTCTTTCCTAATGATATCTCCTAATGGTAGCATGTACAGAGTGAACAGCAACGGTCCTAGTACTGAGCCTTGTGGTACGCCATACTGAACTTGTGATCGATAAGACATCTCTTCATTTATTGCTACAAACTGATAACGGTCAGTTAAGTATGATTTACCTTGGATTATATTTATTTTCTTCTAATAGGGTTGAAAAATAAGCAGATCTAGCAGCTTTTAAAGCCTCTCTGTAAGCAATCCAATCTCTTTCCATGAAATCCGAAATACCTCTAGTTTAGTTTTCTTCCAGTTGCGCTTCATTTTTCTGGCTGCTCTCTTAAGGGCCTGAGTGTGCTCGTTGTACCACGGCGTTGGACTATTTTCTTTGATCTTCTTTAAGCGCAACGGAGCAACTGCGTCTAAAGTGCTGGAAAAGAAAGAGTTAAAAGTTTCTGTTGCAATATCAAGTTCTTCTAAGCTATCCGGGATGCTGAGATGATGAAACTGATTAGGAAGAATATTGATAAAGCAATCTTTATATAACTGTAATCTTGTGGGGTTGACTCATTTAAAATAATGTAATAGTTTGGTTTTAGCCAGGCTTCTGTCAAACACAGCACATCTAGATTATAATCTGAAATCATATCATTAACTATGAGAGATTTTGAAGTAAGGAGTCGAATATTCAGCAACCCAAGCTTTATCATTTGCTCATCTGTATTATATCTGTTTTTTATTTGTTGAACATCAATTAAATTTTTACCCTGACGTTTTTTGGATTTCCAAATTCGGGGAACAGACACAGTCTCTATATGATGATATCTAGGTGAAAGAGGCTCTATGTGATGGGATTTATCTGTCCTTGGTGACGTGAGGCCGCTAGCAGACGGTCGGTTTAGCCAGTCTGTCTGCTTCCTGACCTGAGCCCCAGATTGTCATGTTTTATCTCTAAGACTATGAGCCAAATTACTAGAGAGAAGAGCAGCACCAGCCCAGGAGGGATGGATACCATCTCTTTTCAACAGGTCAGGCTTGCCCCAAAAACTTTTCCAATTGTCTATGAATTCTATATCAAGCCTTCTATAAGAAGGCTTGTTCGAGATGCATCGGAGCGGCGCGGACCAATCGGAGCTGCGGGAGTGTGTGGCGAGCATACGAATACTTGTGCTTTTCGATCGCTTTTGCAGTGCTTTGAAGTCATGCGCCAATCGGTCTGCGAGAAGCCGATGCATCTCGAACTACTTTAGTTAACATGAACTAAGAATGAACAATCCTTTTACAGCATTTATTAATCTTAGTTTCAATGTTTACAAATACATTCTTCAAATCTAAAGTTGTATTAGTCAACATTAGATAATGCACTGTGAACTAACAAACAATAAACGGCAGTATTTTTTATTAACTAACATTAGCAAAGTTGATTAAATACTGTAACAAATGTATTGTTCATATTTAGTTCATGTTAGTTAATACATTAACTAATGTTATCTAATGAAACCTTATTGTAAAGTGTTACCAACATTATTTATATCATATAGGTTTGGGCTCATCTTTTAATATTTCTACAGTGTCACATGATCATTCAGATATGCTCTCATTCTGTGCTGATTGCTGCTCCAGAAACATTTCGAATTATCAATCAGGGCTCGACATTAACGCTTGTCCCGACCGGACAAGTAGCCTGATTTAAACGTCAATATAGTGAATCACTAAAACGAGAGAATGATTCTGATTGTATTACATTTATTGTTAGTTGCGATCGATAGTGTGTAATAAATGTATTAGCCTACTGACTGTAACAAGGTTGCGCTGTTGAGGCTCGGCCTTTAAAGGTGCAGATATTACAATATGCAGATTTAAATATATCAAAGCTGATTGAACACTACAAAAAAAAAAAAAGAAAAAGAAAAATTCCAGACAAGCAACTTTTTTACTCGGGACAAGTGAATGACAGATTTACTTGTCCAAAGGACAAGCACATGAAAAGGCTTAATGTCGAGCCCTGTCAATGTCAAAAACAGTTGTGTGGCTTAATATTTTTGTGGAAACCATTGTACATTTCTTCAGGATTCTTTGATCAATAGAACGTTCAAAAGAACAATTTATATGTATGTAAATATGTATGTGTATATACACTCACCGGCCACTTTATTAGGTACACCTGTCCAACTGCTCGTTAACACTTAATTTCTAAGCAGCCAATCACATGGCGGCAACTCAGTGCATTTAGGCATGTAGACATGGTCAAGACAATCTCCTGCAGTTCAAACCGAGCATCAGTATGGGGAAGAAAGTTGATTTGAGTGACTTTGAACGTGGCATGATTGTTGGTGCCAGAAGGGCTGGTCTGAGTATTTCAGAAACTGCTAATCTACTGGGATTTTCACGCACAACCATCTCTAGGGTTTACAGAGAATGGTCCGAAAAAGAAAAAACATCCAGTGAGCGGCAGTTCTGTGGGCGGAAATGCCTTGTTGATGCCAGAGGTCAGAGGAGAATGGCCAGACTGGTTCGAGCTGATAGAAGGGCAACAGTGACTGAAATAACCACTCGTGACAACCGAGGTATGCAGCAAAGCATTTGTGAAGCCACAACACGCACAACCTTGAGGCGGATGGGCTACAACAGCAGAAGACTCCACCGGGTACCACTCATCTCCACTACAAATAGGAAAAAGAGGCTACAATTTGCAAGAGCTCACCAAAATTGAACAGTTGAAGACTGGAAAAATGTTGCCTGGTCTGATGAGTCTCGATTTCTGTTGAGACATTCAGATGTTAGAGTCAGAATTTGGCGTAAACAGAATGAGAACATGGAACCATCATGCCTTGTTACCACTGTGCAGGCTGGTGGTGGTGGTGTAATGGTGTGGGGGATGTTTTCCTGGCACACTTTAGGCCCCTTAGTGCCAATTGGGCATCGTTTAAATGCCACGGCCTACCTGAGCATTGTTTCTGACCATGTCCATCCCTTTATGGCCACCATGTACCCATCCTCTGATGGCTACTTCCACCATGTCACAAAGCTCTAATCATTTCAAATTGGTTTCTTGAACATGACAATGAGTTCACTGTACTAAAATGGCCTCCACAGTCACCAGATCTCAACCCAAAAGAGCATCTTTGGGATGTGGTGGAACGGGAGATTCGCATCATGGATGTGCAGCCGACAAATCTGCAGCAACTGTGTGATGCCATCATGTCAATATGGACCAAACTCCCTGAGGAATGCTTCCAGCACCTTGTTGAATCTATGCCACGAAGAATTGAGGCAGTTCTGAAGGCAAAAGGGGGTCCAACCCGTTACTAGCATGGGGTACCTAATAAAGTGGCCGGTGAGTGTATATATACATATTAATTGTTCTTTTGAACGTTCTATATATAGAGAGAGTTCTATATATATATATATATATATATATATATATATATATATATATATATATATATATATATATATATATATATATATATATATATATAAATAACTCTTTTGTAACATTATACAAGTATTTACTCTCAATTTTTAATGGATCCTTGCTGAATAAATATGAATTAAAAGTATTAAAATATAAATTGAACGGGATAAATTGGAATGCTATAGGCTATCTCTCTCTATATGTATACTTTAGAGTAAATAGTGAGAGGAAGATGGGGACAAATACAAGTAAAATAATACAAGGAGAAAAAAATCAAATGAATCCGTAAAGAAGGTCCTTTAAAGACACAGTAGTGCAGAGCTGAGTGTCTGACGTGAGGTGAGGTGAGCCCTTTCTTCCACATCACAGAAGAGTTGTGGTGAGGATGGCGAACGGCCATTTGTACAGCGGCAGGTGCTGGGACAAAATTAAAGAGCACAAAGAAAGAAGGGACCTGCCAGTGCAGCGCTTCCTCTGAAAGATGAAAGGGAAAAATGGAGTCTACCCGAAAGAGGAAATATGACTTGCCAGAGCGAATACATGCTGACTCCCAGTCGCTGTCAGATTGTGTAGATTCCACCATCCAGAATCCTCTGCAGCGGTGCGTGTACCCTGCTGATAGCGCTAGCGGCGAGAGCTCTGAGTGTGTTTCTGTAGAGATGCTCCCATTATTTAAACAGAGCCGGTATAATGAGTGGAATGGAGAGGTAGAGAGAGAAATGACACTAGAACTTGGAGAAAGAGCTGGTGGGTGTTTAACTGAAGTCATGCTGTTGGCTTATCACATGTGATAATACATTCTCACTTACACCACACTCCAAAACAATCCCACATTTTGAGCAAATCCAGGAACAAACCCTCTACTGGTGATGATAAATGTACTATGATAACCAGAGGTTCCACCAAAATGTATTCTCAGCTTCAAACCACCGCCCACACTGACCATCTGATCCATATCGCACCACATTTGGCATATGCTTTAGCCAAAGAAACTTACATTGCATTTAGAGTATTTTATCAGTTTATGCATTCCCTGGTCATCCTTGTTGCTTTTTCCAGTCTTTAATGGTGGAGAAATATGTAAAAAAAAAAAAAAAATGCTAACAGACCTTATGCTGTAAATCAAAAGTCGGGGTAGTTTGGTCTGTAAAACCGACCAGAAGGTTTCTTACACAATTTGAAGGAGATTCCATGTTAATGTTTTACTGTACATACATTTATGCATTTGGCAGACGTTTTTATCCGAAGCAACTTGCATTAAAACATTGCATTTAAAGGTATACTTTTTATCAGTTCAGTAGCAGCAATAACTGAGGTAACTATATATGCAATGTAAGTTTTATATTTATATCTTCCATGCACACCGAACATATTATTCTTTGTAAGAAAGTAAATATGCTGTAATAAGTAATATAAAAAACGAAATATACTATAAATAAGAAAGCTTAAGGACTAAGCCACTTTTATCATATATAAGTGAAAATCCCAAAGTTAGAACTTGACTTTTTGAATGTCTGGAGCTCTGCGTTCTATTTTTTCTTTCTTTCTTTTTTTTCTTTTTATGTCAGAGTCAACCAAAGGTTACAGATAATGATGTTTCCATGCCATCCTCGGCTATCCATCTTATGGTCATAGCTCACCACACCTAAAAAAAAAAAAAAAAAAAGACAACAGAAATCAATAGAAAGAAACTGTCAAAGACCCAGTGTCACAGATCCTTTGAGTCTCACTTCACAAGACCAGTGTACTGAAAAAAAAAAAATCGCTGGCTGGAATTCCAATGCACTTGTTTGGAGCGAAAATAAACAGAAGGTGAAAAGGGCACGCTCGCTTCAGTTTCTGTTGATTTTGAAAGCACATTTATTCCTTATGCAATACGACTGGGAGGTTAAGAGTCGCATTAAAGAGCTATTAATGCAGTTGTGTAACGGTTAACTCTCTCCTCCCGAGTGTATGATACATTCACGAAGTTCTCTCGCTGTCACACTCTCTCCGTCTCTCCTTCTTTTTCATGCACAAGGTAATGCCACCGTCAGGATGTTTAATGCATGCATCATGGCACTAATTTGCTCGTCCATAATAAATGAGAGTGCTCACGTTCTCTTCTCCGTGTAGTACAGTAGCAGACTCCAGCTCAATGCATCATGGGCAGTCAGGGGAGAGGAGCCTGCCTCAACGGTACTCGCTGGAGAACCGCGGCCCCAGGGCCCCCAGCGGCCCCCATACCGTCCGCCTGCCCTACATTATATGTCCTCTCATTATCCTAGGGCTTATTCATCACTATATGGCAGGGACGCCCGGTGGGACAGGAAGATCACTGCGAACCGAGGACAGAACGTCCTCTAGAAAAGGACTCATATGTGCAGTGATTTTGCTCCTAATAGATGGTCGTACATTGATGAATGTCAGTTCCCCTCTGTCGAGTGCAGTCGGATTTTGATGTGTGGGATGATCTGTGAAACCGTCAAACTTTTCGTCAATGTGTTGGGAAAAAATGTGACAGTGAGGGAGAGTCTCTGTACGTGTGCACTTTAAAGTATAGGAACAGGAGTGTGAAATAAATAGACTTATTTTGGGAAAGCTGACCTGTTTTAAAATACATAAATCATTACTTTAAATAGTAATGCAAGCGCATGTGATCTTTAAGCATGCACCTGAATCACTCAAACCAGCTCATTAGCCTCCTTAAAGTCAGCATGAATTGGCATTCACAACCCATTTTACTTCCATAATGTGATTTCTGAGTGAAACTCAGTTAGACAAGATACTTACCAGAATGGAGCCAGACCTAGTTTGCTAAAACAAGACCTAAACTGCTATTTTGCTATTGGTTAACATCCGCAGAGAGGGAAAGACAGAGCAGAGTAACCCAGCAAACACAAATATACGTTAAGAATGCTTTGCTTTATGAAAACGTTATTTCTGAATGTTCTCTGTGTCTTCAAAAATGTCTAGTTTTTTTTAATGTTATAATGCTTTTTCTTGGTGATGCGAACAATAAGGAAACTGAATTTTACCATTCTTCAAATATTACTGGAATGTTATTTTGAATGTTCTCTGAATATTCTGAAACAAGTCGTATCATTTAAAAAAATGTTGGACATCCAACCAAAACATTGAAGACAAAAATGCTCCATGGACAATGTATGAATAATGTTTTTGTTTAAAGACCAGATAACTTTGAACGAACATTACATTAACATTACTTGAAGAACGTCTGTTCAGAACATCACCAGACTGTTAGCCAAATTTCTAAAAAAAAAACAGTCCTTGTTTGCTGGGACCTTGCAATAAGAAATACAATTAGGTACATTTTTATTTCACATTGGAATGAAATGGAAGCGCTGCAGTCAAAGTACTTTGCATTTGTCATTTTCCACCTATTGCTAAAGGCCCTTGAATCTAATCAGACCGGCCAAGTCTGTTTGATTTGGTTCATATAGGTATTCGCTTACACGCAAATAAGGCAATTCCCCTCGGAGTTCACTGTAACCTTAGAAGATCAATGATTTAGTTATTGGCAAACCACATAGATTCCCCTTGGGCTAACCTAGTTCAATGAAATGAGGCCAAGTGATATTTTATAGATTTTTATTTTGAACACACCATCCATAGGCCTTTGAGTCACCTTATGAATCTCATTTTTTTTTACTCATAAATAAGAAATGAAAATGAATTGAAAAGTAGTTGCAGATTCAAATTCAAATTTCGAGAGAATCATGGGCCACACGTGGATATGAACGATGGCGGCATGTTTCTTTAGCTTTTTTGTTAATTATGCATGCAATACTGACAGTATACGTCTCAAAAACTGCATCGTCTGATTGTGGTGCAGTTGGATCACATTTAAAAGTCATAAAATCATATGAAATCATTTCCCCCACATCTACAACCGCTTGGAAATTAGAATAATAGGCCTACTCAAATTGACTAATTATTTAAAGTAGCTTGCTGAGAATCGCCAGAGATCTTGTAATTTGTTAGTTAACAATGTTTGTTCTACCCTCGCTTTTATAGCCTTTTGCATGATTAGATTTAAGCAAGCTCACAGTGGACTATAAACAGGAAGTGAAATCCTTTTTAACCAGGAAGTCCTGGTGGCAGTTCACAGACACATACTGGAAGGGCCTATGGTTGATCCTCAGCAATCATTGTCACGGAACACACACAGGAGGCAGAAAATCCAAGAGCAGTAGTCTTTTAATATAAGGGAAATCCAAACTCGTAGTCATCCAGGCAGGGGTCAAAATCCAATAAGGCAATCCAAAACACAAGACCAAAACATGAACAAGAACAGGCAGCAAGCAGGAACAGAAGTGTGCGGACATTAATCAAGGACTCCGTAACAAACACTAACACAGACAGGGAATATATACACACAGAACTAACAAGGTGATGGGAAACAGCTGAGTGCAATAATCAGATAAGTGACAGAACAGAATGCTGGGAATTGTAGTCTAATGTGAATGACACCGTGAGAACGAGGACCTCTAGTGATAACCCAGGGAAACACAACCAGACACTGTGACAGAACCTCCCCTCTACGGAGCGGCTACCAGACGCTCCATGACAGTACACAAGACAACCCAAGAGTCCAAGAGGAAGGTGTAATATGGAAAATCCAAGGGTGGGATGGGAGGGCCAGGACCATGAAAGGGAACAGAAACAGGGAGTGATGGTTTAGCCGGCAGCCAGGGCGAACCAGAAAGTCCATCGGGCGGCCAGGGCGAAGCAGACGACCCATCTGGCGGCCAGGGCGAAGCAGACGACCCATCGGGCGGCCAGGGCGGTGAAGACCCCTCGGGCGGCCAGGGCGGTGAAGACCCCTCGGGCGGCCAGGGCGGTGAAGACCCCTCGGGCGGCCAGGGCGGTGAAGACCCCTCGGGCGGCCAGGGCGGAGAAGACCCCTCGGGCGGCCAGGGCGGTGATACCGGCTCAGGATCAGACACCGGCTCAGGATCAGACACCGGCTCAGGATCAGACACCGGCTCAGGATCAGACACCGGCTCAGGATCAGACACCGGCTCAGGATCAGACACCGGCTCAGGATCAGACACCGGCTCAGGATCAGACACCGGCTCAGGATCAGACACCGGCTCAGGATCAGACACCGGCTCAGGATCAGACACCGGCTCAGGATCAGACACCGGCTCAGGATCAGACACCGGCTCAGGATCAGACACCGGCTCAGGATCAGACACCGGCTCAGGATCAGACACCGGCTCAGGATCAGACACCGGCTCAGGATCAGACACCGGCTCAGGATCAGACACCGGCTCAGGATCAGACACCGGCTCAGGATCAGACACCGGCTCAGGATCAGACACCGGCTCAGGATCAGACACCGGCTCAGGATCAGACACCGGCTCAGGATCAGACACCGGCTCAGGATCAGACACCGGCTCAGGATCAGACACCGGCTCAGGATCAGACACCGGCTCAGGATCAGACACCGGCTCAGGATCAGACACCGGCTCAGGATCAGACACCGGCTCAGGATCAGACACCGGCTCAGGATCAGACACAAGAACAGAAACAAACACAGAAACAAACACCGGCTCTGGAACGGGCACTGACACTGGCTCTGGAACGGGCACTGACACTGGCTCCGGCCCCGGAACAGACCGGAACAGACACTGGCTCCGGCCCCGGAACAGACACTGGCTCCGGCCCCGGAACAGACACTGGCTCCGGCCCCGGAACAGACACTGGCTCCGGCCCCGGAACAGACACTGGCTCCGGCCCCGGAACAGACACTGGCTCCGGCCCCGGAACAGACACTGGCTCCGGCCCCGGAACAGACACTGGCTCCGGCCCCGGAACAGACACTGGCTCCGGCCCCGGAACAGACACTGGCTCCGGCCCCGGAACAGACACTGGCTCCGGCCCCGGAACAGACACTGGCTCCGGCCCCGGAACAGACACTGGCTCCGGCCCCGGAACAGACACTGGCTCCGGCCCCGGAACAGACACTGGCTCCGGCCCTGGAACGGCAGACACAGGCATGTCCAGGATCCGAGCCAGACGCTCCAGATAGTCCAGGTCCATGAAGGCAGCCAGCACTGGCTCTGCCTCCGGCTCTGGAACAGGCAATGGCTCTGCCTCTGGCTCTGGAACAGGCACTGGCTCTGCCTCTGGCTCTGGCTCCGGCTCATGAGTGGGCACCGGCTCTGCCTCCAGCTCTGGAACGGGCACTGGCTCTGCCTCCGGCTCTGGAACAGCAGACACTGGCTCCGGCTCTGGAACAGGAGACACTGGCATGTCCAGGATCCGAGCCAGACGCTCCAGATAATCCAGGTCCATGAAGGCAGACAGAACATGAACAGTCTCTGACTGGGCAGACGGGACGTGAACAGTCTCTGACTGGGCAGACGGGACGTGAACAGTCTCTGACTGGGCAGACGGGACGTGAACAGTCTCTGACTGGGCAGACGGGACGTGAACAGTCTCTGACTGGGCAGACGGGACGTGAACAGTCTCTGACTGGGTACACGGGACGTGAACAGTCTCTGGCTGGGCAGACGGGACGTGAACAGTCTCTCGACCACCTCCTCCACTGCGACCTCCACGGGTCCCGCGAAACTTGACCAATCGGGTCCCCTTAAAAAACTCCCTTCTCTCCCGCTCGGTGGCTGGGGAAGAGATGTTACAAAACATACCGCTGGATTAGGTGTGACGGAGTCCTTCTGTCACGGAACACACACAGGAGGCAGAAAATCCAAGAGCAGTAGTCTTTTAATATAAGGGAAATCCAAACTCGTAGTCATCCAGGCAGGGGTCAAAATCCAATAAGGCAATCCAAAACACAAGACCAAAACATGAACAAGAACAGGCAGCAAACAGGAACAGAAGTGTGCGGACATTAATCAAGGACTCCGTAACAAACACTAACACAGACAGGGAATATATACACACAGAACTAACAAGGTGATGGGAAACAGCTGAGTGCAATAATCAGATAAGTGACAGAACAGAATGCTGGGAATTGTAGTCTAATGTGAATGACACCGTGAGAACGAGGACCTCTAGTGATAACCCAGGGAAACACAACCAGACACTGTGACAATCATTGCATGTGGAATTTAGTAAAGAAATGACTGAGTTATTCTTATTCTTTATGCATAGCTTTTGTTGTACATTTGAAGGATTTTGATTCATGTTTAATTACTGTGGTTACAAATGCTGTAACTCACTTTAAGATAGCTAAAATGCACAAATGTGTATAGAAAACATGTTTCAAAACACTTTTATCTGTTTCTTGAAACTGTATATATTATCTTAGAGCTCTAGTAAAATATCTAATTATTGTGAAAAGTATGAATATCAATGTCACTGTTCTGTTATGCAACTGTGTAGAGGTATTTTTTCATTTAAAAAGGTAATAAGAGGTAAAAAAAAAAAAATACATAAAACCAGCAGAGGGACTTTTATCTGAAACACTTCCTGGGGTGAAAGGTCATGTGTGGTAGGGGAGTACTGGATCTACTGACAGTGAGTTTCTGCTTGTTTTTTGAAGGTCCATTGTGAAATGTCTGTGATGTTGAAGATTTCGTTATGTGACGAGATCAGTAGTAGCAGGTTTGTTTTTGTAATGGCTTCCTCCATCTTTCCTCCAAATTCATCTGTGGTGTTACTGGTTCCTAAAGGTGTAACACCATTGACAAAACTGCAGCCTATATGGTAAAACATAATTTTAATCCTACACTTACAGTTAGCATGACCTTGCATAAAATGCTAAAGAACATAATGAATATTGTAAAGTAGGTTTAATATATTATTGATGAGATTCATTTTTGACGAGAAAAAAAATCAGATGGAAATGTCACTGCAATTATAGAAAGACCCCATTGTGTTTTTAACACAAATGCTTCATATTTCACCTAATATCTTAGTGTATGTGAGTTATTAAATGTTACAAGAACAGAAATGGAACAGACAAATAGATATTCCACTAATATGTGATTGTTGTAAATCGAGCACAATAGTTTTGAAACTATAAAAAATGGAGAAGCCATCTTTCATATAGGGTGAAATGAAATGTATTAAGATTATAGAACTGTATGCCATTTGAAATATGTTGGTGAATTTGGGCTGGTAACTTTTCAATTTTGTATTCTGGCACTTAAGGTTACTTGTGTACTGTGGCAACAAGTGCGCTATGAATGCATCTGCAAAAGGCCTGTTGTTTTGATGTTTTTAGCTTTAAAAACATATGTTATACGTTAAATCCATTAGGGTGCTGATCAGGGCCGTAGCTAGAGGATTCGGGGCCCCCTGAAAAAATATTGATGTGGGCCCCCACCACCCTCCACCAATATCATATACTGTACAATAGATGAACATGGAGGCCTACATATAACAGAAGATGATGTTGTTGTAAAACCTTTATTTTAAAAGTTAAATGTTTATATAAAAATTACAACTAATAAAAACTAACAAAAAGGAAGAAATTGTTAAATAATAATAAAACCAATTTTTAAAAAGTAATATTTTCCCCCCCAATCAGTCTGTTATAATTCATAAATCAAAAAGTAAACATTTAGAAATTGACAAGAATGCAGTCTAATTAAAAAAATAAAACCATTTATTGCCTTATTTTTTAATAAAGATAATATGGAACTGGTAATATTATTAAATAAAGCGAATACATTTATTCATCCAAGTGCAGTGTGTCATGTTTTCTCGATGTTTTAAATATCATCAGCCGGCAGGTCAGATGCATAATGCAATGCGTCGTGACTCGTGTAATTTTTTTAAAACTCTAGTTACAATACTGTAAAAAGACAGGAATTTAGACCACGTAATCATTCGGTCGATTGTGGCGCGCACCGATAATAAAAAATGACTGTACACGGCAGACTGTAGACGGAAGTTTTCTAATTCCCAGCGAAATAACAATATATAACCGGTCTTTAAGAACGTCTTGATCGACTGGGATACAACCACTCTCCTTGCCTCCCTCTCCGTCTTTTCCTGGCATTTCTGGTACCTGATTTATGTTTTCTTTTCCCCGACATTTTTCAGTCAGTCAGTCTCTTGCTCTTCCACCAAGTTCATCGTTATCTTCAGGCTGCCGCCTCAACTCTGATTGGTTCTGTTCACGAGCTGGGGTGGGACTTACAATTTTATTGGGTCCATCTGATGTTTGTCACTGACTCTGACTGAATAATTAATAAATACTTTAGGTCGGACTAAACCATTTTTATGGAGGTAAGAGAAGCAGATATTTGGAAAAATATTTACCCAAATTGCACGTTTTTGTGGTTTTCATTTAAATCTCAGGCATACAACTAATATAAATATTAGAATTATTCATACAACAGGGGCCTAAATAGTATAACTGCTGGATTTTGTGGGGCCCCCTGGGCAGCGGGGGCCCCTATAATTGTCACCACCTTTCACCCCACTAGCGACGGCCCTGGTGCTGATTGTAATTGGTGTATAATTCAGTGGTTTGTGCCATAGTAGTGACCCTTTTTTATTTCTGCATGATTTTTTTCTGCTAAGAGAACCAAAACAAAAGTGTATGTCAATAGCAAGTTATTATTTGATACCAATCAATTATTATTAGAAGCAAACTTCTTTTTTATTGGGATCAGTTTGGCATTACTAGAAGTGATGACTTTCGATTCAACGAGTGAGACTGTTATTAACTCAGTAATCTGTCCGATTGATAACGCATGAGTTTGATGCAGGCCAATTTGCAAATCGGTTCTATCGATTCATTAAAAACACCCACTTAAAGGAACAATTAGTTTGTGAATCTGACAATCATTAGCTCTGTGGCGTAAAATGGCTTGTAGAAATCCAAACAGAAGTATAGCTTCTGCATTATAGGTAGTGTGTATGAGAACAAATGCACGTCATACTGTCTTGTGCCCATGCATGCACACTTGTTTGGTTAATAGATTTATTTTTTAGTTGAGTTCATTCTACATTTCTATAGCTCTTTATATGTTTTAAAATCTTTCAAATTGCAGTCTTTTTTTGTATAGGCTAGAGAATATGTTTCTTTTTCTAAGGAGACAGAGACAGATGATTTGTTGGGGAAATCCCTGGGAATGAGACATCAACAATATGTAGAAACAAACCGCTTTGCTTGTTTTTAAGGATTACAAATGACTGCCTCATTTTATGTGGTAGTCACAATGCCAGGAATCTAATGTGTTGAGCTCATTTTGTAAAAATGAAGCAATGTCATGGTAACTTGCAATTATGACTCAATGGGCGTTCACACTCTGGTTGCCGAGTCTCTGTAATGTTGGTTGCTTTCGTTCACTCGACTGATACTGTAAATCCAGCAACATCAGGTGGTTTTTGAACTTGCTCTCAAAAGTGTATTTATAAGGACCTGTATTTGAATCAGTTTAGGGATATTTAGAAGAAGGTATTTTGTTCATGAAGCTACCAATAGTTAAAATACACAGCATCGTAACTACGTTACCACATTGACATAGCATATATATATATATATATATATATATATATATATATATATATATAGGGCCTTAAAAATTAAGATTCCAAAAAGAAAAGTTTCATAGAAACAAGAATCTAAATTTATATTAAGATATCTTTAACGCTTACAGACATGTGAACTTCAGAAAAATATATATTTTTGGCACTCAGAGAGGTGTGTTATATGTTGATAGAGGGAAACAAGGTACATTCCTAGTTTCAGTATTATTTGTTCTTCAGACATTCCTCTTTAAACACAATAAGTAACAGCTGTTTGAAAAGTTACCCACATTTGGTGTTTGACCACTAAAAACGTGTACAACTGACCAATTTACTCATGGAGTTGCATTAAGATCTCCATATATATCTGGGATTGAACCAGAATAGGCCTTTTAAAAGAAGATACCATAAGAAAAGTTTGTTAAGAATCAGAATATTACGATATCTTTAATACTTCTTGAGTTGCAGGCATGCAAACTTGGGGCAAAAAACACAAGTAGTGCATTTTCCAGGTTTTTGAACTGTCACCGTTGGCATATAATGCAACAAAGATTGCTAAAGTACAGATTTAACTAATAGACCTATATCTCTGTGTAAAAATCAAATAAATATGTTGCCATGTTTCTAAAGCCATTTTAGAATGTGAAAATGGTTATTTTGACCCCCCTCTACAAAACAGTGCATTGCTCAGTAAATATACACACATCTAATATTTTGGCTTCCTTCATTTATGTATTTCTTTTACTAGAATTTTTTTTTAATCAAAATTTTTAGCCAGGGGCCTGGTTGAGTTGACACAGAATGACCCCATTTCCATTTTAAAGGGGTTTAATGTGAATGGCTTGGAGTCTGAGCAGATCATCCTGATGAAGGAAGAGGTTTGACATCTGTGAAATGAACAGCTACTGGCTTTCACTGACAACTTATTCCTCATTAAAGGAAAGGAGGTACTGCTCAAAACTTTGTGAAATATCCTCAACCTCAAAATTTCACAGGTCAAAAAGGAATACCGGTTACATAATTCTGTGGTTATGGACTGAATGCTAAAAGGACAGTACATACCAATACCTGTACAAACCCACTTAATAGTGAATGAACTGTATTCAAGGTCATTGTAAAATAGTATATACAGTACACATAACATTAAAGTAGTCTATAATGAAGTTTATTTTGCATTCTTTTTTGTATTTACTTCACACCATAATTGCATAGTAACTGTTTAGTGTGTTTAGTGTTTTTTTTTGTTTCTGCTATCATATAAAAAAAAACTTTCTACATAATTAATCATTTCATAAATATTCTAATACAACTGCAGCTAATCTAGACTCTAGTAGGCTGTGCGTGTCTGAGAAATCCTAACCATTTTGTAGAGAGACTTTAGACTCGTAGTTTCCTAATTACACATCCTCAGGCAGTTAACTTGGGCTGTTTTGGTCAAACTTTCTGAAGGGGTAAGGAAAAATCCTTAGCTCTATAAGGTTTGCAGATCATTAAGAATGAAAAGCACAATTACTGCATCCAGTTGGAGACGTCTCTAGAGTTTAGAATGCCAGAGCATGTGTCAGGCTTTCACAGGCTAAACGGTAACTATACGCATCACTTAATAAGAGTATTATCTGTAGTTTGGTAATAAGAACAGTCACATAGACCCAGCTCTACTTTTTACACTGACTTTGGAGTAAACTAAAGCAGGGATGGAATAGCCATAGGGAGCATCGACTGCAGTTTTCTCTAAGGAAACCAAACACAAAATATAGTAAAAATAACAGGCCTGTCCATATATAAAATATATGTATAATCCCATCGAGTTTGGCCAGAAACCACATTGCAACAACAGCATGGTTATGCAGGATTGCACTGCACAACATAAGATCAGGCCCTTCATAACTCAGAATGTACTTCTCGTGCACAATATGGCAGTCCTACCTTCTAAATAAAAGAACCAATCGCCAATTGGTGAAGTCATTGCGTCACAGGCGCTCCGGTCGCCATAGAAACAGTTTTGAGACACACACTTAAGGGCTAATTCACACAGAATGTGTTTTTGCTGTTAAAAAGGCAGGTTGCAGTTCAGTGGAACAACAAAAGCACAAGGTCTAAAGACTCATTTTTTAAATGTTTAACATCGTTTAACTTGAGCACCCCTTTTTCAGAATGTTGTGTCATGCACGAGACTCAAAAGCAAACGATGCGAGCGCAAAAGGTTAAAGACTTCCATCTAGCGCATTTTTACATTGAAAAACAATGGAAAAGTCGCACAGTGGATTGGAAAAACGCATTCTGTGTGAACAGGCCCTTAAGACTAGCCTGGTTAAAACCAGACCATTCTCAGTTGTAACTGAGTTATGGTCTGGCAAAGCTTCATGGACTAATCATTTCCAAAGGGGCGTCACCAATGGACGTAGCTCAAATGCCTCTGGGCGCAATTGGATAGACCTAAAACTAATCAGAGCGATGAAGGAGATGAGGTATACAGAGCGACGTTCGTCTGTTATAGAACAACTTAGTTTGAATAAACAAGCAGACACTGATTCGCTACTTGCTCTACGTTTATTTAAAATTAACAGCAAGACAACTAGAAGTGAATGTGCTTTCCATTAAATAAATCAAACACAGTAAACAAAACCTTAAAGGGATACTCCACCCAAAAATGAAAATTCTGTCATCATTTACTCACCCAGTTGTTGCAAACCTGTATGAGTTTCTTTCTTCTGCTGAACACAAAGGAAGATATTTTGAAGAACGATTGGAACCAAACAGTTGTTTGGCAGCATTGACTTCCATAGTAGAAAAAAAAAGACCTCTCCCGAATCATCTCCAGCAGTAGCAGCCTCCGAAGCACCACTAACTCCGCCTCCGTTTCCCTCGTAAGCTGATATTAGTATTTAAACATTCTCTATGATAAAAAATGTTTGTGAAAAAGATATTTTAATAACATGGTTTTGGCGGTTATAGAGTTCTAATGACGGTGTTCAACTATAACCGTCACACACCTAGTTCCACGGCGGCATCCATCTTTGTAAATGTACAAAATCTGCTTCACCGTCGTTGTGCTGTCGTCATCGTGTAAAGCCCGCCCCAACGTTTCTGATTGGTGCCGCGATTTCGACGGATTAGAAATGGGCTTGAATGAGCTCTTTGCCAGACTAACTTGCAGAGCAAATCTAAATTTGACGGAAGTTGTCTGGGTTTTCCCAGGCTACCTTAAGACTGCACATACACATTGCCTGGTCCAGCCTGAAATATAAGCTTTTTTAAGATTATAAAACATTTAAGATAAGAAAACATTGATGAAATTTTCCGGCTTTCCGTGTTTTCACTGTTATACGGTAAATTAAACTTGAGGGCGCTGGTTCACTTGCTCTTACAGTTACACTATCACACTAAACGCCATTTGAGTGTGTTGAATGTTGTAGGTTGTTTGTTGGCTGTATGAGACTAGCAGTAAGCTAGATCAACATTAGAATAACATACAGATCATATTCAAACATTTCATCATGTTGAACTAAATAACATAGATTAGTTTAATGTACATTTGCTCACCTGTCTAATAAACTACATGCAACACTTGCGTCTGTCAAGTCGAAGTTAGTCGCGGACGTGGAGCTCTCGGCATCTCGAAAGATTTTGATCTTCGTTTTAGTCCTCTTTTTGTCTCAAAGTCTGCTTGCCATGGTCCATAATGTTTGAAAAAAACAACAACAGCGTGAGCGCCCTGCTAGGCATAACCCAGTTGTCCACGTCTGTCGCCATGGTTACTATGGCAGTACGAGCGGAAACCGAGGGTAACGCGGATATGACCAACGCTATCTCACGACCAATTCGTATGAATTTGTACGAGTGATTAAAAGGTGGCTAATTCGTACTAATTCATACGACCTCACTCGTACGAATTTGTACGACTTGTCTAAACCCACGTGATGGCTTGGTTTAGGGGCGGGGTCAGGGGTAGGTCATTCGTACGAATTCATACGAATTTGGTAACTCGTAAAATATATACGAATTAGCAAAAATCGTACGAATTTGTACGAGTGAGGTCGTATGAATTAGTTACGAATTAGCCACCTCATAAAATTCGTACGAAAGATCGGGCGATTCCCTCACCCCTGCTCACACGCCCCGTTTGCTTGGTTAAAATCGCAATTTTCTCACGATTTACAAATAGTTGGAAATATTTGGGATATTGTAAGTAATCAACTAAACAAAATATATAAAATTGGCCTAGTGGTTTTTGGATATTTTACTGCAAAAATCCTACATATTGTAGCTACCTTTTAAACGGCATATAAATCAAAACTGCCTAATGTTACTGAATGAAATGTTGACCCAGGATGAGCTTTAGGACTGTGACGCTTTGGGGATGTTGATGGACTCGATCTACTCCATCTATGTTTTTGATCATTGTTCTGAATCTGATCCAGATGTAGTCTTTGACAAAAACACGATTTTCTCAGCTTTTTGCTCAAAATGTTGCTTTTTTATGAAACTTACCCACATTCAATTTTTTATAATTAAAAAAAAAAAGAATGCATGAAGCTTGAATGAAACGTTTTACATGTTCAGCATGTTCAGATATTCATACAACAAAATATTCTGGTGGCCCTGAAAGTTTTGTGAAAATAATCAAAAATGCTGCCGCTGGCTGACAAGTGTTTTCAAAAACGCTGGTGGGGAAAGAGTTAAAGTGTGGAATGATCTTCCCAACCCTATCCGGACAGCCGAATCCCTGAAAAGTCATCTCTTCACAAACAAAAAAACCTATTTTAGTGTGAATAAGGATGATGATGCTCATGTCAGGACATCTTCTTTTACAAAGAACCTTTTAAATAAAGCAACACGCAAGGAAGGGACAATGTGTGTGTGTTTCTATGGTTACCTCATCATGATCCCACACCTTTTCACTTGTGATTTCCACATGATTATGAGCTGTTGGATGTGAATGCAATATAGCCTTCGTGAAAAAGAGGAGAGTTTTTCACGCCACTTCTTGTGATCTCTCTACGCCTTTCAAATGAGTCAGAAAGATTAACTGCAAACTTTTCTTTCCCGATGCCCGTAAGTTTGATGCTCTGTGGGGATCTAATGACAGTTCTGTCGAGGTTTGGGTATATTTTTAGTTGATCTTGAGAGCAGAGGAACTTCGAGCCCCGTGTTTGATATGATTTGGAGGATGTGAGTTTGTCAAGAGACTGCTTGATGAACCATTTCTCAAAGCAGGTCCACCCTTATCTGTGTCCCTCTCACCCACACGTCTCACTCCTGCAATGACAGGTTCAAAAACCTCCTTTGATTTTATCTTTCATGCCAGTCTCTTTAAATTTACTCTCTGGCACCCACCTTAAATCTTAGTCACACTTCAACAGCTTGATCAAGCCCGTTGGGTATGAGCCACAACCTTGTGTTAAAAATCTTGTGTAATGATAATGTACTCTTTTCCTTTTGTTTCATCTATTCATTTGTCTAAAAGAAAATGTGTGATATCAGGTTTTACATTTTACACTTCTCGAGCTATAGATAGATTCTCTTTCAGAATAGCCTAGCTCACAACACTTAAGGTTAACAACACATGTCTGTAAAAGTGCTGCCGTGCCTTTTGACTTCTCAAACATCCACCTATATGGCACACAACTTGTATCACCTGTCTAGAGGTAAAGAGTACTAATATCTAATATCCTTCAAAATACTTTTAGCAAAGTCTCTGAATGATTAAACAAATCAGCCAGCGACTCCATGAATTGGTAATGCATGAAAATGATTAAAAAGAACACCCGTCCCTTAGAATGCCTTCAATATATCCTGCATCTCTGAAAAATTAATGCATTCTCTTAGTCATAAATCTATAAATTTGTAAAGTTTTCTGTAACCTCGCACTCACCCAAACACTGAGAATATATAGACTAGTTGTCGTCTTCGGGAAACAGCTTGTGATTGACAACCCACCCCATTACCAAACACTGCCTGCAGGAAGTGTCAGTCTTTAAGCTATACTCCCTGTTAGCAGGCAGGTCTCTGAGAGCGCCAACAAAAAACAGTTCTTGAATGCGACCGTAGCATGCTCTGAATAATAGAGCATTTTATAAGGAAATATAATGTGGCAATTAAATAACTCTTCTGCATTCCTGCATTAGAGTCTTTAATATGGGGTTGTTGGCCGAAACCTCCCTTTTCTTTCAGTTTTGAACTTCAGTCTTGGAGTGGAATGTCTGATTCCCTTAACGGAGTCATAAATGTAATGAGTCAAGGCTTCAAATGTATGATTGTGCTTGGAATGGAATAGTGTACTTAATAATATGATGCCTACTTTTTGTTTTTGGTATGTGAACCCAAGTGGATGCGGTTTAACGGGTTAACATTGGCCAGTTAGATGTCATAACTACACCATTCTGGAGTCATTTTTCTTTCTCCATTACAAAGCCTCTCTCTGCATTTCACATGGTTAAAAACCCTTCAAAACATTGGCCATTGGTGAAACATCTACTGTAGTATAATTTGTGATTTTATGTTATAGGCCTTTATCTTAGAAGTTTACTTTGAACGGCCGTCACCAGAGAAGAAGCAAAGATCTTTTGATTAATGTGACAGGTGCAGTTGTTTTCAAAATATTGTAATTTTTCCAGTATAAAGCTACTTTTAGCTTTAACAAATAGCATGGCAAAATGCTCCATTGCAGATTTATACTATATTGTTTGCAAACTCAGTTTATCGACCTTAAAAAAATTTGCTAAACTGTCTGTATCGTTGGTAATTGATTCATTTTAGGGAATCTTTTTGTTTGGATGGTTTTTGTAAGTCTTTTTGTGAACCATTTACACAAACCATCAGAACAAATTGATTCATTATATCATAGTTGGATTCATTTTAATGAGTTGGTTTGTTCAGACTGTTCATGAACGTCAACCATTTACATGAACCATCCAAACTAAATAGCTGACTAAAATGAATCGGAATGAATCGATTCATTGAAATGAAAAGGCTGATTCACTTTAGCGAATCAGTTTGTTCTGACAGTTCATGTAAATCAAGCAGTTCACATTTTGCTAACTATTTACATGAACCATCTGAATGAAACGATACACTAAATTGAATCCACCCATGATGATTCGCAGTTAGGACAGTTCATGTAAATCAGGTGGTTGGCAAAACTGCTTAATTTACATTAACACTCTAAAATAACCAATTCTTTAAAATGAGTCAATACTTTTAAGGCCCTTTGAAGAATTTTACCTTTTTTTTTTTTGAATAGTCAAATATCAGTTAAATGCTTTTATTATTCATAAATATAAACGTATATATCTGTATTCAATGTAAATTTCTTTTAAAAACGGAAGGTCAAGTTGAGCACCTTGCATTACAGTATTTCTCACAGTGAACACAATACACTCTATATTTTCTTTTTTTTAAAGTAGGTAGAATGACAAATAAACGTACTATATGTGCCGATGGTGTCTTGAAAATCATATTATGAGCATCCCAAACTTTCGCAAGCTTGCTTTTGGATTTAACTCGACACCAAATCTCAAACCCTCAACTTAAGTTTTACACATTTCCATCTTGTTTTAAGCTACTGTTTTAAGGCTTTTGGTAGAGTGGTGGGCTGCATATATGTCTGTGTGTATGTTTAAGGCAGAGATGGACAGAAAATAAAAGAGAACTAGACAGATAAAGAGAGTGAGAGGGCGATCGAGAAGCCACTAGTGAATGTGCAATAGTAACCAGTGCAACGTGATCCAAATCACAGCTTCTCAGCAGTAGACTCCCTCTTTCTCTTCTCGTTTTTGTGGTTATTTGGCTGTCCACAGGAGTCATCGGAGCAGAGAAATTGCCTGTTATCTGGGGGGTCGATTTCTCATGCGCCCTTAAATTGCTTTGTATTGACACACTGTCATCATGTGGATCTTGCCGTTAGCCCCAACAGTCTCCCCTCAGGTGTGTGTTGCACCCCTCCTTCAGACAGAGTGCGGGTGTGTGTGTGTGATTCTGTGTGAGTGAGCGAGTAACTAATGCATGTCTAATAGGCTTTAACGTGATTGTGTATCGTTTATAGGGGTGCTTAGCCTGGTGTGAGGAGGTGCATGAGCCAGAAGTTGGCATGGTGTTCGGAAATCCATGTCGGCTTTTTGGTACACTTTGGTGTCTTGCTTTTTTGTTGTGAAAACTAGATATGTTTGATTGAACTATTATCTTATATAAAATTCAAAATATAATTTTTTACACATATTGTTGGCCCGAGCCATATTTATTTATTTAAAATATATTTATTTATTTACATACTTTGAGTCTCAGCACCTTTTCCTGGAATGGGCTATAAAGTTACACCAGCTACATTGCAATGTGACAAACCTTGTGAAGATGTATAAGCAGTCTCAAGGACATAGATGAATAATCGCACTTGCATTTTCTTCTTTTGAACGTCTTCATTTAAGAGGAGTAGCCATCATTTCAGAAGTGAGGGGGACAGAAATGTCAAGTGTAATACCTTTTTTTTCTGACCTTGTCTAATAGATAGGTTTTATTTTTTATATCTTGCTTTTAATTGGCTAAGAAATCAAATACACTGCTAAACAATAACCAATAATTTATAATCTATAATATTTTTCTATATTTTCCTATTAATGATTGGTTTATACAAACACTTGTGCATTACGTCATGGATTTTAAACAATGTAAAAACATATCACAGAATAAGGCAGAACATATATTTTATAGTTCTCTTACGAGAGGTTCTCTCGTATTGCGTAAGTTTAGCTTACGCTACGGGAAAGATTCATCTTCTCGAGATATTGAAGCCAAAAAATTATCCTTAATTTTGTATTCATTGTCAACGCAATGCAGCAGCTAGCAGACCTAGAGCAGGCCATCTCGCGTGCTTATTGGCTGCCCTGCATGCATCTGCTGCAGCCTACCAGTGAGCCCCGCGTGACGTCACACCCAATGAAGGGCGCTCGCGCCTTCATAGCGCCATAGCCCGCCAGAATGGGCGTGGCTTAGCGTATATAAGAAGGGGCTCGTAGGCTGAATTCCCTGATTTTTCGACTCTTCAGCGAGCTCTCCGCATCGCTGGATCTGAGAGAAGCCACCGCCGCCGTCGAACAGCGAACAGCCAGCTTAGGACAGCGCTGAGGAAGCCGGCCGTCTTCGCCACCTTCAGCCATCCGTGCGAGCTACGCTATCCGGCGACGTATCCTTTTACATTGCATTCTAAAAGAGCTATTTCTAAAAGAGCGCGAGCGTCTTTTTAAAGATGCCTCGCACTTCCTGCGGCTCGTGCAGAGCCCCGCTCAGCGTTGGAGACCGCCACGTGATCTGCGCTCTCTGCCTGGGCCTGGAACATGCAGAGCTCGCCCTCGCGTCCGGGGGCTGCGAGTTCTGCGAAGCGCTTCCGCTGTCGACCCTATGGGCTCGACTCGAAGTCTTTAACCCGGATGCAGCCGCTCCGCCCTCCGGGGGACCGCGCAGGAAGAAGCGCCGTTCCCTGAGGCAGCCGGAGCCCGTGGCCACAGCGACGCGCTCGCCGGAGGATCACCCTCGAGCCTCGCTTTCGCCCTCCCCGCCTCCCCTCCCCGACGCGCAGCTGCCGCTCACGAGCCTCACTGCCTTCGCGTCTGAGGAGGAGGCCGAGGAACATGCCACGAGAGACTGCTGCTCCATCCTGGCATCGGACAGCGAGGAATGGTCGCTTCACTCCGGCTCCTCGTCGATCCAGGAATCCAGCCGTTCCCGCGTTGGAGCTGACGCGGAGCTTATGCGCCTGCTGACGCAGGCCGTCGACCGCCTCGGGCTCGAGTGGTCGCTGCCGAAGGAACCCGCGCCGAACAGGCTCGACGGCTGTTTCCTTCAAAGCCGCCGCCGTGCAGCTTCAACGAGCAGGCCCGCTCCTTTCCTGCCGGAACTTCATACGGAGCTAACGAAGTCCTGGAATGCACCATTCTCCTCGAGACTTCAGTCCCAGGCCTCCGCGTCGCTCTCCCAAGTGGACGGCGCCGCCGAGAAGGGATACACGGCTATTCCCCCTGTGGAAGAGACGGTCGCAGCGCACCTTTGCCCGCCCTCCGCGAGATGGCGGTCTCGGTCAGCCCTCCCGTCTAAAGCCTGCAGAGCCACGTCCGCCTTGGTCGGCCGCGCATATGCCGCCTCCGGCCAGGCCGCGTCTGCTCTCCACTCCATGGCTGTGTTACAGATCCTGCAAGCCGACCTCCTCCGTGAATGGGACGAGAAGGGCCGGGATCCAGCTGCGGTTACAGATCTGAGAAGCGCGACGGATCTCTCTCTCCGCGCCACCAAAACCGCAGCTCAGGCTATCGGACGAGCCATGGCCGCGTTGACTGTAACAGAGAGGCATCTCTGGTTGACGCTCGCGGATATGAGGGAAACTGAGCGAGCCACCTTCCTGAACGCGCCGCTCTCCCCCACTGGTCTCTTCGGCCCAGCGGTTAACGGGATCGTTGACCGTTTCTCTGAAGTGCAGAAGACCACGCAGGCCATGAATCTCTTCCTGCCGCGACGCTCGAGCTCCGCTACAGGCCGCTCTCGCGAGAAACAAAGCCAGCCTCCTGTACGAGCTAACACCCAGCGTCCAGCACAACCCCAGCCTTCGCAGCGACGTCAGGGCGGCCGCCCTAGGTCGCGCTCAGACAGCCGTCACAGACCGCCGCCCCCCAGGGGGCCTCGGCAGAAGATCACGCTGAAGTCTGAGCACGCGAAATCCTCCTAACAAAGAGAGAGAAAAGACGCGCGTGTCCCGCCGCGGCCGGACCGCCGTCGAAGCTTATTTCCCTGTCAGTCCCCTTCAGTCAGGCTACTGCAGTGGTTCATTTAGCAGCCAACGAGCCGGTTTGTCCACCCTCTCGCCTGCACACAAACGCCGTTTTCACGGCGACCCAGAGAAATCTCAAAAAGAGTATTATGTCTGGTCCGGCTCACGCCGTCAGTGTTCTAAGTGTAGTGAAAGTGCCCACCTCCCAGTGTTCACCCCTACACACAAGCACATCAAATATCGTGTCACCCACAGAGCACACTCTCATAAAGCGCAGAAAAGCCGCTCGAGTGTTGAATGTAAGAAATGTGTCCACAGTGTTGTGCCCACTATCTGCCCGCTCTGTTACACGGTCAAGACAGCAGGTTATGAATGTAAGTCCCGTGCCCGCCAGAGAGCGTTCACGCTTGCTAACACAAACCTCCCCCCGGGCGCCGCCCGCGCGTTTAAGTGTTATCATGAAACGCAGGGCGATAATAAAACGCTCCCCATCCATTTTGATCGGGGCGTCAAATACATGTGTAAGTCTCGTGCCCGCGCAAACGCGCTCACGCTTACAGAACGCTTTTCCGCCCAAAGCGCCGCTCGCGTGTCAAAAAGTGAGGAAAAAAGGTTCCCCATCCCTTATGATTGGGACATCTCACACAAAGCAGCCGGTTTCGGTTTTCAGCGAGCAGCCGTTGCCCAGAACAGAGAGCGCGCGCGCCGCGCTCTCAGCTCCGGTTCAGTTTCACAAGCCCGCGAATGGCGGCGATCTGAACCTGGAGGCCATTCGCCCCCTAGCGGCTCACATAGTTGCGTGGGAATCTATCCCGGGGATTTCGGAATGGATGCTGAGCACAATAAAGCAGGGCTATACACTTCAATTCATTCGCCGTCCCCCGCGCTTTCGAGCCCGGACCGCGACGATAGTGAATACGGAAGTAGCACACCTACTTCACGCAGAAATAGCAAAGCTGCTGTGCAAAGGGGCTATAGAAAAGGTGCCGCCTTGTCTGAGCGAGTCAGGCTTTTACAGCCGTTATTTTCTCGTACCCAAGAAGGACGGAACCTTCAGACCGATCCTAGATCTGAGACATTTGAACAGGGTGCTTGTGAAAAGACCGTTCAAAATGCTTACGACCAGGAAAATCCTCGCGCACGTTCGCCCGAGGGACTGGTTTATTTCTCTAGATCTGAAGGATGCCTATTTCCAGATTCAGATAATACCCCGTCACAGGCGATTTTTGAGATTCGCCTTCGACGGTCAGGTATATCAATACACCGTCCTGCCGTTCGGCCTGTCTCTGGCACCCCGTACATTTACGAAGTGCATGGACGCGGCGCTCGCCCCCCTGAGAAGTCAGGGGCTGCGGATAATGAACTATCTGGACGATTGGCTGATTTTGGCACTGTCAGAGACGGAGCTGCTGTCTCACAGAACAGTGCTTCTCAGTCACCTGGAAAGCTTGGGTCTCACGGTCAACTGGACCAAGAGCTCATTACTACCCAGCCAGTCAATTTCCTTTTTAGGAATGGAACTGGACTCGGTGACTATGTCGGCTCGTCTATCGGCACAGCGCGCGCTCCGTGTTCGCCACCTAGCCGCGTCTTTCCAAAGGGACAGCTTTCTCCCTTTGAAAACTTTTCAGAGGATGTTGGGCTGTATGGCGTCAGCTGCAGCGGTGCTTCAGCTGGGCCTACTGCGCATGCGCCCGCTCCAACGCTGGCTGAATGCTCGCGCGTCCCGCCGAGCTTAGGTTTCTGGCGGTCAGAAAATCAGAGTGACTCAGACCTGCATAGCGGCTCTGCAGCCCTGGTTAGTGGCCGACTGGTACCAGCTGGGAGTGACGATGGGAACCGTCTCTTATCGGAAAGTCATTTCGACAGACGCGTCCAACTGGGGTTGGGGCGCGCTGTTCGAGGGCAGACCGGTCTTCGGCCAGTGGTCAGACCAAGAGAGGTGTTTTCACATAAACTGTCTGGAAATGATAGCGGTCGAGAATGCGCTGAAGTGCTTCCTCCCGTTCATACAGGACCAACATGTTCTCGTCCGCTCGGACAACATGTCTGTGGTATCCTATGTAAACCGTCAGGGCGGTGTCAGATCCAGAAATCTCTGCAATCTGACGGAGCGCCTCCTTATTTGGTCCCAGTTGCACCTGCGCTCGCTGAGGGCGGCGCATGTGCCGGGCCATTTGAACGACGGCCCAGACAAACTGTCCAGGGACAACGTTCCCCCAGGGGAATGGTCCCTGCACCCCCAAACGGTCCAGAAACTGTGGCGCCTGTTCGGCAGGGCGGAAGTCGACCTATTTGCGTCAAAAGACAACGCTCAATGCCCAACGTTCTTCTCGAAGGACGAGGACGCGCTGGCCCAGGTTTGGCCCAGCCTCCGGCTATATGCTTTTCCCCCGGTCTCTCTGTTACCACAGGTAATCAAGAGAATCAGGGAAACGCGCCACTCGGTGCTCCTCATAGCCCCGCGTTGGGAGAATCAGATTTGGTTCCCGGAGCTGGCACGGCTGTCACATACAGCTCCGTGGCCGATTCCGGTGAGGGCAGATCTCCTCTCTCAGGCTCGCGGCACGATCTGGCATCCCCATCCAGAGCGCTGGTCTCTGCACGCATGGTTGATCAACGGGTACTCATTGCCCTGCCAGAAGGAGTAATGAACACGATCACGCAGTCTAGAGCCCCTTCTACAAGAAGGCTCTACGCGTCTAAATGGTCGGTGTTCTCGGAATGGTGCACCGACAGAGGTCTGGACCCGCGGACATGCGGGGTGGCGCAGCTGCTCTCCTTCCTACAAGAGCTGTTGGATAAGGGGAGGTCCCCATCCACGCTCAAAGTGTATGTGGCGGCCGTGGCAGCGTTCGCAGAATCGACGCACGGCCAGTCATTGGGACATGAGTTGGTCATCCGCTTCCTAAGAGGAGCTAGGAGGATGAACCCGCCGCGCCCCCCGTCGGTTCCCATGTGGGATCTTTCACTGGTCCTGGAGGCCCTGAAAGCTTTTCCCTTCGAACCACTGGATTCTGTGGAGTTGAAATATCTATCACTAAAAACCGTCTTTCTGACTGCACTGTCGTCAGTAAAGCGTGTGGGGGACCTACATGCGCTGTCTGTCAGCGAGTCGTGTCTTGAGTTCGGGCCGAATGACTCTAAAGTCATCCTCAGACTTAGACATGGTTATGTTCCGAAAGTGATGGGCACTCCGTTCAGAGCGCAAGTCATCTCGTTGTCAGCGCTCCCAGCATCTGACAGCGAAAGTGATGTGAACCTCCTCTGCCCTGTCAGAGCGCTGAGGTTTTACATTACGCGCTCCGCCTCATTCAGGCGTTCGGAACAGCTGTTTGTTTCGTTCGGTGGGCGCACCAAAGGTCTCGCCTCCTCGAAACAGAGCCTGTCCAGATGGATAGTGGACGCTATAGCAGCCGCTTACGCGTCAAAAGGTCTGCAATGCCCTCTGGGCATCAGGGCTCATTCCACGAGAGGCGTGGCCTCTTCGTGGGCATGGTCCAGTGGAATTTCTATCCATGACATATGTGTGGCGGCGGGCTGGAGCTCCCCGTCTACCTTTGTCAGGTTTTATAACCTGGAAGTTCCTGCCTTGCAGGCTAAACTGTTGTCGGTTTAGAGGAGAGGTGTATTCTGCCCAGACCTCCTGCTCAGATCACTCTCACATGACCCAGCTCTCCTGGTTGAGCTGCACTAAGTGGGGTATGAGCCATGTGCCTATACAGACCGGCGCGCTGCTCTGTATTCCCTATGTGTGCTTATGTACAAGTGATGGCCCGCGTAGCTGGCCACCTTATTCTCCACCTCATAGGGGTTCCCTGAAAGTTCGGGGCCTCATGGTGGATGCTTGGCGCGCACGGCGTTGACAAAGTGTTCCCGTAGCGTAAGCTAAACTTACGCAATACGAGAGAACCTCTCGTAAGAGAACGATACTCGGTTACTAACGTAACCTCGGTTCTCTCTAGAGAGGGAACGAGTATTGCGTAACCGGCCGTGCTCGCGCCACGAGCGACTTCGCTTCAGTTGTCGAAAAACCAGGGAATTCAGCCTACGAGCCCCTTCTTATATACGCTAAGCCACGCCCATTCTGGCGGGCTATGACGCTATGAAGGCGCGAGCGCCCTTCATTGGGTGTGACGTCACGCGGGGCTCACTGGTAGGCTGCAGCAGATGCATGCAGGGCAGCCAATAAGCACGCGAGATGGCCTGCTCTAGGTCTGCTAGCTGCTGCACTGCGTTGACAATGAATACAAAATTAAGGATAATTTTTTGGCTTCAATATCTCGAGAAGATGAATCTTTCCCGTAGCGTAAGCTAAACTTACGCAATACTCGTTCCCTCTCTAGAGAGAACCGAGGTTACGTTAGTAACCGAGTATCGTTTTATACTGTAATAAAGGCAATGTCAATTAGCCCTGCAATATTCATTTACTTTATGAAAATACTCTTGAAAAATGCACATAAACCATATATTGTCACAATCACTGATGGGCAGTAACGCGTTAGAAGTAACGCGTTACTGTAATCCAATTACTTTTTTCAAGTAACGAGTAAAGTAAGGGATTACAATTGTAAAAACAGTAATTAGATTACTGTTACTTCCCCGTAAGCAGGCTGCGTTACTGCGGTAGTTAACCGTCATTTTGTTTCGTGAGACCATCTCGTGCCATGAGTCGTGCGTGAGTGATGAGTGACAATGCTGTATGAGCGCCGCGACATCAGTGGTAAACACGGAAATGTGTGTTGAACAAGAGACAACATGGAGCGCGGGAGAGAGACACGCATTTGATTGGTCTCACACGCCACACCCCCGATTTCTCACGCTGAAGTGTCAACCCGGTCGGTCAAATGCCTGAAAGATGAGTTTATCTATAGATCTACCTGTTGAGCCACTCGTGATCGACTAGTTATACCGCAAATTAGTTAAAATCTCCCGGAATCTAGAGCGAGCGTGCATGCGAGACAGAGACCGCGTAGCGCGCGCGCACCCGCAGAGAGGGAGAGCGAGCGAGAGCGAGCGAGAGACCTTGCGTGTGTAGAGAGCATCCTGATCTAGAAACAGGACCCCCCGTTGGAGAATGTCAAAATTCCACCTCAAATCTGAGCAAGCACCTAGCAAGCCGGCACAGGAATGTGAAACTTACTGAAAAAAAAAAACCTGAACCTCCAACTGACATGACATGGCTGTTTTGGTAAACTCATTTTTACTCCTCTCTGCACTTTACTGTTAAAAGACGTAAAAGACGTAAGTGTTAATAATTTGGAATACAGTCAGGAGAGACTTTCATTTTAATTATTTTATTGCTGTATTTTATTTACATCTATTCGAATGAAGGATTTTACAAAAAAATATATTTATTTTATATGCTGGAAATATTAGTTAACAGAAGAAGGACTTTCTTTATTTCATTAAAGGTGACCTATAATTCAAAATTGAATTTACCTTGGTATAGTCAAATAACAAGAGTTCAGTGCATGGACATGACATAGAGTGAATCTCAAACTGGACTGTTTTCGCGTTCTCATTTATATTCACGTTTATGAAAAACACCCCTGAAAAACGGTCGGTTCTCCACACAATACCGACTGTGACGCAATAGTCGGGATCATTAATATGTACGCCTCCAAATATTTGCATAATGCCAGCCCTCAATGCCAGGCGGAACTGCGCAGCCGAAGCATGGCAGTTGCTCAGTGTGGATGTACACATGAACACAAAAGTATTTTTTAGTTCCTTCATCTGAGCCTCTGAAGAAACAATGGGTTAATTTTATTTTCTCTGGAAATTTCCAAACATTTCACGACTGTTTCCTCAACTTGGGCCAATACAGAGCTGGCCTTGGATCGAGCTACCAAGCAACACTTTCTGATGTGTAATTGTTCAAGTTCAGACAGGTAATCTTTCTCTCAAAATCGTTCAATACTGTTTATGCATCAGTAAGTCAAGCCAGTGACTAAAATATCAGCTTCACATCGTTTCTTTTAGTAGGATGAAAATAATCGTATTTAAATTGTGAACAAATTATATACAGAAAGCGATCAAAGAACAATCTTTCCACACAGCGCGAGTTTATCTGGACACTTGCCAAACTCGTTATGAAATCAATGACGCACGTTACTGCACAACGAAGCTCTTACTGTATTTACATCATCGTGTTTGCATTGGTAAAAGCCTTAGAGAGAGTGCAGAAACTGCTTTGCAATGATAAGATCTTCATTCTCGCGATCAACAGACTGTCATCTGCTCAATGCTCATCACGGCAACATTTTATGTGATGGGAATAGATCTAAATACTTTAAAAACATCTCACGATTCGTTAATCTCGATAGCTGTTATAGTAAAAACGTATAATAGCAGTAGTAAAAGTATTCGGGAGAGAGTTTCACATGTAATGCGTTGCTATTTCATATGCAAGCATGTCAGCCAATCACAGCAGTGGCCGCGGTTACACTGAATCCCACAGCAGACACGCCCCTTCAAACAGAGTGTTCAAATCAGAGGCTAAAAGCAGGCTAGGAAAAATTCTATTTATTTCTAAATTATGATTATTTTTTATCTAAAAAACATACTAACATTATAAGGGTAACCCAGGAAACATTATAAAATAATTAAAAAAAACATTCTTGGGCACCTTTAAAATATGGTGGAATGTGCAGAAAATCGGTTTAAATGTTCATCAAAAGTCTGAGACTGTTGCATTTAATTTTATTTTTGCTTGATGCAATGTGCATAAAGTTAAAATATTGAAACTAATAAAACAAGTTAAAAAAAGAGTGTTTCATTTGATTAAATTTTAGATGATGGAATATGCAGAAAGAATAGAATTAGGCTGAAAGATCTATTGCTTTATAGCGTATTCAGGTTGTGCATCATGTTTTTGAAAAGTAACTTAGTAAAGTAACTAGTAAAGTAACTAATTACTTTTGAAAATAAGTAATCAGTAAAGTAACCAGATTACTTTCTTTTCAGTAACTAATAACTATTTCCAAGTAACTTGACCAACACTGGTCACAATCATATGTTCATTGTCTTCATGTTTCATCAGGCAAAACGTTTCTGCTTTTTATTCAGCTACAGCGATAGCTGGATGCCTTTGTGCATATAAGGGATTTCCTGGAACGTCATAAGTGTAATGACTTCTATGGCTGAATCCGAAATCGCCCCCTATACCCTCAAATGGGGCGTTATTTAAGGGGACAGCCATTTGTAGTGGTGTCCGAAATCGTAGTGGACGTAATTGAGTGCACTCATTCTATCCCACATTGCACCGCAATAATGAGTGTACAACCGATGTACAAAATTTGTGTGAAAAAAGAAGGTATGAAGCAGTGCTCTGCTCACACAGAAGGCACTTTCTAACCAAATAGGTCAGCACGGCAAATTCGCTTGACCAACCTGAACGTGAGAGAATTCTGTGCAGCTAACTTTTTCGCCCTCACACGAAACTATTGAAATCACCTACAAAATGTGTCATTCAGAAAAGTAACGGCACACCTCTTTGAGATATCATTCACGTTCATTGCATTAACAATCCTGGATGAGTTACGCTCAAAAGTTTAATGTACTTAGGATTAGGAGTTAGTTCAAATCCCTAACACCCAAAGTGTTAGGCAACAGTGATGGTTGCCTTAGCAAGCACTACTAATTAAAATATAATTATTTTATTTTTGCAATTGACTGGTTGAGAGCCCAGGGATTATTTAAGACCGCTACTGAACTGTACATTTAAAGTGTGCAGGTCTTTTGCAACTATAAGTGATTCTTCTAGAGCCTTAAAAACTCCACACAGCAGTTTATTACTTTTCCAAAGACTTTCATGTAAATGTCTCTCAATATGTTTTGGGTTTGGGGCGTTCTTACATGTGCCATACATTATACTGAGAGGTTCAGTTTATGGTTTTCTTTGAGGGCAGCACTCTTGGATTAATTAATAGGCGTCCGCACCACATGCCAACGCCAACAGGACTGTTTCAGATTATTATGTCTCTAACTATTTAGGTAGTCATAAAAGAAAGTTTTTCTGGAAGATTAGTGGACTGTTGCACAACACCGCTAGCAGCTAGCATTGCACTTTTACAAAAGTTGCTTTGTTGACTGGTGGTTCTAGAACACAGGAACACTGTGGCCAAGAAATCACCCCCTGTGCTTTTAACATTATCTTAACCTTTTTTCAGGATTATTGGAACATTTTTTACTATATCATGTATCACTCTGCAATCTCTACACATATCCTAAAATGATTTTAAAGGGTCATGAAACCCCAAACCAAATTTTCTGAGATTTTAACAGAGGTATGCGTGTTGAACACCATTGAAGACAATGTTAGCATCTGTTAGATTTAATAATAGGGTTACAATGGTTATATTTTAGTTTTTTTCCGCTTTTTTCGTCTTCCGGGTTTAAAATCTTCATCGTGTCCACGTCACAGGCTATGACGTGGCAGTGCACTGTGAATGCGTTGATGACTCATCAGTGTCTCATAATTATTAATGAGACTGAGTTTTCTTCCTATGAGAAGACACTGTCTCTTAATTATTCATGACACTACGTGGATCTTTCTAATGACAGACATGTCAAACTGATATCGCGTAGATGAGGGAGACAATCATGGGACGCAACAAGTGTTTGTTTTCGTGGTGCAAAAGTACAAGTGGGTTGAATATGTTTCCCCGCGATGCTGCCAGGGCTAGACTCTGGTTCCGGGCGGGTTGGTTTGTCATCAACCACGGACACATCTAAACTATAGTGTGTGCCGCAAAAAAAAATGTAATTGGAGAATGGTGGACTTCGCCGTGTTGACGACCAATGCAGGTTGCGTCTTGCGAGTGATGCGGTACCAAGTCACGAGGACTTTTCTATCCCTTCAGATGTGTGTGTGTGTGTCTAAAATGAGAAGTCCTCCACCTCCACAGAGCCATCTTTATCATGGGAGTTCAGCGGGCGCGTAGATCAGTAGGCTATGCACGGAACTTTTTTTTTCCGGAAAATTAATTATTTTCAAATATATGCATTTAGTGTCTATATAAACAACTATATATTTTATAATGACATTATAATTATACACATGTAGCCTACATTAATATGTTTTAAATAGAATTACGATTACTGTAGGCTAATATATGTAGCAGGGCATTCAGTTACTTTTGAAAAGACAATAATAAAGTGTCAGTGTATTTCATTAGACTTAACTTTGCCAGCTATAAAAAAATCTAGCATTTCCTCACGTTTTACCACTGATTTTTAGTGACAGTCGATATGCATGGGCCACAGGCGATGACAGTGATGGCCAAACCACACCCACTCCCTCGCTTCTTCTCACAGCCATCCACGCCCATTTAAGTTGCATTTTTCAAAAAGATTGTGAGCTAGACTTGAGCTGAAAGAGGGGGGTTTCATGACCCTTTAAAGGTTAATTTATTTGTTTGACAGTAATTTGTCTCATATGCTGATTTCTGAAGAACTGTTAAATACTGTCTGACGGGTCATTCATTAGTGATTCGTTTATGGCTTCTGCCACTTGACAAATAAACAAAATACTCAAGGGACGAACAAATGGTTCACATTTCTCATAATATATCTTTGGCTGCATTATGTTCTCCTAATTTGGAATATGATAAAAGATTGCTTATGTGGACATGTTCAAACCAATTAGCTATTGAAAAATATCCTATTCTCACCATTCGACATGAATTCAGATTTTCATTGTGCTGAACAAAATTCAAAGATAAAGTCAGTAAAATGTTTTGATCACTGCTGTTACACAGATACACAACTTGTATAAAGAAAGCTTATTTGAAGGATAATCAGGTGCATAGCAACCATTACAGTCTGCAATTTAATACTCTTTGGACGAAAGATAGACTGGAAAAAAGGTGGGGGAAAAAATCCTAGAAATAGCCGTTGCCATCTTGCGCTGATGATGTCATTTGGAGCCGGAGTCTGTGCAGTTGTAATCGCTCATACTCCTGCAAACTCAATCGCAAGCGCATCACAATCAATGTTTGGCTACACTTTTCAGGAACTGTGCGCCACACTTGAACGGCAATCGCTACTACTCGCGGATGCTCTCTCTTCTTGGCTGCGTCCGAAAACTTACACAGCTGACTTGTCTCGCTGCCCTATCAGGCAATGACTTTGCAGGCAGCGTTTACGCACGATGGTACCTCACTAGGGCTGTCGCGGTGAAGGAATTTCCCTTGCGGTAATTTTGAGTGGCTCAATAGCGCGATATGCGGTATTACCGCCATTTATTTATTTATATTTATTTATATTTATTTGTTGCTATATAAATACGTGTTATGATGTGGTCAGCATACACAAAAACAATGTATTAACCGAAACTAAACAGCGTTTCTGCGCATTGAAAGGCTGTCACTCAGCGCGCACACGTACGCCAACGGACTGTCTTTGAGTGAGTCATTAAACCGTTCATTCAACGAAAACGTTCAAAAAGCTGATTCCTTAAATGATAGATGTAATGAAACAAGGTGTTAATTATTTTTTAAGTTTGAGCTCCACTTTTCAAGGCTCAGCTGGCCAGCAATGCTTCACTTTTGGGCAAAGCTGAAGCAATGCTTCACAAAATAAACCAATGGCATTGATTCAATGCGTGACTCGCTGCTTTCCCCCCACGGCTTCCTCGCGCTGTGTAATGCTGACCAGCGCTGCCGCCATTCATGGTAAATACCCTTACACGTTAAAAGGATGATACGACAAATATTTCGCTTTCCTTGGAAACGGCAACCTTTTCACGAATATATGATGTGACTTCAGAGACAGACGCAGGTAATCGCACGCGCTCAGTCGATCACATTCACTGTCTGTTACTTTAGGCAAATCCACGAAGCCTCTGTACAAATCACCATGATAAACAGTCTTGTTATCATTATTAACTTACTTAACATTCAATACACATGGTACGAACTACGAAGGGTGGCCTTATGAAAAAAGAAAACGCGGTTCGCGGTTGCTGCGGTTACTTGCATTCCTCTGCGGTTGGCCTGTCAGTAGCGCAGAATTGCAATATTGCGGTTATCGCGACAGCCCTATACCTCACGAAACGGTTTAATGATCTACAGGAAAATAGAGTGAGCTTTGGTGAAAACTAAGAGAATATTTAATGACTACAATAGTAATTTCTCGCTAGAAATGACATCATAAGTGGAAAACGTTGATCAAAAATGTACATTTACACACAAACTGACGACCAGCCGCAGCTTTCAGACGCCATCTTTATTTTTCTAGCTCAACTGTCACGAATGGAAAGCACTTGATTGTGGTATTTCAAAAGCAGTGACGGATATATCTATGCTGCCTTCAAAAATCGATCAGATGAAGGCATCTCAGGAGACAGCAAGTGAAACTAACATTGCATTGGACGTGCCTTGATGCCTTCCGACCTTGGAATGTGTCCTCCGAAGGCAGCATTTATCAGTTTTCAGACGCAGCCCTTGTGGTTTTGCTTCTCTGGATTGGTCGTTGAGTAAGTTCTTCTACGCATTGTTTAAAAGAAATGCACAATTAAATGATTATTTCCATCGCTACCACCACAGGATAAACCATGCATTGCACACAGTTTCAGATTTTTTTTTGGTGTGATACAATTCCAAACTTAGGGCGGCCAAGCTTGTTGACACGCTGCAACAACCTCCCAACCTCCCCCAGAATCGCCCCCTCTTTCTTTTTTTTTTTGCGCATTTGCTGTCTGGGCTTTAAAACCAACTTGAAGAATAGGTGGTGTAAAGAGAGATGGAGTCCCAGGTGGATGCCGCAGTTCTCCCAGTGGGAGAGTCTGGAGAAAACCAAGGATGGCTGGAGCCAATTGGAGCGAATTGATCTTTCTTTCATGGGCTCCACGCCAGCCTCCTGTGTTTTCTTTCTCCCTCTCACATTAGCATACCAAATAAGCTGCCGTTTCTTTTAGTATGCCAGCTTTCATTTGTCACCCCTGGTATAATACAACACCCGTGTCCCTTAGCACACAGCATGAGGTTCCCCCGCTGAGCCAACCGACTCTGTGTGTGTGTGTGCAAGAAGAAATACATTGAGTATGACACACAAAGGGTGTTTCTCTGCAGGTAGAGAAGGAGATCTTAATAAGTACCTGCATGTAAGAGTATGAACGTGTTTACATACAGTATGTGAGTGTGTATTTGAGTATGAGTGTGTATTTCTGTGCTCTAGTCTGTATGTTTTTCCTAGATGCGGGCAATGGAATGAAATGGAGACGACAAATGAAGACTTTTGATCAAGTTGTCTTCTTTTTAGTGTTTCTGTTCTCCTAGAGCAGGGGTTTTCAAACTCTTTTGATGCTAAGGAGCTCAAATAGTATAAAGACCCATATTTAAAAAAAAGGATAATATTATATATAATTAAATAATGTAAGAGAGAGAGATAGAGAGATTATTGGAGTACGTTTTACAAGAAAATACTATTTTAGTGTTTCTACTTAATTTCACGTTAAATTCAATGTGTTGCTTGCAATTCCTTTGTGAAATTTACCAGCAATTTCTCGACTCGAACCTGGCGTTCCCATGAGAAGCACCTCTTAAAATGTCAGCGCACTCTGAATGCTCCAACTCCTGGGCATTTATAACTCTTCTTTCCATACCTGCCTTGCATGTGACTTAATGTTTTACCTGCTCATGCATTTGCGTGACCTTATAATTCAAAAGCCATACAGAACGTCCAAATAAAAGCATCAGCCCACCACAATAATTCTGCCCGTCTCCAGTACAAACTGCTAATTCATTAAAACACAAAGCAGTGCTGTGGGCGTCGGGGTGACTGTATGAAAAAAAAGAAATGATTTGATTTGAAATGGAAATGAAAGCAGCTTAGTGCAGAGTACGAGGGAGTCCAGCCTTGGCTGAGACACAACTCTATTTGTAAAGGTCAACATCTTTAGTAGGAGGAAAACTTCCCTTGCGGCTCTCTCCTCCCAAGAGCAAGGGAAATATTTAGAGAAATACAATCGGTGCTTATTATTTGTGTTGAGTGTCGTGTTTAACTATTCCCGACAGGTTCTCGGAGCGGATTCCCGTGAGTCACCGCCTCCCTCCATCCGTATACAGTCTTGGCTGCTGCGCTCAAAAGGCGGTGCAGCGCTAAAGCTAGGTGCTAAACGGCTAGGCTGCTGCTACAGCTGTCCCACTCGTCTCCGTTTGGTCTGTCAGGCTGCGCAAGCTGCTGACAGTCTAATAGGAGATCAGACTGAGGTGTTACAGCTGGTGTTATGGCGGAACTCTTAAAGTTGTTTGCAATTTTGCTTGACATTGCCTCCCAAGACTCAAAACCTTTTCCTGTCAAAAAACTCCGGGACAAATCCTCACCAAGACAGTAAGAGGACACTGTAGAGACCGTCCCTGGAAAACGCGGTGAGACGCATGTATGCTAGCAAGAAGTAAGACACCAAATAAGATGACATGGCAGCTTTGTGCAGCAGATGTGCATTTTCCCCGCTGAAAAAAAAAACAGCTTAAGTGGTCACCAGCATATGTTGTGTTTTGGATGCCATTGTGCTGGTGTTCTTATGTGACTTTTTCAAAGTAGCTTAACTAGCAAGGTGCCATTTTTTCAGCTAGGCTCACATCGCCAGACCTAAATGGCAGAACATCTGAACCGCATTATTTTGGGCAAGAATCATTCACAGAAACTGACTGACTAACTGACTTGTAAAGAGACCAACCACAGTTTTTTTTTATTTTTTATGTCATTTAAGGGTGGGGTTATTGGAAATATATTTTGAGTATATTTTTAACTGTATACACTACCATTCAAAAGTTTGGGGACGGTAATATGTTGTTGTTTTTTATATTGTAAAATATTATTATAATTTAAAATTACTTTTCTATTTTAATATATTTAAAAATGTAATTTATTCTTGTGATGGCAAAGCTGAATTTTTTAGCAGCCATTATTCAGTGTCACAAATTATTTTATGCTGATTTGATGCTCAAGAAACATTTCTTATTACTTTCAATGTTAAAACATGTTGTGCTGCCAAATAACAAACTGTGGACAAACATTTAAATGATCTTTACTGTCTCTTTTGTTCAAACAAATTACATCTAATTTCAAACATTTGGTACCCCGCCCAAACAAAATCTTACTAAAAACCCATTTTTTGAGATATCAACCTCAAATTTGGAACTTGTTTAGAGTTATGGCTTTCCTGCAGTTTTAGAGTAAAACATGTTTTGGAAAATATATCTCATACACAAATTTAAAAAAATGTTATGCATTTTTCATAACAATAACTTAAACTTCTATAACTTTAAGTTCGTTTTTTTTTTTTTTTCACTTCAGCAATATACTGCCAAGCGTCTTCTTTTAAAAGAGACCAAACTTTTAAAAGCTCCAAAGCATTCAAGCATTTACAACAGTTTAAGTTGGAAATTCAACTTTCAGGTCTATGCTCAAAAGTAAATAAATTGTAAAAAAAAAAAAAAAACTGTGTACACATAATTAAATGATCTTTACTGTCTCTTTTGATCAAATAAATGCTTATTTGCTGAATAAAAATGTTCATTTATGTAAATCATTATTTTTACTGGCCCTATATTTTGTTTCTTCAATTGGTTGTGTGTTTGTAATGTTATTTTTTGTATATTTTATAATAATTGTATATTCTACATTTATGCGTTATATGTATATTGCAATTTTATTGTTATATAATGTAGCTATGTTGAAATCATTACTAATTGCTTTTGGATGATCAGAATTGCTGATATTAATAATACAAATATCACAAGTTATATAAACAGATTAGACTTTGCCAGATCGAGAAAGTGAACTTTCTGCATCAGATGGTCAGCAAATGGACTGTTGGCAGTGACCGTGCTGCTTGACTAGCTTTACAAGCTTTCTATTGGTCCAGTAGAACTAGCTTTCTATTGGTCCACCTGCTAGACCATCACTAACCCATCTGTATCAGGTTTGTGTTTTATCCCTCTCGAGGACACTTTAAAACTGAAGGTTCTTTGACCTGGGAATCATTAAAGTGGTTGTGATTTTGGTTTTGCTTATGCGTATACGCTCGCCACTGCATAAAGTTTCGACATTACCCCGTGAGGAATGGAAGTCATAGCCCGCTCAAGGATCTTTAGCTCCCCACAGAGCTCCAGAGACGAGCTGAGCTGGACTTATCTGCCGCCTCGCAGAGCATTGTGCACTGGGAGAGATGTCGGAGAGAGACTTCCTCCTGCATTAATGAATCCAGTCAGGCGGGATCTTAAGGGACCTAAAGACTCTCAGGCACCGAGGGGACAGGAGTGGTTTGGCATTTTTAAGTAACAACAGGTAGTTTTTTGCTCTCGGGCTCCCCCTACAGTTGGGAAACAGTATTGTCCTCTACTACTGTCGTAAACTGTCATCCTACATGCACGTGCATTTGTTGACAACCATGATAGCCCTGAACACTGTAGGAGGAGGTCACATGCAGGTGTTCTCGCGTGTGTGAAATGTCTTCATCCCAGGTACAGTGGCATATATTTCAGCATGTCATATGAATATAATTTCAGGTGTTTTATTTTTTTTATAACGACAAATGATCGCGTTTACAAGCCAGCGTCATTATAGTAGCCTAGTCTATTGGTTACCGTTTTACTGAATCTATATGATACTTCAATGCAATGTTTGAGTGGTTGATAATAACCATATATCGTCAATATTATAATATCAAGCTACCATAAATGAATCTGCAAATTTTACAAATCGATTTGCATTATAGCTTGAGGCAAGACAAATAAACAAATATCACAGACATGTTAGGTATCCTAAAATATGATTTTATTAATAATCTTCCTCCTTTCTTTGTACATGTTGAGTAGACTACACTTTTTAGGTCAAACATTTGCTATTTGCATTTCATCGATTGCAAAGTTCAAATCAGAACGAGAATACTAGCGATAGCTAACCATCAAAAACTAGAATATCGTTTACTAGCTACCAGATTGATAATTCGCTACTACTCTAGCGAATTAGAGAGGTTAGAGAGAGGCATTCTTTTTTCGATGGGGGGTTCGATGCTCCCTGCACACGCAAGGTCTCTCGCTCGCTTTCTCTCTCTGCCGTCCGCGCGCGTTGGAGCACAGTCTCTGTCTCGCGTGCGCGCTCGCTCTAGATTCCGGGAGATTTGAACTAATTTGCGGTATAACTTGTCGATCACGAGTGGCTCAACAGGTAGAGATCTATAGATAAACTCATCTTTCAGGCATTTGACCGACCGGGTTGACAATTTAGCGTGAGAAACCGGGGGTGTGGCGTGTGAGCGTGTGAAACCAATTAAATGCGGGTGTCTCACGGCCAATGCGTGAGTTGGCAGCTCTGCAATGTTGATCCTCGTTCTGCCTTTAACGCGATCACTTTCTCTTTTTCTCTTTTTGCTTTGCTCCGATAAAACCTTTGCTTTCTTGTTTTTCTGTGCTGCTTCGGCCATGACTATAACATTTGGCTCGCAAGTCCGATTTTAAGGAAGTGGGGGTGGTGGTGGAAGTGACGTATATGCCGTAAAGCAGTCGAATTTTGTAGTTCTCTTTGTTCGCCGGTTACTACCCGAAACCCGAAGTTTAAAAGTACGATTAAAAACGCTACAGACCCCGTCAGGCTATGGCAGACGTGTCATTCAACCTATTGTAAGTCGATGTACCATCACAAAAGACTTGGAAATATATTATGAAGGCTGAAAAGTTACCTGTTGTTACTTTATGAGACCGAGAATGATTCGGGCTGTCATACGCAGGTTGTTCGACGTATTTCCTACAAGGTGCTGACTGTACTAATGTAATGCAGGCTTACTTATCTGAGCTTCACAGTAAAACTGACTAACATTTAAAACCGAACAAAGGAGGTTGTGATAGGTAAATAAAGGCGAATACTTGTCGAATGGTGGGAAAAGTTAAAACCCAAGCGCTCCCTTAACTTCTTTAGCCTTTTGTTGTAGCTAAGCAACTTCAAAGCAGCTGCGAGCTGTGAAAATCAGCCGTTAAAATTTTCCGTTTACTCTGAGCTCCTTAGAGCGATCCACCTTTCTGTGGTAATTATTTGCAGCGTGATGAACTTGAGGGGTTGTTTTTTCTCAGCCTGTTATATGCAGTGATCAAAGAGAGAGGAAGAAAGTGACTTTTCACACAGCTCAATGTGCCAGAAGCCTGTACAAGCATCTGCTTATGTAGGGCTCTGAGAGCCGGAGTAAACATGATTGTGGGGCTCCAGCATGACTTAGCCAGAGCTGTCTGACAACACAGGTGGTATTTAGGGCTTGTTAACTGATAGATGCGTGTCTTAAAAGAGAAAGAGACGCTAATTATACAGTCACAGCAACTGAGACATGTGACCTCAGAATATCAAGATTTGACTTGAGAAAGTATTCAACTCGTCTAATTACTTAATTGATTTAGTAAAGATTCACTATTAAAAATGGAGGTAAATTGGGCTGTAATGCACATGATCAGTGGCATCTGTCTGTCATTATTGTTCTTTCATTCTGTCTGTCTGTCTTTCGTTCATTTGTTCATTCTATCCATTGGTCTATCTATCAATCTATCTTATTGGTCTAAATTGTATCCATCTATCGTTATATCTGTCTGTCCATCTATCATTCTATTGTTCTACCTGATTTAACCCTTCAGTCATTTTTTTATTTGTTTATATATATATATATATATTTAAAGAATCTTTTGCTTCATCATAATGGTATGAAACTTGTAAAGGTTTTGGCACACTTGCTACTGTATATGAACACACACACACGTTTTCATGTTTTCACACGATTTTTATACTGGACAAACTGGACATTATATCGCCTAACCTTAACCCTAGCCATCACAGAAAACTTTCTGCATTTTTACATTTTCAAAAAGCATCAATTAGTATGATTTATAAGCTGTTTTCCTAAAATGGACCAAAAAACGTCCCCTCAAGGACAAGTATTTCGGAAATTGCCATCTTTGTAGTGACATTTTGTCCCCATAATGTTGGGTTTACCAGGATACACACACACACACACACACACACACACACAAAATCATGTACATGATTTGAAAAGGTTAAATGGCCTGGGAAAAAAATAGTCACTCTTGTCTTGTCACTCTTGTACATCCAGTTAAAGGGGTGGTTCAGAATTTTGGACATCGGGCCTCATTTCCAAGTTAGTCTTAGTGTTATTTATCAGTGGAGACAGTTTTCAAAACATTGCAATAGCTATACTTTGTTCCCTGTATTTATTAGTGCAGTCTACAGCAGCGGCGGAGTGATATTAAGTTACCTAGGCAACCGAGAGAGAGAGGTAGTACAGGTAGTCCCGACTGTAGTGCGCTTCTGTTCTGTGTTTACTTTTAGGCACAGTACTACTAACCGGAGCAAAGTAAAATTCTGCCGCTGCTGAGAAACTAGTTCCTGTAAATGTATTGCGATCATTGAGATGCAAGAGTAGTTTGATTTTTAACATTATTCTCTTAACAGACATTTATATCGATAGTCTGGCGTTATAATTTATTTGCTTTTGGTGTACTGTAGAGTGGGTAAAACTGTTTTTAATGGCAGGCTAGCAGTTATCGTTGACTCGCGCTAGCCTAGCACTGGCAAACTATGCAACTGGAACGACTGGATGAAAATTTTTGAAAACTGTCTCCACTGATAAATAACACTAAGACTAACTTGGAAATGAGGCCTGCCGCCTGATGTCCAAAATTCTGAACCACCCCTTTAACTATGGAAAAACTAAGGACATGTTGATTTATTTTGGAAGGTTAACATTAAGTCCAGGGTTGACAAAGATAAATGATGTGGATATTGAAATGACTGACAATAATAAATAACTGGGAACTGTGATTGACAACAAACTAAGTTTTGAAGCAAATGTATCTATCGTTGCAATAAGTTTCAACAAAGACTGTTTTTTTTTTTTTTTTTTTAAGGAAGATGAAAACATTCAATGTATGCTCTAAGATGATTGACAACTTTATTTTATAAGTGTTTTATTGAATCAGTTTTTTCCTTTTGTATTGTATCTTGGTTTGGCAATTTAATTCGACAAATAGAAATAGACTAAATAGTCTTGTTAATGTTGCAGGAAAAGTTATAGGGTTAAGTCAAATCCAGCCTATTGATATTTATCATAGACAGGTTTTGCATAAGGCACATAAAATTTTACAAAATTGTGATCATCCCTTATTTAAAGAATTTCAATTGTTGCCTTCTGGTCGTCGTTTTAGGGTGCCGGGTGGTAGAACAAAATGATTTAAGGTTGTTTTTTTTGTGTGTCGGTGGCTGTTGGTCTATTGAACTCTTCATAGGAGGTGTTTTCGTGTTTTTATACTGTATATGAACTATGATGTGTATTATCTATTGTTTTTTTTTTATGTATTGTCTGTATGTCTGTTACCTTTTGCTGCAAAACTAGTTTCCCCCAAGTAAACAAACAAACGAACTCTTTGCATTGGAAATGAATGGGAAAGGAATTTCTTCTAATTTCAAAAATGTGGTACTGCGCCCAAACAAAATCTTGCTGAAAACTAATTTTTTGAGATATCAACCTCTAATTTGGAACACAATTTGTTTAGATGTATGGATTTTTTTTCCTGCAGTTTTAGAGTAAAACATGTTTTTGGAAAATTTATATTTCATTCTAAATTTCAAATAGAATTTTTGTGCATTTTTCATAGCAATAAACTTCTATAACTGTAAGGTGACTTTGTTTTTTTTTTCCGTTTTTTACCTCTTTCAATTTAGCAATAAGCATCTTCTTTAAAAAGCATTCAAGATTTATTACAGTTTAAGTTGGAAATTCCATTTTCAGGTCTACGCTCAAAAAGTAAATAAATGGATTATAACTACTGCATAAATATAATGTTGTTTAAGTTAAAGAAATGCTTGCTGAGTAAAACATGTTCAAATTTTATGACACATTTCCCAATTTTCACAAGGAGGATATTGATTCAAATTTGACTCAAGTAAGGTCAAATGTGACAATAACAAGTCAGACAGATTTGAACCCGAGGCTCAGCGCCTGTGGAAATGTATTTAATTCATCTCTATCAATATGTCCTTTATTTAATATTTACAGGAAGGGGAACTGCAATAGCCATTTTGTTGTGAATGCAAATATAAATGTTTTATCTCATGAATATGTTTCCTCACCATACTGTTTATTCATGCATTTATTCATCCATTTTTCACGCTTATGAATCTGCAGAGACCTTGTTGCCGGCGTTGCATTGTGAGAGTACTGCAGAGATAGATACACAGAGCGCTCATGATAAATGCATGCACCTTTGTCTCCCTACAGAGAGAGTGTCTTTCACCTCTGTGCTGTAGATGAACAATGAGAACTTGTTGGTGTTAGAAATTACTCCACTACCGGCCGACGATATGGAGAAAAGTGGCATTTATTTAAAATACAAACTGTACATGCTCTTTATTAAGTGTGCCGTTCAACGCGGAGTACAGCTCTTGGCAAAAATCGGACTAAACCAAACACTGGCATCTTTGTTCATTGTGCTCAAATTTGGAAAGGTTCCTTTTGTTGCACTTGGAAGTAATACGGATGAGATCATTATTGTCTAATATGTTTGAAAACTTTCCTGTGCGTGTCATATTCTCATTCTTGAAAGAATGCACATCAAAACCCGAGAAAGGGACAGTCAGAACCTCGTTAAGAACTCCTAATTAATTTTAGTAAGGCATGCATTCAACCTGTACGGTCCAGACTTTTGCAGCAGCGACGACAGACGCTAATTCGCTTTGGTTTTTGACTAAGAAGCCAGGCTTTTGAACTCAGTCAATTATAGAGGCGTTAACGCAAACTTTTTCCACTGTGTGCACTTCCTCTATCCTCCTTTCAGATATTTTTTTTTTCAGTGCTCCCTTTTGCTAGTTTTATAAATGAGCACTAAAAAGACCATATTTTTCTTCTTTTCAAGCGCACCTCTTTACACTCATTTATTCTTACCTGTGACTTCCGAAATGAAACCATGCAATTATGAAACATTACGTTCACCACTAAATCATAAATTCCCCAGGCATTTAAAAGGAATAAGCCATCAAATTCAGAAACTAATTTTATTCTGTGACCCCCCCTGTCTTTGTGAGAAAGTGTAAAATTGCCATTTTCAGTTGGATTAAAATCAGAATTTCTTAATAAATAGCTTCTTAATAATTTTTTTTCCTTTTCTTCAATCATCATATTGAGGTGGCAAAAATCCTTTAAAATTGTAGTTCTCAGGGCAGTCATGGCAACAGGAAGTAGCACAACGTGCCACAATCTGTGATTTATCCATGGAGCAGAACGCTTGCCTTTTTCATTCCATCTGACATAAAAATAAAGGCAGAGGGAAAAACAGAAAATACACAGAGGGCTCCACAAATCTGAGTGCTCATTGAAAATATGGGATACAAAATCTAATTTAAACAAATTGAATTTTTTTTTTATAAGAAACATTGATGAAAGATTAGAAATATGGGTATAAACATTTACTAACATTAGGTTACATGAATTAACAATTGACTTTTGAAGTATTTATAAATCTTGGTTTGTTAATCTGTATACTTCAACTTTATTTAATGAATTATGAACAGATAAATTAGTATATAACATTAAGTTAACATGAAATGCTGTAAAAGTGTGTTAAATTAATTTAGTTCATAATACCAAGTGCATTAACTAACATAAACTAATTAAACCTTATTCGGTGTTATCAAAGGTTCTGCATTATTTGTAGGTCACTAATCAAATGATCAAATTTGTGACAGTGAGCATGTCAAGGCATTGGGGCATGATGTCACAAAAGGTCAATGTGTTAAATAAACTGTGTATATTCTTTTGCCTAGTATATTTTCCTTTTTCACATTTTTGTAACCAAGTCTTTAAGGCATGTCTAGACAGAAACGGACTTCTAAAAAGTGAGAAATATTCACTGAAGTTTAAATTGTGACAACCTGCCCCGGCCCCTCACACTTTAAAAAATGATTGTGATTTTCGCGGTAAAATGCGACAGTAAAAAAACTGGTAATTGGTTAAAAGTAAGTTTCCTTACTATATACGATGAATTACTGTAATATATCTAACCTTACATTTCATTTAACTTAAATTTACAGTTTTTGAAAGTCATATATAATCGACAGTAAAAAATCGTAAATGGACATTCCCAGAATTCCTTGGCTGAAATTTCACATTTCATGATTTTTTTTTGTTGTTGAAATAACTCTATCTTCTAATCTTTTATGTGCATTTGGGTTTTATGTTACACAGTGTTGTGAAATGAATGTTTATTGCATTACGTCAGTGTCGTGTGTTACCACTAGTGACGTGTTTAGTGTTTGTGTGAATGACACTACTGTTAATCTTTTATATTAGTATTTACCTTCACAGCTTGTGGATGAGCTTTGTTTAATCATGTGACTCTCATCACCACCTGTTTTTGGTGATTGTCAGTGTATTAGTACAGGTTGGTATATTAACATTATATCAGTTAATGAAAAATGTTTTTTTTTATATATACTGTAAATTTAAGTTAAATCTGTAAACCTGATTTTAATGTAAGTTTTTGGCAACCACAGCTGGCAGTTTTTTACCGTAAATTTCACCGATTTTTTTCTTTTTACAGAGTATGTAGCTTAAATTGTACATTTGTTGTTGTGCAAACTCTCATGCTAATGTGTGATCAGTATTAACAGCACCTCTATGAGCTTTAAAATTGTAGCCGTTACAATGTCCATTGCCAGCGCAGAGGTGTGGCTTGTATGTGTTTGTGTTTATTAATCATTGTATGTTGTCTCTGGCAGCATGGGATTGTGCTCGGGCATTTGCGCAGATGGACAGAAGGACAGGGCAGGTGGGGCGCTAGACATACAGATGGGACGCTCATACCACAGCCTGTCTTGTCACGAGGCTATTATCCCCCAGAATCCTTCGACGCATACAGGTTATAGCTCTTTCTAAGCCTAAATGGCATATTTGTAGCTGAACTTCTGCTCGTTGACAAGCGGTGGCACTATAAGTGTCACTGAAAAAACATAAAAGCAATTCTAATGAAGACTTCCTTTAATGAACGTGCTCTCATTAAGCCGCAGCTCTGCAGGTAAAGCGAAAACAAAACGAGACAAGGGTTGAACTGTTCCCACGTTTGCCGTTTTAAACGGCGGTATTTGTGGCTGTTGTACATGTGTAGGACTGCAGGCTAACACATCTAGCCGCTGTGTGACAGCAATTACTGTGTGTTTTCTCTCTGCCCGGCCTTTGCAGGGCGCTTTTGTGCGAGTGTAGTGGAGACGAGTGACGGAGATGAACTATCATCTCGTGGAAACGGCCCCAGGTAAATCAGCCTCCTGAAGGTGGTTTCTTGTGGTTCCATTCCGCTTCAATAGGCCATAGACTGTGTATTTCTCCCAGCGTGGGAAACGGAACAGGCTAAATGAAGTCGACAGTCGAAGGCCCCAGGGAAGCCCACAGGCAGAGTTGTGTACCAAACTCATTGGGCTGATCAGCTAAACGCACTCCATTAAGGTGGGGCTCATGTACTAGTGAATACTACTTAAAGAGTTTGCTGATTAGATGACAAATTGAACCCCATTTACTTGGTACATATACTTGGTCTTATTGTGAACGGTTCACTGGTGCATGTTATTCCAAACCAAAAATATTGGTCTTCATAGTCCTTCCTCAAAGTGTAATAACTCTGAAATTATCCCTATTCATTTTCAACCACCTGTCATATAGTGGCCACCTTTTACAATTCAAAAATGTCATTCTCTATTTTTTTTCTAGTTGAATTTCATGTGTCACTTATGCCGAGTTCACACTGCACGATTTTAGCCCCGATTTTCACTCGCCGACAGGTTTCGCGAGATCGCCGACAAATGCCCGAAATCATAGGCAAATCGTTGCTCGTTCACGCGAGTGACAATCACGCAGTGTGAATGATCAAAGACGTGATCTGAGAGAATCGTAGATGAGTCGCCGACGCCCGTGAGATATTTGGCATGCTAAATATCTGGACCTGTTGGCGATTCAAAATCCCGCTGTGTGAATGTGTTCTGACTGAAAACTACATCGGCGATGACCGACAGCCAATGAGAGAGCAAGAGACAGGGCAGTGGGATGTTCAGGGAGAAGTTATAGACCAGAATATCAGTATTTTAATAGATATATTTACAGTTATATCAAACAGAAACAAAGCACAAACATTTGCTTGAACAGCAGCACATTGCAAAATAATTTATTTACCCCCAACTCTCTTTGCAGAACACACAATCCTTGTTCCCCGTGTCTCCCCAACCATTTCCTCCTGAATAATCTGTTTTTCTTTTTCTCCTTTTCGCTGCAAATCAGCGCACAGACAATTTGGATGGCAAGCTTCTTGCGGGCTTTAAATTGATTAACTTGTATTTCAGACACGATATAGCTTTGTCTGTTTTTCTCTGCCAACAAAGTTACAAACAATGGCAAAACAGAATGAACCATTGTGCATGAGAGCAAACACAGTAGTTCGATGAATCTGTGTGTGTAATGATTCAATGTTATATATATGAGCAATATCACACAAGTGCGCTATGGCTCTATATTTGCCCTCAGCCAAAAAGATTTGCTCTGGAACAACATTTAATCTAGTAATAATGAGAACAAAGATTTTGATTTGATTTTTTTTTTGGATTTTTTTATTTGTCCTCGAGAGGAAATTTGTTTCCACCATCTTGGAAAGATGGTGGAAAGGTTTCCACCTTTTTGTATTATACAAAACACACATAACATACTGAAAAACATAACATATAACATCTACAAAACAAAACAAAAACAAAAACAAAAAGAGAGCATACCTGACGTATCACTGATTCCCTATGTATTTAGGGCTCGTATGGATACAGGAATAAAACTCTTACTGAACTTGGCTTTTCTACACATTGGTAACCTATACCTACGGCCAGAAGGCAGGAGAATAAAATATTTATACAGAGGGTGTTCTCGGTCATTTAAGATTTTTTGTGCCTTGCACAAATTTATTGTCGAAACACTCTCCGATAGATTAGGGGTAGGGATACCAATAATTTTACTTGCTAATTTAGTTATCTTTAAAAATTTGTTCTTATTAGTAACTGTAAGCATATATAAAAAACAAATGGCCCCATACGTAAGGACTGGCTCAATAATACTGCGATACAGAATCAGAAGAAGTCGTAGCTGAACAGACAAATGCCTAAGTTTACGAATAGCTGTCAGTCTTTGTTGACAGCGTTTGTAAACTCCTAGAGTGTGCTGATTAAAATTGAGATTTCGGTCCAAAATAATGCCAAGATATTTGAAATGATCTACTCTCTCAACTATCTCTCCATCAATGAAAATGCTAGAAGAATGGATCTGTGCTTTTGAGGTGCTAAAGACCAATTCTTTAAAATATTGAGGTGCAAAAAGTTATCCTCAAAAGATTGCCCGTTAGTTAGATATACCCAATCCGAATTATATCTCATGTTTAACCATTATAGAGACATCAGAGCCAGCAGAAAATTCTAGAAGAACTGGCCAAGGTAAGGCTGTTCTCGGCGGGCACATGAGCGCTGAACGGCCTCTGACACCCTGGAGCTCACATCAATTTTCAAAAAGGCGCTATTTTTATAAATAAACCACATATTTAAAGTTCAAACAACTACATTCTTGGCTAAAAAAATACATTCTGTGACACAACAACTGTAGTATTTGTAAAATTATAGTGTGTTTTCTCCCCCATGATACTGTGAGAAATGAAAAACGTGTTGTGTGTTAACCCTTAGGCTGCTATCTCATTAAGAGCAAATGCACAGATGTAAATATACTGATACTGTACACATGCGTTTACATTCTCAAATGTTCACGCTCATAAGACATAGCTGACTGTGTTTACTAGGATACTCGCACTTTGTCCGTTCACGTGCAAGAAGATGTGAAAGAGAGCTCAGTTTAGTATTCGCACACTGTCTGAGATTCGCTTTCTGGACGCGCGATTCAGATGTTTGCGCACGAATAACGAAATTAGCTCCCTTTCGCGTCTTCTTGCGCTTGAATATTTAAATTGTCAAGGCTTAAACTTTTGTGACAATGCATCACAGGCCCGTCAACTGTCCTGAGTGTCGTTCACGTTCATGCACTGTTAGGATTCATAATAATGTTACCGGCCAACTGGCGAGTGACACGGTTTTATATACCCATATTTGGCGCTTGGTGAGTGTTAATTTTAGGCCCTAATGAATTGTATGGTAGGAATTTTTCAGAGGAAAATATATAATTTTTCTTTCACAGGAATTGATTAAGCTAATGAATGTGTGACAGGAGCCTATAAATTCCTAATGCAAGTTGCTTGCGAGATGGCATAGCCAGTCTCCCCAAGCCATATTGCATAGATTTACAGAGACATGGTGGCTGAATGCAACCGTGGGCCAATCTCCTAGACTGAATGCATGGTTTCTCTTTCTGCATGGAGAGTATGTGTCTGTCAGGCCTGTCACATTGGCCCTGCAGCTGTGTGACTCACTGCTCTCCCCAGCACCTCTCCTGAGACCTCAGCATGTCAGAACAGTCAATAAAGCCAGCGCAGCAGTGCCAAGAGCCTCCAGGGCTGCCCATGGTGGAGTCATTAATGGACCTGCATGGTAACATGGATAGGTGAGAGCTGGTCAGGTATCTAGTCGTGCATTCATAAAAGCCTCCTATGAGGGTTGCATGGGGCCCAGTACAAGTACTTGAGGTACTCACATTGCCAACCTTGAGGATGATGAGTTTTCCCACAATTCATTTCTCAGTCAGGTCCCGCACTACAGATAGGGATTGGTCTGTCCTATCATCACAGCCCATTAATAAATAGTGTACATCAAAGGCTTTTTTTCTCCTCTGTACATTTCATCTGTTGTTTGGATCGCTTTTGACTATTTAGCTGTCGGCAGTACTGTTGCAGTTGGCGATCTTTGGACGTGAAATAAGACAAAGTCACATTGCCCCAAGCGCATCGGTGGAGATAAAAATAAAGGGCAGTGGAGGGTGGGCACAGAGAGGGAGACGGATGGGAACAGACAGAATAAAAAATGTCCATTTGATTCCCTGTCAAAGACAAGGGTTCCTTCATCCTTTTTTTTTTTGTATTCTGAGGCAATTCGTAGTATTTTTTTGTGTTCACTGGGAACTCATCCTGGTCCCTCCAACAGTATCTCAGATGATTCTTCTATTATAGCAAAGATCTTAATTCACAGAGATAATTTACTTGAGAGTTGCCTTGAACTCTATCTTTGAGTCAAAAACAAAGTCTTTAAATTTGTGTTGAAACGGAAGTAGGAACATATTTTTCTTCTCTATTGTGATGTGCATCCAAGTGTAATGGATTCTCAAAAAAGAAAAAATGTAGAGTGGGGACTTGGTTCTGTGCATTGGTTGTAGATTGGATTTTGAGATGTGGAAATTGCACTGAAAAGTGGTGACACAAGAATGCGAGGTTACAGGGACAGGGGTTGAGCACACTAAATGATTGGAGAAGTTCTGCATTCGTCACCAGAGAGAAGTCTGTTGCTTTCACCACAAATTCCAGTAATGGCATTTAGATGAAACCATTAGGAGATTTTTGAAAAATGAAACGTGCACGGATGAATTGTTCACAATAAGATCTATGCTATGCATTTAGAGAACACATGGGGTGAATTGCCATTTAATCCTGACTTCAAGTCTATAAGAAAAATATTTAATTTACATGGCATACGTACTTACTTACAGGAACAGGATACGTTTCTCAAAGATCACAATGATGCAAATGTGCCAGATTTAGACAATGGCTTATTTTCATCTACTGTCCCCAGTCAGGTTGAAGGTAAAAATACATCCTATATATACACTACCGTTCAAAAGTTTGGGGTCAGTGAGAATTTTATAATAATATTTAATACTTTTACTGATTTTTGTTGTATTTTTAATCAAATAAGCGCAGCCATGGTTAGCAGAAGAGAATTCTTTTAAAAGTATTTAAAATCGTACCGACCACAAACTTTTGAACGGTAGTGTATATACACTCACCGGCCACTTTATTAGGTACCCCATGCTAGTAACGGGTTGGACCCCCTTTTGCCTTCAGAACTGCCTCAATTCTTCGTGGCAAAGATGCTCTATTGGGTTGAGATCTGGTGACTGTGGAGGCCATTTTAGTACAGTGAACTCATTGTCATGTTCAAGAAACCAATTTGAAATGATTAGAGCTTTGTGACATGGTGGAAGTAGCCATCAGAGGATGGGTACATGGTGGCCATAAAGGGATGGACATGGTCAGAAACAATGCTCAGGTAGGCCGTGGCATTTAAACGATGCCCAATTGGCACTAAGGGGCCTAAAGTGTGCCAGGAAAACATCCCCCACACCATTACACCACCACCACCAGCCTGCACAGTGGTAACAAGGCATGATGGTTCCATGTTCTCATTCTGTTTACGCCAAATTCTGACTCTAACATCTGAATGTCTCAACAGAAATCGAGACTCATCAGACCAGGCAACATTTTTCCAGTCTTCAACTGTTCAATTTTGGTGAGCTCTTGCAAATTGTAGCCTCTTTTTCCTATTTGTAGTGGAGATGAGTGGTACCCGGTGGAGTCTTCTGCTGTTGTAGCCCATCCGCCTCAAGGTTGTGCGTGTTGTGGCTTCACAAATGCTTTGCTGCATACCTCGGTTGTAACGAGTGGTTATTTCAGTCACTGTTGCGCTTCTATCAGCTCGAACCAGTCTGGCCATTCTCCTCTGACCTCTGGCATCAACAAGGCATTTCCGCCCACAGAACTGCCGCTCACTGGATGTTTTTTCTTTTTCGGACCATTCTCTGTAAACCCTAGAGATGGTTGTGCGTGAAAATCCCAGTAGATTAGCAGTTTCTGAAATACTCAGACCAGCCCTTCTGGCACCAACAATCATGCCACGTTCAAAGTCACTCAAATCAACTTTCTTCCCCATACTGATGCTCGGTTTGAACTGCAGGAGATTGTCTTGACCATGTCTACATGCCTAAATGCACTGAGTTGCCGCCATGTGATTGGCTGCTTAGAAATTAAGTGTTAACGAGCAGTTGGACAGGTGTACCTAATAAAGTGGCCGGTGAGTGTATATATATATGCAGAAAAAAATGCTTTAATATTAATGCTAAATGCCAATATTGCATCTTATCATACTAGGCGGGCTAAGTTTCTGATTACTTAAGTGTCATTGACGTGTAAACATGGTTGTGTTGTATCTTCATTTTCTGACCGTGTCAGAAACCTGCGGAAGTACAGTAAAAGTCATTTTTTAAGATCAAGAAAAAAATTGATTCCTCGTTATATGTTGACTTTAACATTCAGGTTCATGAATTTAATGTCTTCTGTGGCATCACACTACGACTGAAAGTTGAAAAAGAAAGTTGAAAAAGAACTTCCATTGTACAAAAAAATTGCCATATACAGCATGCAGGGATGCATCAACAAAAATTCTCTAGAAATAGTTTGAAATGGTATCCTCTTAATGCTATTTTTGATGTAACAGCGATTTGGATTGCGTCCACTTTTTTTCTCACAAACTGAATAGTATGTGATGAGGAAAGCAGTGATCGTCTGTATTTTGGTCATGTACAGTATATGGCTGGTTTCAGTGGCCCCTGTGTCAGTCTGAGCACTCACACCTGTCTGAGTTTCAGAGATGTAGTCTGGAGTGCCCACATGCAGCGTGCATGGCCACAGAACACGTTGGCCAGTATGATCAGTCAGTGAGTGGGTTGAGAGCTACTTCAGAGGGCCAGATGTGAAGGACAGCCTGTGAAAGCCCAGCAGAACCAGAGATGAGCTTAGAAGTGCAAAAAGAGAAGTCACTGTCTCTATTCATCTCTATAGAAACTGAAAAAGTGCTTGGGTTGGAAAATTGGATACTCTGTCATTTATTCATCCGAATGCCAGTTATCGTTTGTTACTTTAAAATGTTTCATTGCTCTCAGATCTAAAAAAAGGTTGCAGCTTTGTTCATTTGCATTTGGCATCATTGACATCAAACCTGGTGCTTCGCCAAGATCAAACATGCACTGCAAATGAAATGTGAGACTTTTAATATTCATGTAAGTCTCTTTATAGTTCTGCTTAAACATTGTTGTTCTTTTTTTGTGTGTGTGGCAGCACCCTCCTCCTCACTCTCATTTCTTTAACCATTCTGACTAAAAATAGCACCTTTCTGGACATTACCATTGGCACTGGCGGAGGGATTACATGAAGGGTTCATTTGAATAGTGTCAGCAGCTTAAGCATTAGAGCAAAATTATGAGAAATGAAAGAGAAAAGGTGCAAGCGGGTGATAGTTACTAACTGAGGACTGGAGAAAGAAACTCATTTTAAAAAGCTGTAAAAGCAGAATAATCGACTTTAGTGTTCGGACTTTGATTTGATTGAACTGATTGAATTTTCTAACTGAGACTGAAGTGGATGGGTAAAATGTTTTCGAAAAAGTCTCTTATGCTCAGGACTGTATTTATTTAAACAAAAATCCAGTAAAAACAGCAATATTGCAAAATATTATTACCATTTAAAATAACTGTTTTCTATTTTAATAAATTTTCAAATGTAATTTATTCCTGTAATGAATGAATTTTCAGCATCATTACTCCAGTCTTCAATGTCACATGACCATTCAGAAATCATTATTTTAGGCTGATTTTGTGCCCAATAAACACCTTATTATAATCAATGTTAAAAAAATCAGTTGTGCTGCTCTGTTTTTATGGAAACCATGATACGGTAGTGTAAATAGGTTGAGAGTTTCTGTATATTTTCAGATGACTTATTTTAGGTAATGTACAGTATTCTGACTTTTTTTTATTACTTTTAGATTACTTTTGACCCTACTCGCTTATCACTTAGATTTGAATGGGATTATTGTGTACCATATATATACATATACACTATATATCATTTTTGCCTAAATTCTCCTATATTTAAGCCATACAAGATTGGAACGGCATGAGGGTGAGTAAATTTGATTTATTTTTTTAGCCATCCCTTTAAGAATTTCTCTTCATTTTGTACCCTTCATGCCGCCAAGGAGCAAAGTAGCCATAAGCTATTTTCGCTTTTCTTTTCAAGCACTGTGCACAAATCTAAAAACTCATCTGAAATCAGCAGGTCCTTTGGACACGGTCTCCTTATGGCAGCCATGTGTGTAAAAGATGCTATTTCCACTTCCTCCTCCTCTCTACTCAGCATCCTGTTCATTCTCTTCCCTCTCTGTCAATCTGTCTATCTCCTCTCAGCTAAGCTGTTTTACTCAAACGGTCACTTTGTAGTGAAAACTAAAAAAAAACAGATTATTAATTAGCAGGCTAAAAGATTTGTTAAGCGTATTAAAGCCGCCATTACATATAACCTTTGTCGTCCTCTCTTTTTTCTCTCACACCTTTACTCTATATCTGTGTGTTTTTCTCTGTTTTTGACATACAGACTGAGGGTGGCAGGCATCAAAGGGCAGGAAGAGCGGAGAGCCCACACCCACTGAGCTAACATTTAAACTCCATCCAATCCCACCAGGAACCAAAGGCACAGTGCTGAACGAGAGATTAAACCCAGAAATATGTATAAAAGAGTTGAATTTCGAGCGCTTTCAAATTGGTTCAAAGGGACAAAGAAACTTCATCAAAGCACCACGTCCTTCTTTTGACCTTACATTTACCAGCTTGGCAGAACATGGATCCAACGTCCTTCAGACTTCAGTTTTATGTCATTAGATGACCGGTGCAAATCTACTGTGTCTGTGTCCATCTTTACCTAACTCCTGCATAAGTGCTGTGCTGAAATGTGAGCTTCTGCTTAATGCGTGAATTTAATTGCATTTAATAAAATATCAATCCAAGTGGCATCTGCAAACAAACAATCAACATTTTTTTCAGAGATAACTTTACATTGCTCAGGGGTCGTTCACACAAGATGCGGTCTTTGACTATTGTGACATTTTTAGGATGCAAAATTAAAAAAGTAAAAATTTGAGAGCCCTAAAGTCCATTCCATTCCATTAAACTCAAGAGCATGTTCTGCGTGAACGATCTGAAGTTTATTTGTTTGTGAATTTATATTTAGCCTATAACTTTATGCATACATTTCAAAGAGTTGCTTAAGTGTCCAAATGCATTTTGGGGTCACTCTCTCTGAAGTCACCGTACCTTCCCTGAGCTCATCATTTAGTTCCCTGATAGCCAGACACCAATGCAAAGCTCTTTCCTGTGTTTAACACTCCTGGCTTTGTGTTCAGTGTCCTAGTTCATGATAAATGTGAAGATCAACACCATGAGTTCACGACCCAGACAAGGATGAGAAATGATGGTCCTAATTGATTCTCATTTTCAAAGGATCTGATGGGCGCACGAGTCAGGCAGCTCCTTTAAAAGAGCTAATGAGCTTAATTGACGACACTTGATGATCCCACCCCCAGCACCCCTCCCCCCTCGTCTCAAGAATTAAACCGTTAAAAGAAAGGCTTGAACTTCTTAATCTCTGCAAATCGGACTAATCCAGCATTGCAGAAATGCAGGCTTTAGAGAGAATGGATTCTTAAGCCTACTACGCTGTGCATAGGTGTTGCTTAGCGCTTCTGTGGGGGAGTGTGCGCCATTCATATGTTTATGAGACGAGGGTTAAAGTCACAGTTTAGGGTGAGAGAATGAGAAGTTTGCTTCCGCTTCTCGCTCTCTCTTTCACTCCGATGTCTTCTGCCTCCTCTGTGCCCTCCAGGAACCCAGTGTTTATTGGCTGCCTGAAATACACCCATCTTTTCACCAGTCCCCGGCTAGCATTGTCTCAACAAAGCCTGTTACTTGATGGTTCAATGGGGGCTTTTTGGGGGTGATTTCCCTGCTGTTGCCTGCTCTCTCTCTCTCTCTCTCTCTCTCTCTCTCTCTCTCTCTCTCTGTCTCGGTAGCTGCCGTCTCGGCTCAGGAGCATGGCGAATGGGATCAGAAGCAAACAGCCTCGCTGATAACGATGAAGGGCAAATATTGAAGCCTTATTGTTTGTTTTTTCTAGCTCCCCTGCTTCTGTCTGCGGTGTCTTTCACATTCTGATTTATATTCTCCTAAACTCTGACATTAACTCGTTCAGGCTTATTTCCTAACCTTTGGAGAACATATTCTGATTAATGCAGAATGCCTTTCGATGCACTTTAAACCAGTGATGCTTTACGTCTAGTTCACTGACTTGTATAGCCGTCATCATGAACATCATGAAGTGATCTCCGTGATGTTCATTCACCCCTCCCCCAATCCACTTATAATGTTAGTTAAAGGGATAACTCCACCCAAAAATGAAAATTCTGTCATTATTTACTCACCCTCAAGTTGTTGCAAACCTGTACGAGTTTCTTTCTTCTGCTGAACACAAAGGAAGATATTTTGAAGAACGATTGGAACCAAACAGTTGTGGGGCACCATTGACTTCCATAGTATTTTTTTTTTTTTTGCTACTATGGAAGTCAATGGTGCCAAACAACTGTTTGGTTCCAATCGTTCTTCACAATATCTTCCTTTGTGTTCAGCAGAAGAAAGAAACTCATACAGGTTTGCAACAACTTGAGGGTGAGTAAATGATGACAGAATTTTCATTTTTGGGTGGAGTATCCCTTTAAGTGTTTTTTTGTTGTTGTCATAATTCATTTTTCAGAACCATTTTCTACCCTTTATTGAGGTAAACTGTCTGCATTGTGTTGCTGGGCCTTTAAATGCCTGTTTACACCAATAACGATAGCTATATTCATCAATGCACAATAACGTTCTGTTTATTATAAGCGTGCACTGCCGTTTGGTTATCTGCTGCTGTACATGCTCAAGCACTTTAAAGGTGGATTCTGAATGGCTGTCAACGGTTTTTAACGTTCATCAACTGGAAAAAACATTCTGAAAGTGATTCATATAACGTTATAGTTGTAGCGACTTCCCTTTTCATTGAATTAGAATGATTATTAAAACTTTATTTTCCCTACTCCCTTTGATGCTATTGTTTATGCAGGATAGTCGCTAATGAAGAGTTTGGGACAGTGTGCGTCCTTTTGTTGCCTGTTGTCAGTCTATATCACTTTCCTGACTAATTTCCAGAGTAATTTATTAGAACTATAGTGCTTTCTACCTTATTTCATCCCTATTACCTCACAGTGACCGGGTGGCTCAGGTTTTTTTAAAACACTGAATAGGCAAGTTGACAAGTAAATGTCGCAAAAATATGTAAGGATAAGTTGGTTTTGCTGCTTTGTTTCAATAAAAGTTCTGAAAATTACAGTATTCTATGCAGAAGATCAAGGAAAATTTTATATAAAATGGGGCTCATAAAACTACCCCCGTATAACCTATAAATCCAGGCTCATTTGAAAAAAATTTGCCTGTAGCAATATTTTTGCGAAGTGATATTACGTTGATTCTTGCACGTTTCGTGACTCATTCAAAGTAAAAAAAGTCCACTGAGTGGCACTAAAAGCATGTTCTGTTTTATCTGACACAGATGGAATGTGCTTGTTGTAGGTGAATTCAGGTTAATTGACCAGCGCAGTCTCATCCCAAGACGTCATATAACTGACGTCTTGGGACGTCTTTTGACCATACGTCAATATCCGCCTTTTTAGGGTACCCTTAAACGTCGGTTAGATGACGTTATCGGATCCTAACTCTACCCCAGACCTAAACCTACCCCGTCACCTACCCCTAAATCTACCCCGTCACCTAACTGACGTTAAAGGTAAAGCGTCAGTTGTATGACGTCCCAGGATCGTCATAAACCGACGTTTAAGGGTACCCTAAAAAGGCGGATATTGACGTATGGTCAAAAGACGTCCCAAGACGTCAGTTATATGACTTCTTGGGATGAGACTGTGTTAAATTGACACACTTTTTCTAAGTCATCTCAATGGCAAAAAGTGTCCCAATCACCCTGAATTCACACTACATATTGTAGCTGTTTCGGAAATGAAATGTCTGGTGTTGCGGCCATAGACTGTAAAAAAAATGGACTGCGCATCTCCACTTTCTTCCACTGTCAAAAATGAAGTCAAAATATCCCAGTAACGGTCGTTGTCGATTGCGCCATTCAGAGGCCGAGTCTGGGCTCAAGACTCAATCGCAAGCACAGCTGTCAATCATTACTCTACACCCCATTTTATAACATCAAATAACTAACTAAAACCAAACTTATTGGGAAAACAAACACTTGAGCATATGTCTGCATGATGAGAACTGCCTAAAATGACAGAATCCATCTTTGGAAAATAAAAATATTTGAAGTGTAATTGGATTTTTTAGTTTTAATAGGCTCGGGTCCCATTCGATTACATGGAGAGGGCGGGGTTTAAGATTTATACTGCAGCCAGCCACCAGGGGGCGACCAAAATGCTTTGGCTACACTTTTCAGGGCTTGTGCGGCACACTTGGTTCTTGGTTGCGGCAAAAGGTGCCACATACACTAAACCTAATCGATAGGTTTTAACCGATAACAAATCAAACGTAATTGAAAAATGTTTTTGGTGACCACCATGCCATTTTAGCTTGCTTCTACAAGTCCTTGAGCTCTTTTATCATTACTTTTTTTCAGGGGACTTGTATGCATTGCTAGTGCAATACTGTACCAGGTGAGCAATAACAAGTTTACTACTGCAGAACAGCCATACATATGGAGCTGATTATGTGAAATCTACTAATTAGATAATCTACATTAGTTTACAAATCACTATGATAAAATTGTTTTGCAGTCTTAACAAATAGTACAAGGAACCCCACATAAATGAATCTTTATTAATCTATAATAATCAGTCCCTGTAATCCTAATTTGTATGAAGAGGAATAAAAGTTGTCGGTATTTTGCTGCAACTCGTATTCATTTCAGCTGGACAAGGCATTGAATTGAATGTATACGTACGTTTTTGGATTTTTGCAGAATTGAAGGTAGAGGCACGTTTTATCCAGTGTGTCTTTATATGCCAGTCATAACCCTTTTCAGGTTTATTCAGCAATTACGTTCACAGAGGCACAGAACTGAGTTACCTTTCTGGGCTTTTTCGCTTGGCTATAAGTGTCTGTCCAGGTCAGGGGGTTTCTGTCTCGACAGTGAGATGCTCACTGGTCTGAAGAGATCAGCCTAAGGCACTGGCTGGAGCTCTGACAGATGGTGTCAATACACTGCATATCGAGAGAGAGAGAGAGAATGAAAAAGGCAGAGAGCAACAAAATGAGACAGAAAGAGAGTGAGGAACACTTGGTTTGGTAAGTCAAAAGCGATGGACACCTAGCACGTCTGTCCTTGGTGTGTGATGCGACTGCTGATTGGTTCTGACAGGCCCTTTAGAAAGGCCGTCAGCCTCAGGGCTTCAAACCCTGTTGGTCCGTGCTGGATGAGAGAGGGCGTGGCTTCATACGATTTTAGAAGTTAAAGTGACATAACTTAAAGCTGCAGTCCGTAGTTTTTCCTATTTGTCGCCATCTCTCTGTTCGAAATCTGTAACTGCAGTGATTCGCGGAATTATCATCTTTACGTGGGTTGTAAATCGGCATGAAACAGCGCGGATGAACACAGTGTTTTGAGCCGAGTGGTGCTGTCAGTCACAGCGCTGTGTGGATACTGTCATACAGAATCACAGATTCACTTTTTGAAAGTTTGACCAACATAAGAATTTTCATAAGAAAATGTCTTCTGAACAAGTAAGTAACATCCATTTTTCTTCTGACCAACTAAAGGGGAAAAAGCATTCGACAAGATAAGCTTCGTTAGATTTAATCAACGCGATTTACAGCAACCGTGCAAATTATAGCCTACTTTGTTCTCAAATTGTTCATGTTAACAACATCAGCATTGCGTGACTAATGTTAAATTTAATGTGTTTTATGGTTACCTGTGTAGTTCAGAATTCATATTCTCCATAATAGCAAAACGAGAAAGGCACAACAAAGGAAACTCCATAACTGTGTGAATGGGCTATATGGACGCATAACTTCCGCGTTTGACGCAAGGATGCTCGTGCGTTTCCGGTTGGGGAGATTTAAAGCGGAGGAAAACCAAGGAAAACGGGATTATGGCAGAGTCTTCAAAATTTACTGTCCTCTCGTCTTTGAAACGAAACTTTAAAGGAGCTGTATGTAAGAAATGTATTTCCATTAATTATAAAATGACCCTGAAATGTCACTAGACATTAAGAAATCATGTACATTTCAAATACTTATATCACTGACAACAGTAGTCTGGCCAGGATATCGTCATTTAAATAGTGCAGTTGCAGCCCTCAACTGATATTGATGTTGTCATGTTGTGTTTTGGTCTGATCCTCCACCTATCTACCAATCACGAAGTCAGTAGTGTTGCGGCATCCGGGTTGCCAGCTCTGCTCTAGTTACCACAGCTGCAGCTCGTCACGTTCCTGCTGGATCCTGCAGCCGATCTGGCAACCTCGAGTCAGGGAGGAGGGGGAGGGGATACACCACTCTACAGTAATTTGACAGTGATTGCAGTACTAGTTTTGGCTACAATCTTACATACAGCTCCTTTAATACGTTTAGATGTAATTTTATATATAGTTATGTTTATTTAATATAATAAACACAGAAGCATAAACAAAATGAGGAGTGTCTGTTTAGTCAGTTTTTGTGACTAACGTTTCTTTAGTATAGCAATAGAGTATAAAAACCAATATAAATTCTCGGTATAGCATTGGACTCTTCGATCGGCGGAAGTAATCCAGCATCCTTAGACCTTCACCGGAAATACCGCCGTGCATAGAGCCCATTAAGAAAACGTACTGTTACACGATTGAACTATTGAAATGTCTTACTTGTTCAGCAGAAAAAAGCCATCTCTTCATCCGTTTTGAACCCCTTCAAAACACGGAGTTCACGCACTTTTCAAAAGCGATGTTTAAATCCTTGTGTTCGCATGAGACGGTTTCTTTCTCTTTCTCTAGCCACCTTAAATCTGAAGTATGAAGTCTTTTGGGTTTTATAACTGCTGAATCTCCAGTTGACACTGATGATTGTTGTTTGGATCTTTCTGGATGCCATAAGTTTAATTATGTAAAGTGCTGCGAGAAAAGCCTATACATCTAAACATCTCGTCACGCGCAGTATAGCCGGCTAGCCGAAACTCCTTTATGTGTACGGGTGTGACGTAATGACGCAAAGACATGCTCGAATTTCCCGCGGAAACCCACCAGTACCACTGGAATAAAAATCATTATTACAAGCTTGCCGTTTTGAATCTAGCTATGGCAAGCAGATAGTTTTGACCACTGGCAGAATGTGTGTTTTTTTTAATATAATTATTTAGGATTATTTTTAACTTAAAAAAGTTACGGACTGCAGCTTTAAAGGAACAGTTCATCCATTTACTCAGCTTAATTTGTTCTAATCCAGTATGATTTTATACGGGGAAAACAAAAGGATTTTAGGATGTCTGTGGATCTTTAAAATGTTATTAAAATGTGTTTAATATCTTAAATAAAAAGTTTTGATGTTTAAAATGTGTATCCTCTTAAACATGCAGATACCCTGAAGATGCTAGTCTGCATATTTACTCTGCATCTGCCACGTAGTGAAAGTTAATGCGGATGAATTGTTCACATTTGTAGTTGGACACGTTGCGTTTTTTTCATTTTATTTTGCTGCTTTTCTATAGTTTTTCTATGTAAGCATGCTGGACGGACCTGTTTGACAGGTATGCTTGTGTCTTGGTTTTTTTTTTTTAAGACACGAGCATAACGGTCAAACAGGTCTAGCACTTTGCTGCTTTTCTATAGTCATTAAATCGGTCCATACAGCTTGTGATCTATATTCCAATTCTTACCCAGACAGCAACATAGTGTTGGCCAAGATCCGGGCCACATCTGGTACGTGTGGATTCAACGCGTACTCGATGTAGGCCGGATCTGGGCCGGCACTATGTTGCTGTCTGGGTAGAACAATGTTTCTATTTTTCTCAAACCTATTTCATGGTCACTGGTGTCTTTGTGTAACGGAGGCCAGCTAGTAGTCGCTGTGCGAGTAAACCTCACTCCTCTGATCTCAATAGGTGCTCTAGCTACAGACACTAGAGGCTGGAGTCTTTAGCCACCTTGTTAGAGCGCCTGACTCCCACGTCGGAGACCCGGGTTCGATGCCCGCATGCACAGAGTGGGGGAAGTAGGGCCCGGGTGAGGGTTTACATTTTTGTGACATGATTACAACTTAAATTTCAGTCTGTTTCTTACAAAAAGCTCTCACTAAAACTAAAACTTAAATAAGTCTTCAAATTAAAAGCAAATTCAAAATATCAACAAAAACTGTAATTGTAGCCTATATAAATAAAATTAAAATAGCACTGCTCCCTTTTGTGTTCAACAGGAGAAAAAAAAGATTTGTCATAGGGTTTGGGAACGACATAAGGGTGAATAAATGATGCTCTAATTTTCATTTTTGTTTGAACTTTTACTTTCAAATTCTTCATTCCTGCTTGTCCACATTCAGCAACATCAAAACCGATCTAGATGTGAAGTGTCAAACGTATGCAGGAGTCTCTGTAGAGCATGTTTGTCAGTACGCCCGCCTCAGGAAATGTTCCCATTTAAAGCGACCCGTAGTCTCAATCACTGAGAGAAAGCTTCAGCACTGCCTCGCGACCTGCTGACTACACAGTTTGGATCACACACATTTAGAAACATGCAGGTCATTAATCAAAATGATTGACAGCTCACTTCACCCTGTTTAGACATATTTATTGCCACTTCTGTGATGTATGTGTGATGTTTGTGTGAGATCCATGGCCGACACGAAAAGAATCTGGATATAAAAAAAACAGATACTTTATCAAATTACTCGCTGTTAGATCAAAAACACATGAATAATGCTTTTTTTAAACGCATGAATAATGTTCCCCAGGAGAGCCGGGAGATTTTTGTCATGGTGAGAGTAGAAATTTGCCTTTTTGAAATACTATCATTTGGAAGCTCTGAAGATTCGCAGACTAATTAGGCTTATTTGCATGCAGTGGAAGCGAACAGCTGACAGCGTCCACTGCCGGCCAAGAGAAAGATGCTTTTAATGAGAGCTCACTGCTGTGTTAAAGGAGTCCCCTGCCTCCTCAGACCCTCGCAAACACACACGCACACACACACACACACACACACACACACACACACACACACACACACACACACTCACGTAAAGAAGTTCCATGTAACCCTCCTCCGAGGCTCTTCCCCCACAGCCATGTTGCCTGCTGCATGTTTTTCACCACTCCAATTCAAAATCAGGGTGATAATTACGCCGTTATCATTAACAGCTCTATTTCAGTTTCAGTACATGCTAAGCTGAAATAGGTTTATGATTAACAAGTGAAGTTGCCATTATAAACAGAGTCTTAGTATTGGATCCTGATGATGCAATGTTGCGGTTAGACAAAAAACACCTCTAGTCATCAACCAGGACATGTATTTACATGAGACGTAAAAGAAGTTGGCTTGCTGTATTGTAAGTGTTATGTTTAGTTTCATTGTTTCAGTTTGATTTTGTTCTGTTCCTGTTTGCCTGAGTTCCTGGTCATTGTTTGTTGCCATGGTTTCTGATTTGAGTTACGCACCTGTTCCACTTTATGTTGATTAGTCCTTTTGCATTTAATAGTTTAATATATATATTATATATACATACACAGTGTATAAAATAGTGTTGACGCATAGTCTATTGACTATTGAATTTTGATAAAGAAGCCAATAGCCTCTGTCACAGCCGAGGACCTTGTAGCCTACTTGATATTATGAGTGGTAAAAAAAAGTTAGATGAGTTAGAAGTATTAGGGTATCTTCTCATTCATTCTAATTTGGGGTATGATCGTGGGAGACAGACTGATTTTGGTCAGTTTAACGTTATACATGTGTTAGCATGAGACTAGTATGGTACTCACCTTACTAACCTTGTCTGGTTGAAGTTATAACCAATTTTAAATAGTCTTCACATTTATCTACAGAAGTACATTAGCAATCCAAAGTCAAACAGCCTCAGATAACATAGCTAAATGCCCTGGATTCTTATGGATTACAGACCATTCAACTGCACTGTATGGACCTACAGAGCTAAAAATATCTAAAAGAGAAAGTCACACATCTGGGATGGCATGAGGGTCAGTAAATCATGAGAATTTATGGTTTGAGGTGAACTACTTTGATAAATGTTCAATGGGTCAATGTTTCTTTCTTGGTAAGAAATGTTGTCACAAATATAGTTTGCATTGAACCTTGCACGAGGTTATACAGAAATATAAGTGGATCAAACATTGCTACAATACTTTATTTAATAAATTGCGATTTTAGCCTCATACAGTTCTTTGTTTTACGGAAAAAGTTAGAGATTGAAATTTGGGTTTATGCATATTTGTATTAGGAGATCAAATGTATATTTGCATTAGGAGATCAAATATGGTGTTAATGTTGTGTTCCAGACATCATCTCACCCGAACACCACGCAGAGAGCCACGACATCACTTGAGATTAACCCTGAGCTCTGCATTCACCTTGAGCAGAGAGGCTCATGGGAGATAATTGTGCTCTGACAGAGCCTGTGGCGCTACAGGCGAGGATCCCCATCCACACGCTCCTATACGCACACAAATATATAGACCGCTCGGCTGTCATTAAAGCGAGAAGCAAGAGCCCCCTCAGGGACAGAGATGGATGAGGTGTCAGTCCTGAACCTGTCCACAGAGACACAGGGACCTGTCAGCCCGACCGAACCACTCCACGGCCAACCATTAGAGCTTCACGCATGGCCCACAGCCGCCCGTCAACGGCTCCGGCTAGGAAACTTTGTGGCGCGCCGGAGCCTCTCATTCAGAAAGAGCGGCTGATAGACCGGGACAAAAGAATTGACTCCACAAAAGTAAGCCATCAGGGAGGACAATAGGAAGCCAATTCATCAATTTCAAGAGCAGCTTCACCTTTAGTGCAGTTTAAGGTACTGTAAACTTACGAGAAACGGAGGAGTTCTGGGAGACATAGTGTAAGAGACACTTAAAGGCTTGGAGAGATTTATTGTACAGGCGGTGCTCGCTGGCACAATGCTCTCCTTTGCTCCCCGATAACTCTTTGTCTGGCTGTACTGCTCTATCCGTAACCCCATTACATAAATGTGTAACTAGGTTTTTGCATTGTGGGAAATCATTAAAACAGACTGCAAGGGAGTATGTAGTTATTTAGTACTGGGGTTTCCAACTAGTGAGATTCTAAGGAGCCCCCGAAGGAACATGGCGTTGAAAACAAAATTAGATGAAGAATAAGATTAATTACTTTTTTCAAAGGCCTGGTTTCACAGGCAGGGCTTAGATTAAGTCAGGATTATGCCTTAGTTCAATTAGGACATTTAAAGGCCATGGTGCAGGTTAAACACTACTATCGATTAATGGGTACATAAAGCAGTTAAGATATGTATATAAAGTTAGAAATGTCTCCAAAATTGTGTTAAAGTCCAGTTTTTGACGTTTTTGGTTAGTAACGGTTATTTTTTTACGCGACTCGGCGATGACGTCACATGAGGTAGACGCAGGCAGCGGCGCGCTTGGTTTAGTTACAGTTCTGATGGTTCACAGCCGAGGAGATCGATGTTCTCGTCAGGGCCGTAAAATAAAGAGAAGTGACATTGGGCCGGGGATGGGACAAACCCACCCAAATTAGCTTCGGTTAAACATGCACATAATAATTTGGGTAAATGTGTACGCTTTATGCCTATTTTTCCTATCGTCATGAACACAACAATGATTTCACTCGTGTTTAAATAGTTTTCCTTATAATAATGTATCATTTGCAAAAAGTAAAATGCATCTGTGTAGATGAGAGAATCATCTACAGTGTATGCGCGTTGTTCATTCTGTATTATGGCCAAGCATGCGCGCTTAAAATAGCATCTGAATGTACGCGCTAGACCTAGACTTTAGACTAGGTTAGGGTGACCAACAGTCCTGTTTTCACGTCCTGTCCTGGCTGGGTTTTTTTTTTTAATTATGAAAATGTCCTGGTTTTCAAAACTTCTGGGAAAGATCAGCTCTAAAGCAAAACATAGATGGGCAAACAAGGAGAATGAGGAAGAAAAACAGGATAAAGAGGAAGACTAAAGATACATTTTGTTAGTTTGTTTTTGTAAGCTTGTGAGAGCTATTTTTGTTAAATTTGGAGGTATTTCTTTTAGTTATTTCTTATTTATATATTTATTTTTCTAATACAGAAGAGACATTATTTCATTCATTCAAACCTGTAATAATTATATATTTATTTTTCTAATACAATAGACATTTCATTCATTCAAACCTTTAATAAAACAGGCTCTGAGAAGGCTATCTGAATTTGTGTCTTGTAATATAACCATTTTCTACAGAGGAGGCATAGGCTACTTTAAATATACTGAAATTAATAAGGCATCATTGAGTAAATTTCGAGTATAATTTGAGTATCTGTTTGCCAGGCCGAGTGTCCTGCTTTCACCTCTATCTCCAGTGAAAATGTTGTTTGCAAACGTAGCTGACGACAAGTAGGCTGGTCATGTCTTCAGTCAGTGTGATTATTGTTGATAATGCTAACTAGTTTTCCTCGTGACTGTCAATGACACCGTCAGGCTTACCGGGAGAGGGAGTGAGTTGCGGGCGGTGTCGTCCCATGGAAACTGTGGTGGAGAGCTTGTGTTGTAGGGAGGTGAGCGCGTTTTGGTCGCTGGTCGAGGACCTCACCCCGCGGCCAGCAGTTGTAACGTGCCTAACGCAGCATCCTGGATATGAGGCATAATGCCTGAATCCAATTGTGCTACACATAGCATACTCACACTTCATGCAGGATAATGCTCCCCTTCAAGCCAGCACGCACGAGTATGTTCATGGTTTATGTTTACTTTATCTTTTTATTTTTTACACTGAGTCCTTTGAACAACAGCTATAGGTGACAGGAGATGTGTTGCATACACAATAAACATTCAGTGCTTCCGAAGTACGCTCGCTGGTAAAATAATGAAATTACTGTATTTTTTTTACTTTTACACACATTAGCCGACCTCTCGTGAATCTAGTCAGTATATTTTATGTAGCCAGTTTTAGTTAATGCTTATTGGAAGATAATGGGTTACTTGCAGCTAGCTATAGCTCACATGACCAACTCTTCATTAAAGTTCGCTAACTTCTGGTAACCTGAAGTATATATTATATTATTTATAATATATATGCATAGCATATGCATGTATGTATGTTTGTACGCCTATGCATGTATACACACATAACCCTAACCCATTTAAATAAATGAATTGTGTGTGTGTGTATATAGTTTATATTTACCAAACATTACTGCAAATTTGTACATGCACACTTATATTTTATGTTGGTTGTAATTCTGAACGGACCGCCTCTCCAGAACTCTTTGCGTGATCACGAAGGTAGGCTAATGGCTGAATCGGAATTTATAAGCAAGATCACGGGAATCAATAGCCTAAGAAAAAAAGTAATGATTTTGTTTAAAGTAAAACCAAAGCAACAGCACACAAAGAAAAAAAAAACATGCAGAATGCAGGAAACCACCACTAAATGAATACTTACAACTAAATCATTGGACTTGTCTGTGGAAAGAAAATAATGTGAAATTAGGTTCTTGTAGCGTGACTGCCAGGCTAGGTAGAGGCTGACGGCCTCCTCAGGAACCTGTTTGAAGGATGTGGCGATGGGGGCGAGTGCATCAGGACAAACTGGCGCTAACCTCTCGAAGAGCTGCAGGTGAATTGGTGTAGCTTTCCCGAAGCGCCTTCATTAATGATGTTGCATAACCTGCAGACATAATAATAATACTGTATAAAGATCATTGCCACTAATGGAAACACATGAAATTGTCCTGCATATGAATTATAGCAAACATAAACAGTAAACAGAATGTTACGAGATTGCCAGGGAGATTACAGTACAGTGGACCCTGATATGCGCTACTAAATGTTTTAAAAAATACATAAAAGAAATTCAGAACATATTTGATGATTTGAATGTTACAATTAAATGTTTACACCAATACTAGTGGTAATACATGTGGTAAAGTTACATAAACTCTATGAGGTAGTGAATTTACTGAGAGGTAGCTAAACTCTGAAGTGAGAAGTGGATAAACTGTTTCTGACATAATTTCAGCGGTGGGTAAACTGCGTTTAGCCTCCACTACAGCCCTGACGACACGGTCACGGTCAAATGTGAAAGAGAACCGTAGCAGTCTAACACAAAAAGCAAACACACGATTGCGAAAGCCGCTTGATGATCATCACCACTGATCCAAACACTAGCCATGAAGCTTTCATGACGATATGGACATTTACTTCAGGGCAATTTTGTTTTGGCTCAAATTCGTGAATCACGAAAAATGCTCTTCTAATGTCAGAGTGATCGTGCTTGTAGTGGAGGCTGTGTCAAAGGGAACACGGTAGCTATACAAAATACACACAGAGCTAGCTAACACGCAGCTTGTAAACATTAACGTTAGAATGAACTTACCGTGGCAATATCTCGCTTGCGGCAGACGGTGTCTCTCGACCTCGGGACAGGGCAAGCAGAGAGGTTTGCAATGCATTCACAGACGGCACGGCGGTAGGAAGTAACTTAGCCATCCTCTCACTCTTCAAACTAAGTGAGACCATCTTGGCATCCCCTGCGTGGTAAATTAATCCTCCTCTTTGAAATGCGCGCTGCATATTCTCGAGTAGGCGGCGACAGAGCTAATTTAGCTGAAAAATCTGCTCGCCTAATCTTGACAAATTGCACCCAGCTTCGGAAGCTCCCTTTGTCCTTGGGGAAACAATGGACCCCATGTCCAGTTTTGATAAAGTTTTTGCACCCGCCACAAACACAGTAATAAACCATTTTGTCTACTTATTATCTAGCTTACTCTTCTCTATCTCTAAGCTGTTATGCTATGCTATCTCTCACTATCTATCTATGTTATGCTTATGATATCTATCTATCTATCTCGATATATTTACTTATCTGACACTGTCACTCTTTCACTAGCTACCGTTAGCTAAGTTACTACTCGCGGGCTTTCGTCTGTTGTCCAACAGCGAGTACCTCATGTGACGTCATGCAATGCATTGTGGGAGAAATTAGAATCCTCGCTAGGCTAGTGGTAAATGCTAACACATCACCGACTTTTCCGTATTATATTTCTTTTTTGTAATCCCCTACAACATAAAATACAAAGGATAACTGTTTAAATGTTTATTACCAACTAGAAAACTGGCAAAAAAAAAAAAAAAAAAAACCTGCACCATGGCCTTTAAGTAGCTTTTATAAACATGCCTTCTTGAAACAAAACAATGGCATTTATATTTTATGATATGACAGTGCGACTTGCTTTCAGTTAACAAAACTCAAACATTGATTTTAGTCTGGGACTAGGCTTAAATCTTGTCTGTGAAAATGGGGGAATGTTTTCGTGTTCTCTTGCAAAAGTATTGCGTTCCCCCAAGAAACCCTGTGTTCACTCACAAAAACCTTTGCATTCTATTGTAAAAGTTTTGAGCAACTCGTGAAAGCACTGAAATCAAGGTTCTTCTCCCACCTCGTATAACTTGTAACTGAATGCTTTGCAAGTGAACAAAAGTTTTGCCTGTGAATGCAAAAGTTTTGCAAGAGAACGGAAAAGCTTTGAAATTATTTTTCCTCCCATCTTTTTTGTTTTATTTACTATCATCATGTCCCTTTAGGGGCTCTGTATAGGATTTATTAGGAGTTGCTTCAGATTAAATCGTCTTCCAAAAGTAGTAGTAGAAGATACATTTTTATAATTATTATCATTATTGGCGACCCAAAACGGTACCAAAGTGTTGAATTGTACAAAATTCAAATGTCCTTAAAACCAAACTATAAAATGTATTAATAATAATCATTATCAAAATAATTATACATGTATTGTTGTTATTATTTATTAAAACATTTCAAAGTTTGGTTGTAGGCTACATATAATTAAACCTGTTGAGACCCACACATTTTAGCAAACACTTTTATCTAAAGATCACACCTGTCTTTTGGCTAGGAGCCTAGACTGCTACAACACTTCAACCTTGTTATCTGTCAATTTTTAATAACATCTAGAGTCTCAATGACACTGTTCAGGGTGTTGTGCCCGCAGTTACCAGGCCTTTCTCAGAAATCAGTGTTATTTGCTGTTGGACATCAGCCCTTGTAATGGTCTGTCTGTGGTGCTTTTGTCAGTGTTGTGACATCATGGATTTTATTAAATGAATGTCTGCCGCATTTCTGGCAAAAAATATTTTTTTCCATCTATCATTTTTTTTAATGCAATATCCCAAAATTTCATTAAAAAATGTGGAAAGAAACCTTGCTTGATTCGCATAGTTCTAAAGGTGTTTTATCATGTAGAAAGCTGAACCATGAGAAGCACTTGCTGCTCTACTTTTAGCTGAACTCCCTGGAAAAACTTTTTTTTTTACCAGAATCCCTAGTTGTCTGACATTGCCTTACATTGGCCTTTTTTTCATCATTGGAGAACTTTCCAATTAAAAACGTCCTATTTGACGCATTAAATTAACTAGATATTTGTAAACTCAACACAGCTCATGTGAACATGCATGGTTATATTTCTGGTGTGGTGTGTCTTCTCAGTGGAGCTCCTATTACTTTTATTTTTTTTGGGGGGGGGGGGGGCAATTTTGTTTTACTGCCTTTTGATAAGCAAGAAAACAAATCAATGCTGTACTTTCTGCTGAAGTGGTTTTCAAAAAAGAACACTTTAGTTTTAATAATTAGCATAGTTCAGAAATAAATCCCAACAATGACGTGTGGACTGAGCTGGAACCGCATGTGTTATATAGCTATTGATTTGCTAATTGTGCTCCGTCTCAGTTCTTTGTTCCAGTGGGTTGTGTTTAACCTACACGACTCTGAATTTCTCAGGACCGCAGCTTGTTAAAAAGAAACTCCTACGCTTAACATCTGAGAATGCATTGACTTGCTGTGCCCCTCTGGAAAAGGGTTTCTATCTAACTCTGAAAAAAACCCTACATTTCTTCTTTTATCTAGGTCTAAGAGATATGTGACATTCTTGGCAACAATACGGTTACTGTCGGCCTCCTCGATATTTCTTACAGATGACTTTGATAGCCGAGAGTGCCGGGGATCTCCGGGGAGTTTGACGGGCCGAGGCATCCGTAGGGCTCGCAGCAGGTTGTCTGGTTTCTCAATCTGTAGGGCGCCGCTGTGGTCCACAGGGTCGTCTCGACGTGTCCGTTATTCTCTCAACACCTGGGATTATGCAGTGTATCTTTGAGCCTTAAAGGATTTGGGCAAATCAGAAAGGGCAAGTCCACCAAGACTGAACTGAAGCCCAGCTATGGATTCAGATAAGCCGACTTACTCCATGGATGGTGCAACTGTTCTCCGCGCAGTGAAACATCTGCTGTGGATTCATGTCGGCTGGTTTCGTGCTGATCTCAGCACAGCTCCTGGCACCCTCTGTCTGATGGTTCCCTGGTGTGGGCGCTATGAATAGCTCTCTACCCCTCTCCATTTCCTCCTGTGTCCTGGCAACACTGATCCGCTGGCTGCTGGGTGCTGCAACATTGAAGCTGACAAAGCAAGGAGTGCAGAACCATCCCGAAAGCCAGATGTGAATATATGTGTCCAAATTTAATGTGGAGACTGAAAGACGGAGAGATGAAGCAAAATAGGTTTAAATATAGCTTTTAAAATTAATATATATTTTTTATGTTTCAGGAATATGTTCTGGCCTACCTCAGAATGCATAACAGGATGGAAATGAAGAGCTTAAATGTGCCATTGCTCAGTGAGAGATTGGCAACTATATAACTTCTTATTATAGTCTTTTTTGATAACATTACAGAAAACGGTATGAAATTAGCCCGTTTGACACATACAGTCTTTACTGGTAAATTACCGTTAAGAGATAATGTGTGAACAGGACCTTTAAAAAAAAACTGTAAATCTGTTCTGGCAATTTACCGGTGTGAGAAGTTGTAACATTACCTGTAAATTACCAGTACGATGCTGTGTGTGAACAAAGAACAAAGAATGTATGTGCACGTACAAAGTCAGAACGCTGATGTAAGAAGTTTCCTTTGGGCCAATCATAAAGTTCTTATGGAGATGACGTAATTACTCTTCTCTGTTTACAGTAAGCTACTGTATGTAAATATCAGAGATGACGTAATTACTCTGCTCTGTTTACAGTAAGCTACTGTATGTAAATATCAGAAAGTTCTTATGGAGATGACATAATTACTCTTCTCTGTTTACAGCAGCGGTTCTCAAAGTGTGGGGCGCGCCCCACTGGTGGGGAATAGAGACGTAACAGGTGGGGCGCGCCAAACGGGAGGAAATTTTCCTTTTTATGCCTTTATATCTTTATCCAGATATCCCAAATGTCCCGGAAGTTCCGGGAGTCTCCCGCATATTGATAGCGGCTCCTTGACGCCCGCAAATGAGATCCAATCTCCCGGAATCTGGAGCAAGACCGCGCACTAGAGTAGAGACTGCGCGCGCGTGTGTGTGTGTGACTATTAATGCAGCGCGTGTGAGAGCAAACCGTCCTTATAGCTGTGTGTTGCCGGTAATTAGACCGATCACCCCCGGGGGCGACAACAAGTAACAGGAATTCCCCACCCCCAAAATAATGATTGACGTGACGTCGGCATATTAATTGTAGCGGAACAAACTTTTGCGCCCATAGATATGTAGCCTATGTTTCGCGCCGATGGGTAGCCAGGCGCGCTGGAAGCTGTTTCATGCGTAAGTGGGGGCTGAGGGCTGGGTTGGAAAATATGTGACGTCATTATGTTGTGGCTTACGACAAGACATGAAATTTCTCTGAACATTGAACATGATTTGAGAGTGGCAGTATCAAGCCTGCAACCCTGCTTTGAGAAACTGTGCAATGCAAAACAGGCTCATTGCAGTCACTAATGCAGGGATAAATAGACCTGTCTTGCCAAATGGATTTCTCTTCTTTTCTTTTTTTAACAGATTGCAAAAGTGGCACTTTTATTTCTTTTCTATTTTTGAGGCACTTTTATTTTCTCTATTTTTGAATTTCATGCAAGTTATGACACAGATGCACTTCATTTTCTTTATTTTTGAACTTGCTGTTATTTGATGTAGATATATAGTTAGTTTGTATTTAGATACAACTTGTTACTATACTGATACTACTTGTTACTTCAATAAATTGGAACATTTTAAGCTTGTTACGTATTTCATTAGCATTGTGTCGGGGCGATGGGGGCAGGTGGGGCTTGAAAATTCCCCCTTGTCCAAAGTGGGGAATGACCGAAAAAGTTTGAGAACCACTGGTTTACAGTAAGCTACTGTATGTAAATATCAGAAAGTTCTTATGGAGATGACATAATTACTCTTCTCTGTTTACAGTAAGCTACTGTATGTAAATATCAGAAAGTTCTTATGGAGATGATGTAATTACTCTGCTCTGTTTACAGTAAGCTACTGTATGTAAATATCAGAAAGTTCTTATGGAGATGACATAATTACTCTTCTCTGTTTACAGTAAGCTACTGTATGTAAATATCAGAAAGTTCTTATGGAGATGATGTAATTACTCTGTTCTGTTTACAGTAAGCTACTGTATGTAAATATCAGAAAGTTCTTATGGAGATGACTTAATTACTCTTCTCTGTTTACAGTAAGCTACTGTATGTAAATATCAGAAAGTTCTTATGGAGATGACGTAATTACTCTGCTCTGTTTACACTAAGCTACTGTATGTAAATATCAGAAAGTTCTTATGGAGATGACGTAATTACTCTACTCTGTTTACAGTAAGCTACTGTATGTAAATATGCGCTAGATGGACATCTTTGACCATTGCAGCGCATCTCGCAGCTTTTTCAGTGTCATGCTCGAGACCTAGCCTTCTTTTCTGCAGTTCGATGCAATCACGCCCGTCTTGAATTTTTAAGGCTGTGTGTCTACCAAAGCATTTTAAGCCAGCTGAGGCGCTCAGCTGAAAAAGGCTAACTGTGGGCGCTTGAGAGCACTTCGGCAGCACAGTGTTTTTACAGTTGAGATGCATTTTAGTGCTATGATATGGAAAAAATTAATTTGTTCCGTTATTATGCTTGTTGTTGTAAAAGCAGAACTTGGCCGTTGGTCTGTGTTGTATTTGTCCCGCCCCTCCACTGTGATTGGATCATGCTGGGTAAAAAAGTGACAGTCATGAGCGCTTTGTATACCCAAAGTTGAACATTCTTTGACTCTCGGCGACCGGTAAAAAACGCAGAACGCTCAGCGTGAAATAGACTCCCAGCCGCGCGCCTTGTTACGCTGCTGGCGTTTTAAAAATGCAGCGCTCCCATTGAAAACAGTTGGAAAAATACGCTAGCCTCAATATCTGCTTTGCTGCTTTTTTTTTTTATTATTGTCTATTTTTTTTTTTTTAAGATTCTTTGATGTAAAGGAAGTTCAAAAGAACTGCATTTGTGAACTGTAGAATATAAATTAATAACTTAATATTCTTTATATTCATACTTTTTTTTTTTTTTTTTTTTTTTTTAAGACTGTATGATTGAGATATGAAAAAATCAGTGCATTTTAGGATTGACTAACATGATATCACTATGGTTAATGAAATTGGCAATCATTGTATATAATCGAAGTACTATAGTATTACTATTTTTATGTTATCACTGGTATTGCCATAGAACAGTTTTGTTAGAGAAGGCTATAAAAACACAAGGCAAGTTGACTTTAAACCCCCTCATACCTTTCTTTTCCATCTTTTAAAGCTGTCATATTCACACACAATGAGGGCCAAGGTCAGAAACTTTCCTATTGCCTCTTGCCACTATCATTCAAATTTGGGTCAGTATGTCATCTCTCTGAGACGAAAAACAAAAACGAAATGATGAATAAAAGGACCTCTATCCTCAGACTAAAAACAATTCCAGCAGAATTGGATTAAAATGCCCATCGTCTTTTTAGTCCACAATAGCGGCGCTTCACAAACACATTGAGGAGCAGGTGGAGGCAGCGTCCAAGCCAATTCATTTGCACAATGCAGTCTCGCTTGCCTTGATGAGCCATTGTCTTGGTTACAAGGGAATATAAAAAAAAAAACAGGACGCAACTGGCAGAAATGGTCAACGTGATTCTTTAGCGCCTAAATCCCCAGCTGGCCTGCGACTCGCCAGTTGGGTGTGTTAAAAGGAGCAGATATCAGAGCGTGGGTCGCTGCCAGTCTTCTGGCCTTGAGTAATTAGCCTGCTCTTCACACCATCGCTGAGCTCACCAGAGGAAGCAGCAAGCATGCGTCATATGCATGATAATACACACATACACATGTATACTCTGCTGCCTCGCCATTTACTGTGATTTTTGGCATCATTTGAGGGCAGAACTCAACACTTTACTGAAAAATTGGGCCAATCATAAAGATCAATTATCCAAAAGTTGTGACCGAGTGTAAATAGCAGCACACCTATAAGCTAGCCACTAGCTGTGTAACTTGACTATTTTCCATATTCTGTTTCAAAACCTAGTAAGGTTCCTACAGAGGGATCATTTTAAGGCTTCATAGGTCTCCCAATGCAAAGGCTGTTTCAGAAGTAATGTAATTATGCGGCCTATGCTGAGAATTATGTTGAGATACCTGGCTGAATGAAGGAGGAGGCAATCCCACAATGCATTGTGGTGAGGTCGGTGAAACAAAAAGAAAAGAATGTTAAATAAACACATACATTACTGTTTAAAAGTTTGGAGTTGGAAAGTTTTTTTTTTCCAACATTTTTGAAAGACTTTTATTCCAACCAATGCAGCATTTATTTGATAAGAGAACATTTGTGACATTTTATTACAATTTAACTGGTTTAATATATTTTAAAATGTAATTTATTCCTTTGATGCCAAAGCTGAATTCTCAGCATCATTACTTTGTCTTCAGTGTCACATCACACATTTGGAAACTGTGATGCATTTTTTTTCTGTCACTTTTGATCAGTTTAATGTATCCTTGCTGAATGAAAGTACTTTTCTTTACAAAATAATCTTACTATGCATGAAAATTTCATTAAATTCTAAAGTATTGATAAAACAGTAGCCTACTATTTTTAAGAGTGCTATTGTATCAAATTGTTTCGTGTGCTGTTGTATTTTTATGCTTACTGCCTACTTTAAATTAATTTATATAACTGCTTTTTTTTTTGCATAGTCGAAAAATGAGATTTCACCATCTTTGAGGATGGTATGCAATACAATAATAATTTAGTCAGTTACCCCAAAAGGGTAAATAACACACATGATCATTGTCTTAAAAGCTCATTGCGGTCTATGTATACTGGTCTCGTCCATTAGAAGTTTAAATCAAGGATTCCAGGCTTCATTTGTCTTGTAAAAGATCTTGTTTGTGTACAAGGTAGTCTTCTGCTCATAATTAACAGCTTAATTCCATTGTGGTTTTTCACATTATGGCTTTTAGCAAGTTCTGTCATTACACATAGCGTTTGTTTGTAAGTCTTCGGGGAGTGAATGAAAGCGTATTTTCTGCTCCATTTACTGTTTAATGAGTGATTCTGTCAACTTCTCACCACGCACACTATTAATCCATAGATAGTTGATAGTATCTGGAATATGTAGTAGGCTACAATACATTTTACCCACTTGGCAAAATATTTTCAAAGCAAGTATACGCGTTATCAGAATGTATATTAATATGAATTCCATGCGAATCTAGACATTGATTTAGCTATTTGCTATAGTGCAATGCTTTACCAGTTACATCTTGTTTTTAGAGTTTTGTTGCACCTATTAATCATAGCAATGATGGTATGCAATGTGTGTAAAAAAAGATATATATATATATATATATATATTCCCACGCACTAAGCAAACACAAATGCCTGCTTAGGTTCAGAACCAAGTTCTACTAGTCTGTAAGTCTTGGTTTAAATGGCTTTGTTTTAGATATTTCTATTCAGTCGAAATGCGCAAGACCTCCGAAACAAACTGACTTTGCTCCTGTGTTCTTTATCTGTGTGGAATATATTGGAGGCTTGTTTCTGTTCATTATCTCGTTTCTCTCTCCACCAACGCTCCCTCTCTTTTGCTATGCTCCTCAATCACTCATTATGGCTCTTTCTTTGAAGAATGGAGTCTATTTATAGCTCACTTTTAGCTTAAAAAGCTGCTCAAGCTTTTCTTTTTATTATTATTTATTTTTATGGATCCGTGCCAGCACTTATACTTAGGCTTTATTTATATCTATTGCCTACTTGCCAATTTTTTTGCTCTTCAAAACAAAATACTTACCGATCTGGAGACCACAAATGACTTTTAGTTGAGTGTCATTGAGTAGTAGTTGACCCAAAAATAAAATTGATTTACTCACCACCACGTCATTCCAAACCTGTAACATGTGCAAACCATCATCCCATACATGAAATTAGAAACTCTTATCAACAAAAACTCCCTGCGGTTTTCCGTCAAAATAAAAGTTTAAAGTTTTACACGGTTAAAACAAAAGAATATGCCTTATTCAGCAGCACCATCTTTGATTTGTAAGGGGAATGAAAGCGAGACTGTGAGGGATAGATATACATCTCTTCAGTGGGTTGTACTGTTATTTAATGAAATGTATATATTTATTTAAAAAAAACAGACAGTATGAGCAGTGGAAAATAATCTTTATCTAGGGGATTTTAACTTTATCTAGAGGATTTATTCAGATTTTTACTGCGGATGCCATTGAAAACACATCTATCGTTCCATCGTTCTATATAAATCAGATATTTTTTGGCCAAATTGTGCAGCCCTACAAACAAGCGCAATTTTTATCAGAATTACAAAGCCCCACATGACATGCAGAAAGAAATGTGTATTGTGGAGAATTAAGAATTCGTTCAGTCATTTTAGTAAATCGTGGCCACAATTTACTAATTATTTCCCTTGTTTTAGTAAATCGAGGCCATGTTGAACTAATTCGTTCCCTCGTTTTGTTTTAACTAAACAAGTTAGCGCATTATTGTGGCCATGATTTAGTATATTTCACCCAAATATAAGTGGCCATGATTTAGTAAAACGAGGGAACAAATGATTATATCATGCGCATGATTTACTTAAAACGAGGGAACGAATGAGTAAAACGTGTTGATATAGTAGTAAGTCATAAGAACGAATTGTTAACTAGTTAACTTTAGGGCTCCTTAATATCCACCTTAAATCATGAAGCCCTAACATACCTCTTTTCTTTCAGCAGATCACAAACTCCATTACATCCAAGCATGTTTCTAACAACATGAGGGTGAGTAAACGATGACGGTTTTAATTTTTGATGTACTTTCCCTTTAACCATAAAAAAGCCATTGCTATGCACACAGGCGCAAACACAAACTGTCCACAACCCTAAGGATTGAAAACACATTTGCAGTCCCATTAGCTTTAAATTTGACAGCTCGTATTTGACAGCCTCCTCCCCACCATATCGACAGACACTTCCCCCCCCGAGACCCTTTTGCCTAATGCACAAACATGTCTCATATGCATCCTCGCATTATCAGGGTTATGGAGGCATGAGACCGCCTGAACGTAACCCTCCCATTTTCCATTTTGTCGTGCCTAACCTAACCTCCCCCCGCTGCGCTCTGGTATGAGGTAAAGGGTTGCTATTGAAGACGCCGCCTTTGATGGCTGGAAACAGATGGGCAGAGGAGGAGAGCTTCGTGCTGACAGGTATCTCTCTCCTCGTATCTGAAGTCCAGAGGGGATGTGAAGCTCTGCAAGACAAACACTGAAGGAGACTGCACTGATTGTTCTGGCAAGTGTTTTTGACTCTTCACCTCCCTTCACCTGAAATGAAACCCTGCCAACGAGACGTTTAGACGCTGATGTTAGCCAAATTAGCCTCCTACAGATACTGGCGCTCATATATGGCCTTTCTACCGATTATAATTTCCCCCACTGCCTTCATTCACATATGCCCATTTGTCATGGATTTGGTTCTTGTATGCTTTGGCATTTACATTCAAGAGTTTCCTTGAGACTTAAATAAAAAGTTTCTTCCACAACAAGGCCACAAACTGCCTGGAAATAACCTAGACCTTTTTTTACTTTACTCAATAGCCTACTTTCATGGTTAGGAAACCTCAACTGAACAAAAATTCCCCACATATAGAGCTTTAACATGCTTTTCTACATATATACACTGATATAGGCTAAGTCCCTTGCAAGTATGAAGAATATTGTGCTAGCAACTGTACTTTTAAGTATATAAGCCAGTATGGCATTATCAAGACAAATTTGCTATATTTCTAATAGCAGATTAGCACACTGTGCCACTTAGTGGCTGTTTACACAACACCATTTTCAACTAAAAACGCAAAACTTTTTATGCGTTTTGGCCGTTCATTCACACGACAACAGTGTTTTGGGTGCCTGAAAACAAAAAATGTTGTAAACAGGTTTCAAAGTGCACGTTTTTTGAAAACGGTCTCTGTGTAAACAACAAAAACGTGAATCTCTGAAGACGTGTTCAGTCTATAGTGTTTCATCGCCATCTAAAGACCTGGCAGCAGAATACAACGTTTTTAGTCTTTTCCGCGGATCCGTGTGAACAGGGATCGTTTTGACAATGGTGTCGCCTAAACGCAGAAAACTCAACACAGCTTCAACTTCTCACTTTTAAGCATATCGTCGTGTAAACGTACCCTTGTTTTGGCCTGAACACTTCAAAAATCCACCATCAATAAGACGGCATGCAGGCATCTTTGACATACTGTTTTGAATATACTATAGTGTTTCATCCTGCTGTATTTAAAGCCAAAGTGAAACAGCATTGATACATCTATGCGGCATGGCAGTTATTTATTAAATGATGAAGAGTAGCAGACCCTTCTTTCTGGAGCTCAGGTGGCTGGTGTCAAGAGACTATGAATCCCTCTCTGCTGCTGAAATCAATCATATGCACTATATATCATATATATTTCATATGTACAAGATTATAATATCAACCATTTGGTATTTATATATATATAATCAATCACAATCTCTTATCTGACCGCAGTTATGTCTACAAGACCTTCATCACTCCAATAATAATTTTTTCTACTGTATAGATGTGAGCCTGGCATGGCCCTGACGTAATTTATGAAGCGCTGCAGAAACACGGCTCTAGCTCCGGCTAATTGGTGAATAACTATTACCTCTCAGCATGACATGCTACTTCTATGCCCTTGGGCTTCTGTTCCTGGTTCCTGTCTGAATAGTCATCTATTACATTCAGTGCTGAGTCAGCAACAGAAGTTCGGATTTGCGGGTGTGTTAGCCTGAATTACAACTGGATTCTTGTCAGAATGTAATGGGTTATACAGCCTATGCTTATAGATAAAAGCGCAATCGTTAAAACGGCAGATTATAACACCTTAACATATATAACATGCAGTATATATAATATACTAACCGTGTTATTACTATATACAGAAGTCAACATTTGAAGTGGATCAAAAAAGTTGATCAAAGTTGTCCTAAGACAAGAACGGGTATTATTCTAAATGAATGTATAACTTTAATGAAAGATTTTGATCCACTTCAAATGATGACTATACTGTATATGCACAGTATATAACTTGTCTGAATAGACTGATTCACTAAAATGGATCGGAGTGGATTCAGTAAAAAAGTTACAAAAAATATCTTGCTGTCTTCCTCATAGGTCAAGTACTGTCAATATAACTGCAAAGTACTCAAAATCATCTTTACACACAGTCTGAGAGTGGAGGATACATTTTCCGTTGGACCATTGGAGTGTATATGGGACTTTTGTATCTGTATTAGGAGAGGTAATTGCATGTGCTTGGCCATGACATCAAGGTGATTAGCCTAAGGCAAGACCACAGGCCAGGAACACCCAAACACACAGCCTTACTGTCAGTGTAAGGTGAACCTTCTTCATTATCTGTCCATCAGAAAAGGAGACAGGCAGAGAGGGAGAGAAACAGCGTGACAGAGACCATGTGGAGATAAATGCACTGTTAGTATTTTTTTTCATATAATTAGCAGGGATTTTCACAGGCAGATTTGGATCATGTGTGACAGAGTGTACGGTTTAACTTTGGCCTTGTTTACACCCTGTATTAAAGGGATAGTTCAGCCAAAGACTACAATTTTCTCATTGACTCTCCCTAATGTTGTTCCAAACCTGTATTCTGTTATTTATTTATTTTCATAGGAACACATTTGATGTTTAGTCTGTTAAGCATGGCTTCAGAAGACGTTTGAGGTATGACCTTGTGTAATTTATGAACAAAATGTGAAGTCTCTTCAAGTAATATCAACCGCAGACCTTATTTTACTCTTAAATTAAAAACTGCTTTTCTAAAATTTAGGAATTCCCACAGGAACCCATGGTGAATTAGCCTTCCGGGTTGGCCTACAAACTGACGTTATTTCTGAACAGCTCTATTGTGATTTTTTCCCCACTGAAATATACTCTCTGATTTCCGGCTATGGTGATTTAAAAGACATCTGCTCAAACTTCACCCATCACCCATCCCCGTCGCTACCCACGTCACCCTCCACCTGCCAGTCAGCAGCCGAGACGAGAGAGAGGTAAATAAAGAGGATAATGAAGAAAGCTAATCGGATTGATCAAATTTCCTGTCACTAATGAAAGGAAAGTGAGTCTGGTTTCTTCCCATGTCTGTGATAAAGATGATTAAGTGTGAACATCTGATAAACTTCAAGCTCCAGTGAAAGCACTGAGGGAAAGACGTGTGAGAGAAAGTCTCTAATTTTGTGGGTTATGCCTTATTAGAGCATTTTGAGGTGGTAGATTGTGCGTTTTGTGTCTAAATATGAGTGTTTCGGAAGTGGTTGGTTTAGATTTAGTTTTGTTGCAAAACTAGTGAGCTGCCTTGCTAGACAGCATTTTAAGGGTGTTTCCAACGTAAAGGCCGTTTCAGATTAAATGATCCAGACAGGCTTAACTTTGTCAATATTCTAAGGTTGCATCGCATTTGTCCTTTTGTAGATCTAGCAATCCCACAATTCATTGTGATTAGTTCAGTAGAAAATATCAATAAAAATGTGATATGCTAACCAAAGTTGTGCGCCAATCAGAACTGAACTGGCAATGCCTTTAAATTTCAATTCAGTTTCTGAATTTGAAGTGGAATTCAAATTTGAATGCAAAGAAGTACAATTAATTGAATATTAAGGAAATCATATATACTCACAAAAAAGTTATTTTTGTTCTGCGTTTTGGGGTAAAAAATAAAGTTTGAAATACCTTTGCAGCGATAACGAACATCTCGACGCTGCCCCCACTGCTGAGAGAGCACTCATTTAATGAGCAGGAGAAGATTTCCACGTCAAAGAGGGCGGAGCCCCAAAGCACACTTACCTATTACGTAATCGCCATGGACCAATGGTAGTTCGAAGGTTTTTACCAGCGAGAGCAAACTTTTCCAGAAAGTTCGCTTTGGCATGCTGCTTCGAACTCCAAATGAACTTTGTTTTGGCCTGATTTTGTTCGAAATGACGTCACACCAGTTCGTTCTTTGATTTCACTTGAAGTATTTTGGGGCCTTAACTTGGCTAGACAAAGTCTTTTTTGAAGGTTTTGAAAAAGGTTTAAAAGCTATACAATTTGAAGATTAAGGACAGATTCGATTTGATTAAAATTTGATACAACTTGTAAATTGAAACAGAACCAACGCTATCTCACGACCAATTCGTACGAATTCGTACGAGTGATTAAAAGGTGGCTAATTCGAACTAATTCATACGACCTCACTCGTACGAATTTGTACGATTTGTCTAAACCCACGTGATGGGTAGGTTTAGGGGCGGGGTCAGGGGTAGGTCATTCGTACGAATTCATACGAATTTGGTAACTCGTAAAATATGTACGAATTAGCAAAAATCGTACGAATTTGTACGAGTGAGGTCGTATGAATTAGTACGAATTAGCCACCTCGTAAAATTCGTACGAATTGCCGTGAGATCGGGATGACAGAACCAATTCCTCAATTGACAAGTTGCTGCCTGTGTAGAGCGTTGTAAGTGTAAATCCGTTTTTTAATAATAAAAAAGTTTGCAATGCTTTGAAATTTAAAGATGTATAGGCCTTACAGACATATTCAATTTGACTCACAATCCAACTTGTGAATTGAGACTAAAACAATCCTTTAATTTTTATATTTATAAGTTGCTGCCTGGTTTAAAAAAATTAAAAAGCTTCGAAATATGTCGATTTATAGGCCTTACAGACAGATTCAATTTGTTCAAATTCCAACTTGTGACTGGAAACAAAACCAGTTCTTCAATTCTGAATTTTAAAGTTGCTGTCTGTGTAGAGCGTCGCAAGTGTAAATCTAAACCAGGGGTTAGTAAGGTTCCCCTCAGTTAAGATGCTTCCTTTGTACGCAGTAGACAGCAAGACAGCTCACTAGGTTTCTGTACAGGATTTTTATTTTCTCCTGCGTGATGTAACTGTAAATTAGCGGTCTTGGTTGATTTGTCTTAGATCTAATGCTAAAGAGTCTCATTTTAAAAACTGAAATTCCCCTCACTATTCACCTCGAGGCAGCGTCCTCATGTGTTTGGTGTGGTCCACCCAATTCCCATTGATTCAAAACCTTGGAGCTTGTCGCTGTTGGCTGTTAATGCGAAAAGAAGCACTAGAGGACCACAAAGCTCTTTTCTCTGTATCAAAGGTAGCTTGTACACGGGACAGATTGCCAACCTACCTCAGCCAATGGATGAACAAATGATCCAATGCTTTGTGGAAACTGGGCAGCTGTCCCTCTGTCATCCAGGTGGGCAGGCATTGAAGATCGGCTTTCTTGCTCTTACACACATGCACATTTTAATCTGTTCTTTCACATCTCTAGAAAAGATATGCCACAAAGCACCTTTTCCTCCTTGTAGGAGAGCCTTTCAAAAAGATTTCAAAGAAGTTTTCATTATCTACATGTTTTTTTGTAAAGATATTTGGACAAGAATTCAAGTGTTTCACGTGTCACTTTATGATTTTCTTTTTGGGAGTCTGTAAGAAGCTTATTTTATTGACAAAGAATATAAAAAAAACACTGCGGTAAAGTACACAAGACAAGACAGTTAAATGTCTTCCTTCATAGGCTTTTAGGCAGGGCCTAAAACTAACTTTTTGCCACACCTGCCAATGGCCAGCGGTGACTTTACCAGCCATAAATATTTTTCTACTGCATGGCCATGAAACTGCAAAAACAGGCAGTAATGACACCAACATGTTAATAGATACCGGTGACAATTCTCTATTCCAGTTTCGATACCACAGCTAAAATTGCTAATATAAATTTCAAACATTATTAAAGACACGTAAGCAGTCAGTAATAAAATAAGAACAAATAATCAAATTGCAAGCAAAGGCACAAATAAATACAATTTAACAAAGATACAAATGAAAATAAAAACAAATCCTTTTATTTGATTAACATTAAAAACAGACAGCAGCAGGAATTTTAGGCTGCTGTCACTTTAAGAGCGAATTAATGGATCTATACTGATACTGTACATGTGCTTTCTCAGTTACTTTCTCAATCTCAACTGTTAACGTTCACTTAAGACATAACCGACTATGTTTACTAGGATACTGTGAATTTATTCACTCAATTGCAAGGAAACATGAAAGAGAGCTCAGTTTTCTGGGCGCGCGCTTCTGATGTGTAATGAAATGAGCTCCCTTTTGCGTCTTCTTGTCAAAGCTTAAACTTTCGTGACGATAAAGCGCTGGCCCATCAACTGTCCCGAGCTTCGTTCAAGTTCATGCACTGAATTCATAAAAATGTTACCGGTGACACCGTTTCATATACTCGCCAAAGCCAATTTTTACTCGAGCAGAGGCTTTGAAACAATATGCAGGTAAGATTATAAAAAAAAATTTCAAGACAAAACAACATTGTATGCATGCACACATTTATTTATTTAGTGTATAATGAGCAGGACCGGCCCATTCTCATCCCAAGGCGTCATCTAACTGACGCTTTTGACCATGCGTCAACATGCCGACGCACATGGTACCCCTTAAGCGTCAATATGAGACGTGCCTCCTAGTGGTCTAAACCTAACCCTACCCCAGACCTAAACCTACCCATAACGGAAGCGTCATCTAACTGACGCTAAAGGGTGCCATTTGTGTCGGATTTAGACGCATGGTCAAAAGCGTCAGTTAGATGACGCCCGAGGACGAGCGTCTCATATTGACGCTTAAGGGGTACCATGTGCGTCGGCATGTTGACGCATGGTCAAAAGTGTCAGTTAGATGGGATGAGAATGTGTTGGCAGGACATGTACATTATTGCTATTAAAACCTCTGAAACACACAGGACCTGATTAACCTTTTGGGCTTCTTTTTGCAATAGTGATTTATGATGAATATACAATTCAGTCACACCTGTTACAACACGGGCCTTCCAGCCGGAGGTCACAACTTCCTTTTGTGAACATACGTGCAAATGTTCATAGTGCTTTTAGAGGCAGCATCTTACGTCTTTCCACACCGCACTAATGGATTTACACGAGAGATAGTGTACAATCTGCCTCTCCCATCAAAATCAGATCTGCGTGTCGTGTCCCAAAGCAGCCCTTGCCGTTTTGGTGTAATTGGATATCTGTGGTCCATAATGAAACAGCTGTAAAGCCGGAGAGCTCAGATAGGGCGAGTGTTTCCTCTCACAAAGAGAACTGCTGACTGGAGAAGCGCGGGCAGGTTGTGTCCCCATTGTAGGCTTTTTGATGCAATTTCCCCCAGCCAGTGGTAAAACACGTTCTAAAGAACTTTTAATTAAACTTCCAATAGCTGGGTTTCAGTCACGTGATTATGATGACGCGCGAAATTCAGATGGAGGGCAGGGAGTGAAGAGCGCAATGGACGAGATGGAGGAAAGTCCGTACTGTACTACTTTACACGCTATTACAAGAGAAAGATATAAACAAAAAATCAAACATATGTTGGACGTGATCCTTACGTTATGAAGAGGAGCGATTTTTCAACTGAATTGAAAGATTTTCCTGCCATCGAGGCGGTAGATATCAGCAACTACCTCGTCTTACAGACATACTTTGACTTTACAAAGTTCGGAAACGTTACACGTTAACTTATACGTTACACAAACATAGCCACTTAAGTTGTATTAACTTACCTTCGACGAAGTGAGTGCACACACGGGCATTTTCCCATCCGGTTCCTCCCGACCGCAGACGTAGGTTTGCAAGCCGTTTTTCCGGAGTTTTTCGGTCAATTTCTTGCATTTCCCCTCCTTATGAACAACAACTTTTTGGTACACGATAAAAACTCCTCGTGGTTTGATCGATTTAAGTAACCATAAACGACGCAAAACATAGGCATTTTGAGTTTGTTATAGAGCTTTCTAAATACAGCAAATCACTTCCTGCCCTCCATTTGCATTTCGCGCCCTGGCAACGCAGTGGCGTGACGTCATATGAAAACAAGCTATTAGGGAGAATCTGATAAAGGTCTGTGCGCTCTCTGTCAAACGTGATGTCATCTTTTTAGGACCCTTGAATGCCTGTTCTTCATCTACTGTGTGTTTTGGTGCAGGAAGGTCTATGTTATGGTCAGACTTTTTTTTTTTTTATCCTTACCCCAAGTACGGAGCGTAACTATGAATTATACTTCAAAATGTGTTCGTTGTTGTGGAGAGGCGTATTACTTTTCAGGGGGGGAATCCAGTTTTGTTACAGTTTCCTGTCTGTCTTGTGTTTAAGACTTTTACATGGATTTAAAACAATGGTTGTCGACATGACCTTGTCCGAATGTTATCCTGTAATTCTAGAAGAGGCCTCTATAGCCTCAGGGTATGGCTGCACTTTTCAAAATCCATACTAAGTAAAAATGGCCTGAAAGGAACTAAGACAGCGTGGACAGTGAAACATTCTTTTCTGTGACAGTTCTGTGTGTTTCATTCCTTTTGGATTCTGTTAAGTGCTTGCAAGGTTGTGTGTTGAAATTCCTCAGTTTCTTTTTTATTCTAATTTAATTAATTTAGCTCTACATACTCAATTCACACTTTGTTTTGCAGATAATTTCACCCTTAGGTGAACTATTTATATTAGTTTTTTTTTTTTTTTTTTTATAGAAACTTATTAAAATTGAACATTTCCCTTTCACTTTGGCCCTGTCCCAAATTGAACACTGATAGAGGTCTTCCTCTGAGTCGACGCTTTGCTTCATGGTCCGTTCGATAAGGACACGTCATGTGAGCACCCTTCTCAAACATAAAATGTCAAATAGGACACCCTGCAGTTTCTGTGAAGTGTATGGTTGTATGTGAATGAAAAGGCCACGAGACTGCAAATTCACATCAGTGTGTGATTTAGAACAGGGCCTTGATGATGATTTGCATTTGTGATTGCAATTGTGATTGGTCTTTCTTCTTGCACCTATTTGCATCTGATTTGATTGGTCAGTTCTTGGTATTTGTGCACTTCTAGCAGCTATTTTTTGTTCTTTTATTTTTATTCTGATGTCTTCATGTATATATACATCGGTGAAAAGTTTGGAAACATTTCTATTTGTAATGTTTTTTAAAGAAGTGTCTTATGCTCATCAAGCCTGCATTTATTTGATCAAAAATACAGATAAATATTGTGAAATATTATTACAATTTTAAAAAGGGTTTTCTGTTTGAGTTTACTTTAAAGTATAATTTATTTATTTATGTAAGGCAAATCTTTTTTTTCATCAGCCATTACTCCAGTCTCCAGTCTTCAGTATCACATGATCCTTTAGAAATTATTCTGTAAAAAGTAAAAAAAAAGAACAGCATTTATCTAAAATAGAAATCTTTTGTAACAATATACACTACCGTTCAAAAGTTTGGGGTCAGTATTTTTCTTTTAAAGGAATTAATGCTTTTATTCAGCAAGGATGTGTTAAATTGAGAAAACAGTGATAGTAAAGAGTTATATTGTCAGAAAAGATTTATATTTTGAATAAATGCTGTTTTTTTTTACTTTTTATTCACGAAATAAGAAAATTAAAAAGGTAATTGCAACTTTTTGTCTTTATAATTCTGACATTTTGACTTGCATATGCAAGTTTGTCTTGTAATTTTACTTTTATCCCCACAGAATTGTGAGAGGAAAAAAACTGAAAAAGTCTTTATAAAAACATTTTTATTCGGTAGCAGAAATAAGCTTCTGCAATATTGATCACCTTAATGTCACAATTGAATAAGGCAAACACAAGGATGGAATCAACAAGACTTTTAATTAAGGTATAGAGGATAACAACTCAGGAACGTAACGCAACATACAGAATCCACACAGGAAACTTAACTTGATAATCAGTCTTTGTGTCCATCTTGCAGGTCTCCATAGACAGATGAGGATCCCGAGGCTTCGGGACAGATGAAGAGGAGGAGGACAGACGAGGCAGGTATGAGGTGAGTGTAGGTATGAGCGACGAGACCAGACAACGGTGTGAGTGAGAGTGGTTTAAATGACAGTTGTTGGTGACAGCAGGTGCAGATGGTTAGTATTCCGGGGAAAGGGAACGAGTGGGAGGAGCTGAGGAGTCTGGTGCTGAGGGATTGGATGGAGTCCAGACACTTAAAGGTTCTCTAAGCGATGTCGGGTGACGTCACTTCTTGTTGACGTTTAACGTATTGTCAAACAAAACGGAGGCTAGCTAGACCCTCCCTCCTCCTCATCCGCGCACTAACGAGTAGGAGGTCTCTGCGGAACAAAAGTGGGTGTTTCTAAATTTGTGGGTGTTTTCACACTGGGGGGTGTTTATAAATCATGCAATGAAAATGATGCCCTTCTCCCGACCCCACCCCTAAGACCTACCCACACTGTGACGTGGGCAAATCAGGTAACGCGGTTGAAAACGTCCCTCTGTTTATGGCCTCGCTCCCTGATCTGGTAACTCCTATTACCGTCTGCAGAGACCTCTATTTGGGACTAACCCCCCAAACCCCGCCCCCAAGTCCTTCTTGTCGGTGATTGGCTGGAACTGTTTTTCATGTTTCATCACAGCCAGCGGATAGTGAGGAGATGTTTGCTGTATGTGACAAAAAATGTTTTGGCCTAAAAAACACGTGACATCGCTTAGAGCACCTTTAAGGGCCGGTTGAAACATGTTTTTCCATTCCACTGCACTACTTATCCATTGTTTTTCTAAGTAAGCACGCGCCAGATGGACGTGTTTGACCGTTGCGCTCACATCTTTTGCAGAGTCTCGTGCGCGACACCGCATTCTAAAAAAGCGGCGCTCCGGTAAAAAGAAGTTTTTTTAAACGACTTGCATTTTTTCCCTATTCCACTACTCACATCGAATGTTTTTCAAAGCAACAGCAAAGTCTCTAACATGGCATTTCATTTATGCAGAAAGCAAAGTCTACAACCTTCAATTCTTTTGGTGCCTCGCAAAGAAAGCACTGGCATTTTTTTTTTTTTTTTTTTCGTTTTATGAAAGCCATCTGTTTGCATGGGAGGCAAAGCAATGAGATGTGTCCCTGGAGCCTTGGGGTCCATTGCTACGCTGTCAGGGAGTTTTGAGACAGTTTGTGGAGTTAGAGGGGGTCCCTGGAGGTATGACCATTGTGGGCATTACATAGAAGAGAGTAGGTCTGAGCCCTCACTGCTAATTGAGCTAATTAAACCTTCTCAGAGGGGGTCCTAATGAGGCGCTAACGAGGGTTCTCTAATTACATATTTACTCATTTATCCATGCAGTGACTAGAGCCCACTCTCGCTCTCATCAAACTGTTTGATTTTTCTCAGGGAACGCAAAGGTTTGTACTGTATGGGAGACCAGAGACTAATGTTTTTTTTTTTTTTTTTTTTTTTTTATAGAAATGTGGGTCACACTTCAGTTTAGGGTCCAATTCTCACTATTGACTAACTACTAATACTCCTAAACTCCTAATTACTGCTTATTGATAGTTAGTAAGGTTGTTAAATTTAGGATTAAGGGATGATGTAGAATATGGTCATGCAGAATAAGGCATTAATATGTGCTTTATAAGTACTAATAAATAGCCAATATCCTAGTAATATGCATGCTAATAAGCAAATAGTGAGATTTAAAAAATATTGTATAAGTGCTAAAAGTAATATTTAATAGTACTATTTATGTTAATGAAGAATAAACTAATGACTTAATTTAGAATTGTATACATGTATATAATCAAAAATAATTCGTTTAAAGCAAAAGTCTGAGTGGTATCTGCATTTATAATTTATTAAAACACGTTAAATCATTTATATTATCATTAACTATATTGATTATCTTAAGTCTTCAACTAGATAAAAGTCGACATGAAATGAAAATCTCACAAAGGATTCATTGCAATGGACAATCAATAAACCGATGCTTCTTATCTCTTGCTAATTCCATTTCATCTTGAAATTAAGGAAATAATGTTTATTTATGTATTTTAAAGATTCAATCTTTCAATTCCACCATACAATTTATATAAATACAATTTACGTAACTAGTTACAGTCTGGCTCGCCAGGTTTGAATCGTTCAATCTTACAAGAAACGATCATAAAGGACAGAAAATATTGCATGATGTGCGCCTAAATTCTGTGTCGCTACTCTTGTTTTTTATTGAAGAGATTTAGTGCTACAATTGACCCTGGTCTCTATTAACTCTTTCCTCGCCATTGACAGAAATGTCCGTCATTCGTGAGACAACGCTTCCCCACCATTGACAGAATTTTGCGGCTTTCTGTGTTCTGACACATCTTCTGAAAGTGTACAGAAACTTCAGATCAAAACAAGCGATAGCATATGTAAGCAGATGCAGCCCGTTCTCATCCTTTGGCGTCATACATTTGACGCTTTGTACATTTCGTTGAAATCTTGCGCACATGGCATCCTTTAGCATCAATATGAGACGCAGAACCCAAGGCGTCATACACGTGACGCTCGTCTAAATCCAACGCACATGGCATCGTTTAGCGTGAATATGAGACGCAGATCCCAAGACGCAATAACCATACCCTACCCCAGACCTAAACCTACCCATAACAGTGCGTGTTATATTGACGCTAAAGGATGCCATGTGCGTAAGATTTCGACGAAATGTCATATGGCGTCAACTATATGACGCCAAAGGATGAGAATGCGTTGGCAGATGCATATGTAAAATAACGCAATCATCAACATTAAAGTAACACCAGGTAACTTTTCAACCTTCATAATATATTTCCAAGTCTCTTGTGATGGTACATCGACTTACAATAGGTTGAATGACACGTCTGCCATAGCCTGACGGGGTCTGTAGCGTTTTTAATCGTACTTTTAAACTTCGGGTTTTGGGTAGTAACCGGCGAACAAAGAGAACTACAAAATTCGACTGCTTTACGGCATATACGTCACTTCCACCACCACCCCCACTTCCTTAAAATCGGACTTGCGAGCCAAATGTTATAGTCATGGCCGAAGCAGCACAGAAAAACAAGAAAGCAAAGGTTTTATCGGAGCAAAGCAAAAAGAGAAAAAGAGAAAGTGATCGCGTTAAAGGCAGAACGAGGATCAACACTGGGCCAGCATTTTCTCGCTGGCGTGAGCTGAAGGAGGAGGAGGGGTGCCCGACCGATGCGGACTTGGCAGAAAAAAAAAAAAATTCAAATGAAAGCCTATGTCTAAACGGCGTGTACAAGTTTGGTAGGGGCTACATTCTTGAAAGTAAATATATAAGATGTACAAAATCATATTTTAGGATACCTAACATGTCTGTGATATTTGTTTATTTGTCTTGCCTCAAGCTATAATGCAAATCGATTTGTAAAATTTGCAGATTCATTTATGGTAGCTTGATATTATAATATTGACGATATATGGTTATTATCTACCACTCAAACATTGCATTGAAGTATCATATAGATCCAGTAAAACGGTAACCAATAGACTAGGCTACTATAATGACGCTGGCTTGTAAACGTGATCATCGCGATCATTTGTCGTTAGAAAAAAAATAAAACCCATGAAATTATATTCATATGACATGCTGAAATATATGCCACTGTACCTGGGATGAAGACATTTCAGACAAGATGCAAGCAGAACACCTGCATGTGACCTCCTCCTACAGTGTTCAGGGCTATCGTGGTTGTCAACAATTGCACGTGCATGTAGGATGACAGAGTTTACGACAGTAGTAGAGGTCTAGAGGACAATACCGTTTCCCAACTGTAGGGGGACCCCACCCCGAGAACAAAAGTAACCTGGTGTTACTTTAAACAGCAAAAAATAAATCGAAACTGTTAATGTTACTAATGTTACCAAATGAAATGTCAAACCAGGACGGGTTATTAAGACTGTGAAGCTTTGGGGGTGTTGATGGACTCGATTTACTCCATCTATGTTTTGATCATGATTCTGAATCCAATCTGGATGTAGTCTCTGACAAAAACTAATTTTTCTTAGCTTTTTGCTTAATAAAAAAAAAAAAAAAGAAACTTACCCACATTTAAGTGTTGATAAAAAATAATGCATTACAGTTTTTCTGAATTGCTAAAACACTAGATCCCATTCTCTGAAAGAAATTCTCAATAGCCTAAACCAATCTGTCGAGCAAATCACTCTTTCTGTAAAACATTAAACAAGTCCAGGCAGTTAAAACACTGTTTGCAAATCTCATGCATTCTTTTTCAAAACTCAACACATTCTCACTCACTAAACACATTTCGCACTGTGATACACTTATGTTTTAAAATGCTAAACACAGGCAGGCAAAAGTCAAGACAGTTGTCATCGATTACACACAATTGTTCACACTTATTTCTAATGATGTGACCAAGTCAATTCAGAGTGCCAAAATTGACTCAAAATGTTGCACCGAATCTTGATACCAATAATGGATGGAAACAATGTAAGAGGGAGAGGAGGAAGAGTATGTGTATAAGAGGTGGTGAACAAGGAGGAAGAGGAGAAGGACGAGAAAGATCCAGGTGTGGAGAATGTTGTCAAGGCTGGATCTGGCTTAGGGGTTTTCCCTTTGTCTGTAGAGATGACAGTAGCCATGTTTCCATCCACTTGTCAATCGAATTATCTGAAGTTCGGTAAAAAACCTCAAGCGAATAAAGCTGGTGAAAGTGTGTTTCCATCAAAAGGCTTTAAAGCGGATAAAAACCTGTGCGTAATGACGTCACATGCTGTTTTGCGATCAAATTGGTATATCGAATTGATTTGAGACATGTTAAGGTGTTTCCATTCATTTTCTCACCGAATTGCACAACATTCAAGCCAACATTTGCGAACAAAGTTTTACTAGGCAAAATGGATCGCACCATAATAACGTTTCCATCCGCGTTTATCGCATAAGCCGTAGATCGATCAAGATAAAATCCAATGAGACCGATCGTATTTCATTTGAGTCGATATTCATGAAATTCAATCGAATTTTACTGTTTCCATAAGGCATTTTTCATTCGATATCGCTTAATGCGGATAAAAACGTGTGGATGGAAACATAGCTAATGTCTGAGATGTGGACAAAATCCTCTGGCCAGACCCAATATGAATACATGATGCTGAAGCAGAATAAATCTCTCTCACTGACCTTGATTTTCCAGTTTCACAACTCTTCTGAGTGTACTGTAACATGCTTTTCATTTAGAGTTTTTTACTGTAACCTTTTTGGCGTTTGCAGATGGGTCACTGTATTTTTACAGAATGCAAGTGCTGAATATACAGACATTTGATAGGCCTACTATACAATATTCAGTACAATACTATACTTGCAGTGCAAGTGCATACAGTATGCAATTTATTAACCTTTAAGTACGTTTTATATAAGTTTTTACTATACTTTTTACTATATTGCTAAATTTGTTTACTTTGTTACAATATACTTTTTTTCTGTAACTGCATGATCTGGACGCTGTGTTCTCCATTCTTTGATATAGTGTCTCACGAATGATCTGTAGTGTTCGCTGTGACTCGCTGTGTGTATGATCTGAAAGCATTGTTTGACTTTGAGCACAGATAAAATAGTTTTGCGGCAATTGTTTGATTTTGCCAGAAGAGTAAGAGGTTCTCAAGAAATGTGTTTTAGCAATTCAGAAAAACTAAGCTAGAATATGTATATAATATATTTGTTTAAAAGCAGAGGCTCTATTCTTTCTTTTGATATATTTCATGTTCAGATATTTATACAACAAAATATTCTGGGGGCCATGAAAATTTTGTGAAAAATGATCACAAATGCTGGCGGTGGCTGAAAACTTTTTTTTTTCAAACCGCTGTCAGGGAAAATTGGGGAGTTAATTCTTGTCATGAAACTAAGTAGCTTTTCTCTGTTTCTAAGAAAGCATTTTCTTTAGCTGTTGTTGTTTAAAGACTGAGATTGATGGAGTATTCATTCAGTTATGACAATGAACAAAAATAACAGTCAATTACTTAGGATACTGGCTCTTTATTTGCCAGAGAAAGAGAGAGAAGGCGTAAAACTGACAAACATACGCTCCCACAGCAATGTGGGATGCAGGTAACAGAGGACTGAGACTCTGATAAGACAATGACACATCTCACTAATACATCCAGGTGCTGTGAGAGGAGGCTGCATGTTCTCAATAATGCAGAATTCATCAAGAATACAAAGCCGCGAGTGTGTGTGTACAGTAAAACGCTTCAGTGCTTCCCAATAATGCTGGAATGTGTGCGTGCCATGGGATTAGAGTGGGATGTATGCCTCCATGCTGTGTGTTAATACATAACAGCAAGCTGTGTTCTATTAAAGTTACTTGTTTCCAGATAATGCTGTATTGTCCTATGATTGAAGCGGTTTATTATTATTTATTTTAAGTAAATGTTCACATTTTCTGTAGAAAGCTTGAGAAGTTTTGGGCAGAAGTCGCCACCATGATGCAAGTGTATTGTGGGTGGTTGCCAAGGGCATTGCTGTGCAGTTTCTAATGTTGTTCTGAGTGGTTGTAGTTTTCATTGTCTTCCAAGTAGAAAATCAGTAATAGTACATTTTAAAAAAACACAAATTAATGTGTGAATATATACCAATAGGAGGTTCAGGAGAAGTGAGAGGCAAAACTAATGTATATGTGTTTGTCTGTTTGCATATATTTGACAGAAACAAACACACACCAGATGGTGAATTTCAAAAGCAAGATAACATTGCCATTGCAACAGAACTTAATTATATTCTCTCTTCGCATCCACAAATGTGTGCTTCGTTGATGATCCATTGGCATCTTCCTTTCAATTTTCCTTAGTTTTAATGTCAGCCCTATTCAATCAATGCCGCTAATAACACAAAGGGCCCGGAGCCTGCAAAGATAGAAGCTTTACTTTGATAGCCAATTAGGACAAGCTTTCTTTCTTCAATCCGTTTGTCATAAGACTCCATGAGTCAAATAAATATCCAAGGTTGCCTGACACAATTAAAACCAGGAGACATGGCATAACGAGTCTAGAGACTTCACAAGAACAGTAGCGTTTGTTGTTGTAGGAAAAGCCTTGTTTAGCGGAGAGATAGTTTCCATTAGTATAGAGGAACGTTAACAATCCGTAAATCAATGTAATTCTTTGGCTAGCGGATTTGCTGAGCTGTCTCATTATGCCTTGGCCATGGTTTTCTCGTCATTTTGCATTTTTCTAGTGATCAAGCAGTGTTTAGCCTTTTATTGAGGCCTTTCCAACCACAATGAGAGAAAATGAACATCAATTTCATTGTATACATAATGTTATTGATTTATATTATACACATCCCACGAGACTATATCAATGAGCAGCTTAATAGCACAGCAGCCTTTGATGTAACGATATCCGAACCTTCCAGGAAACCAATGGCAGGGTCTATCAAATGAAAGTCTGCGTAATGAGATTTCTTATTAATGAGGGTGAAATACAGTGAGGTCTGGCTGGAATGAAAGCAGCATCAGGGGACCAAAGTGATCCCACAAGTCAACTATACTATGGTAATGAGGTCTTGGAGAAACCACAGTGTTTAGAGGGACAAAGGAGCTCCTTGATGCATTAGGAGCAGGTATACTCTTGACAATAGATTCATTGCTTCACTGATATCTTCCATCAACGCAACAGAGCTTTCTGTAATCAATTACAATTTGCTTTGTGTTGTATTGCCAAAAATGCTGAGAAGGCTCCATTCATGGGGCCATTTATATTTTATTCGTTCAAATATAAATGCGGGCTGTTAATGTGAATCTCCAGGTCAGGCGGGGGAAATTTGTTGAATTGAATTTTGGTTTTGTTGCACTTCTTCATTTTTTGCGGAATGTACCACAATTCAGTACAGCCATCCTTGAGATTTTATGAAGAATATAATAATGACTCAGGCCCACACACATTCTGTTCTCACACATTCTCTCACCGCTAAAGTTTGCCTTGACCATGCTCTTATAGTTCCTTATCATGAAGAGGTGCTCATCTGGGGTCTCGTGTAAACAGCTTTGCGTAGATTTCATCCTAAAAGTGTGCGTACGCACAAAGGTTTCAGATTTATAAAAAAAAATTGTACTTAAACCAGAAACTGCTTAAGGTTGGCTTTATGAATCACAATTATTTAAATGCTGTGCGCAGGTGCACATGCTTTCAGTTTGCCCCCGTCTCCTCCCCGAAATAACCGTATATGGAGCTTAAGACTGGTTTATATATATATATATATATATATTAGGGGTGTAACGATATTTGAACCGAACCGAAAAAAAGCGATACACCACCCACGATACGTATCGCGATACTCTCATGGCGAACCGAACACGCCCCGCCCCCTGCTGCCCCGCCCCCTGCTGCCCCGCCCAGCGCCGGCTCATTGCACCTTGTTATGTGTACACACGAATACAGGGCTGTTGCCTAACCACCATTAACCACATATAATCGCAATAAGCTCAGTGTTTTGTTACTTTTGATAATAAGCAAGGTGTAATCTTTCAAATTATGTCTATTTGATCACGAAATGCAAACAATAAATGCCGTTTTGGCGCTCTTAGATGTGGCGTGACAGATATCACTGTATGCATGCGGCAGCGCGGAGCGCGATCATCTCTTCCTCAGTTACAGAATAAACATGAATGGACAACCGAAGGTATGTTGAAAGATACAGTATACTTACTGAAAGGCATCATAACTCGTGTAAACACTCAATCAGTGTTTCAACAGCGGAAATACGTCAATAAAACGCTTAGTTTTTCACATAGCTTTATATTTAACTACCTCTGGCAAGTCATTCAGTGTCCACAGCTTACTGGTTTGCTAACTCTTTCACTAAATAAATGCTATATATTAGCCTATATATTATATTTTACTTAACCTGTTTATGATATCTTGATTATTTAATGTATGTTTAAAATAGTTGTCATGAAAATAACAGCAACTGTGTAAATTATTATATAACAATAACAAATTAGAGTAAAAACATGTTAATGCAAAAATTGCCTTATGTGCAGTTTACATGTTTTCATACAATTTGTTATTTGAGTGTTGATTATTATTATATCATTTAGGCTAAAAGTCTAGGCTCTGTTGTTAAGCTTTAATGTTATAGTAATGTGCAAGTAAGGGCTTTAGTTTACAGCATTAGCAGATCATTTTGTTATCCTTGAGAAACGTTTACTTGTAATTGAATTAATTTAAAGACAAGGACACAATTTGTTCATTAAAGCACTGTTTAATAAAAAATAAAAGCAATTTTAGCTTTCTAAACCCCCCCCCACCCCACCGAAATGAACCGAACCGAGACCTCAAAACCGTGGGACGAACCGAACCGTCAGGTTTGTGTATCGTTACACCCCTAATATATATATATATATATATATATATTTATATATACACTCACCTAAAGGATTATTAGGAACACCTGTTCAATTTCTCATTAATGCAATTATCTAATCAACCAATCACATGGCAGTTGCTTCAATGCATTTAGGGGTGTGGTCCTGGTTAAGACAATCTCCTGAACTCCAAACTGAGGCCTCTATCTTGCACCCGGTGCAAATGACTTTGTACATTGACGCATGTATCATTCCTATTTTGCACCCACGCAAAGCGGACTTTTCCCTCCACAGACACACGTCGGTTAACTAAGAAATACACTTGCGCTCCCGGGGCGGTTCAGCGCAAAGAGGAGGCGTGTTCCGGCGCAAACTTTCCCTCATGCTATTTTGCTGTTCTATAAAACAATTGCGCCACTGACCAGAAAAAACCTAGTCTAAAGTCAGTGGCGCGTTGCGCGTTGTTCATAATGCTATTTTAAGCGCGCATGCTTGGCCATAATGTAGCGGTGGCACAACGCGCATACACTTTGATTCTCTCATCAACACAGATGCAGCAGTATTTATTTTTGTAAATCATACATTATAACAAGGAAAATATTAAAACATGAGGGAAATCATTGTGGTGTCCATGAAGATGTAAAAAAATTAGTTTTTTACTCCCAAGCCTGTTTAACCGACGCTGATTTGGGTGGGTTTCTCCCATCCCCATACAACGTCACTTCTCTGTCTTTCACGCTCCTGACAAGAACGTCGATCTCCTCGGCTGTGAACCGCTCCTGGCGCGCGCCTGGTAAATCCGCCGTTATAATAGCAATCCGCCATGCAACATGCACACCCGCTCTTAAAGGGTATGTTGGATGACGCTCTGATTGGTTTATTTCAAGTTACGCCCAAACCACACCTATGAATAATGAAGCTACTTCAGACCAACCCTTTTTAGATTTGCCCCAGGCGCAAGAGGCATTTATCCCGCCGGGAAAATAGCAACAGCGCCGGGATCCGCCCACAAAGTTACTTGCGCTTTGCGCTTTGACACTTGCGTTTCAGATCGTTAAAATAAGGCCCTGAATGTCAGAATGGGAAAGAAAGGTGATTTAAGCAATTTTGAGCGTGGCATGGTTGTTGGTGCCAGACGGGCCAGTCTGAGTATTTCACAATCTGCTCTGTTACTGGGATTTTCACACACAACCATTTCTAGGGTTTACAAAGAATGGTGTGAAAAGGGAAAAACATCCAGTATGCGGCAGTCCTGTGGGCGAAAATGCCTTGTTGATGCTAGAGGTCAGAGGAGAATGGGCCGACTGAGTCAAGTTGACAGAAGAGCAACTTTGACTGAAATAACCACTCGTTACAACCGAGGTATGCATCAAAGCATTTGTGAAGCCACAACATGCACAACCTTGAGGCGGATGGGCTACAACAGCAGAAGACCCCACTCATCTCCACTACAAATAGGACAAAGAGGCTACAATTTGCAAGAGCTCACCAAAATTGGACAGTTGAAGACTGGAAAAATGTTGCCTGGTCTGATGAGTCTCGATTTTTGTTGAGACATTCAGATGGTAGAGTCAGAATTTGGCGTAAACAGAATGAGAACATGGATCCATCATGCCTTGTTACCACTGTGCAGGCTGGTGGTGGTGGTGGTGTAATGGTGTGGGGGATGTTTTCTTGGCACACTTTAGGCCCCTTAGTGCCAATTGGGCATCGTTTAAATGCCACGGCCTACCTGAGCATTGTTTCTGACCATGTCCATCCCTTTATGGCCACCATGTACCCATCCTCTGATGGCCACTTCTAGCAGGATAATGCACCATGTCACAAAGCTCGAATCATTTCAAATTGGTTTCTTGAACATGACAATGAGTTCACTGTGCTAAAATGGCCCCCACAGTCACCAGATCTCAACCCAATAGAGCATATTTGGGATGTGGTGGAACGGGAGCTTCGTGCCCTGGATGTGCATCCCACAAATCTCCATCAACTGCAAGATGCTATCCTATCAATATGGGCCAACATTTGTAAAGAATGCTTTCAGCACCTTCTTGAATCAATGCCACGTAGATTTAAGGCAGTTCTGAAGGCGAAAGGGGGTCAAACACAGTATTAGTGTTCCTAATAATCCTTTAGGTGAGTGTATATATGATCTCACTGCGTATTAAAGGCACAATGTAAGATTTTTGGATCAAAATATCCAAAAACTAGAACTAGAACAATGTTGTATATTTTGTTGATTTGTGTACTTACGTTATCCCAAATGTTTCTAAGAATGTTTAAATCCAGAGAAATAAGCAATTTTAACCAGGACACGGACCGTGTCCGTGCGTCGCCTATCAATGACATCATCGAGGTTACCCTCGATTTTGTAGAAGCCATGGAAACACCAAAGGCGCTTTATTATATTATGTGTTTTATTATACAGGTGAGCAACTGTTTGGATACATTCGTCGACAGAAAACGAATCATTGTTATATAGCTCAACACAGTTAGTCTTTTTGTTTAAATCTCGTGTTCTTGATTTACCATGTGTACCATATTTACCATGCCTAATTTCGCTCTAGCTCACTGCAGTGTGCAACAAGTGTTTCATAGTAGCCGCCGAGCGAACGGATAGAGTAGCTTTATAACAACTTCGTAACGTTAATAAATCTTTAATACATTACCGGTCATCCATCGTATTCTCCACCGGCTGTAGAGGTGAAGACAACAACTCCCATGATTCGGCAAAATCAAGCTACGCTAGGGTGACCACCCGTCCCGCTTTGTGTTGTACCGCACAGCATTTTCACCCCTTGTCCCGCACGTCGCATATTGAGAAAATGTCCCACATTTTCATCAGTCTATTGGTTTTTAATGATCATATTAAGAAAACGTGCATGCGTTCTTCTGCCTTTTTAAGAAAGCATTTTATCTATTCTTTTGCTGCGTAGTTTTTCACCTATATTTAACAGCGCTTTGTCAGAAGTACAAATACAACAGCTGTTTTTTTAAACCCTATCCAATGGTTGAAAAGAAAGGAGTAAGTAGGTTGTGATGGCTGTCAATCAAAATGTGGGCCGGTGATTCGTTCCATGTAAAGATAGATAATTCGGTCAATTAAAATTAAAATTGAACATAATTTATCAACTTGTTGCCTGCTGTGGTTGTTTTAATTCACATCCCGAACACAAGTGTTTGGTTTTCTTAATATACAAGACTGTCAATTATCTAATTTCATGTTGTTTTATATTTTATTTGTTCATTGTTTATTTTGTTGGATTTTAGTTGGACTTGGCCAGAACTGTTTCTAAAATAATTCTCTGCATGATGCCTGCTGCCTTTGGGCTCAGGGATGTTGAATTTAAATGACATAAAGACATAGGCCTATGTTGTGATGTAATGGTGTTTTCTGGAAGGGACTAATAAACAAAGAATTGTTTTCAGCTGAAAGGCAGAATACAAATATTTTTATTAAGTTAGATAGACATTATATAACAGTTTCAGGTTATGTTTTAGTGTTGGTAACATGTCCCACACAAACTTATAATCGTCCCACATTTGATTTGTTTGATGGTGGTCACCCTAAGCTACGCCTTTGTTTTGAAAAACAACCTCTAGTAGCGAAAAATTACATAGTGTATGCCTTTAAATGACCAGCAATTTTCAATAGATATGTTGCGTAAAATAATAGATTATCAAAAACGCAAAGGGAAAAAAAAGAAACTTCTCCGACTGTGAGGTGGAGCTACTGAGACAGGGGCATGAAAAAGGATGCTATTTGGTGTGCTCTCTGCTGGAATTTCAAATAATAGAAAAACTGTGGAGTGGGAACGGGTAACGGCAGCAGTCAATGCTGCCACCTTGGTGTCCCGCACGGTCCAAGAAAAAAATCAGTGGTAGAGCGGGATTTATCCGTGAGGGTCTCTCCAATACAGGCCGTATTATTTCAGAACATAATTCCAAGAGGATGGCCCTCAGAGGCCCTCAAATGTTACTAGAGTATCAAATTGCAGAGCTCCTTTAAACATATCCACGTTGCTATGATCAGATTCTTATGCTTTATTTATTTTAAAAAAAATGCTTGCTGTTTTGTCATTTTGTTGTGTGATTATTTTGTCATTGAGAGGATAGCGTGCAGCACATATTATTCATCTAAACGTCGAAATGTTTGCTAACAGTATACCGCTGCTCACGTATTCCGAACTTCTTTTTACCCCTAAGAGAAGAACAAAAAGAACTTCGCTCTAAGTATTTCGGGGAAAAGCGGAGTTTTTAATCAATCTGTTCACTTTATTGCTTGGCCATTTGGTGTTGCTAAATCACACACACCACTTAAAGAGTGTCTGTGCTGTACAGAGATATTTATGCCTAGTTTTTATTTTTTATGAATCACTGTCCTTGCCTCGAGAGAGACGCTAGCTACTGACTCTAGAGGCTGCAGTCTCAAGTATCCTGTTCAGAGAGGGAAGAATAGAACCGGAAGACTTACATATGCACATTTCTATGCCCATTTTGTGCGTACACAACGTTTATACATCAAGACCCTGTGCCTGGTTGCATAAGCACCTTTACTGTATCTGTCAAGGAAACTCTTGGCAACAGCAGTGCAAGCATCAATGAGAGAGGATAAGGGTGAAGGCTTTGAATTATAGACATTTATATAGGAATTATAGCAGTCAAGGAGTTCTGTAGTGAGTTTAAAAGAAACCTAAAGCAATTAAGAGACTTTTTTACTGGATAAATAGAACTAAAGTTCAGGCTGTGGAGATATAAGTCATATACTGTAAGACAGTCAAGGGCTGTTAGTTTTTCACAAGTACTACTGACACATCAAACCACTCTTGTTTAGAGAACTTGCTTTAAGATGTACTTTGAAATTCTAAGACCTTGCATATTCTTTCAAAAAAATCTTTCCTTTCAAACATTCGTGAAATGAAGAGTTGAATCAAATTATATGAAAGATTAAACAAACGCTGTTTCAATGAGAAGGCAATAATAGTTGTGATCATATTAGCAAAATATTTATTTAAACTAAGTCGCATGAAAATGTCATCACGATTATGTTTTTGATTTGTGTCAAATTATTTCTTCACAAAAACGTTATTGGCAGCAACTGTTAGTGCTCTTTTTAACTAATACTATTAAAAACTTGTTTTGAAATAAATCTGGAATAAAATATCAATATTAGATGGGAAAACTTAATTTTATATAATGAATATGTGTGTGTGTGTGTGTGTGTGTGTGTGTGTGTGTGTGTGTGTGTGTGTGTGTGTGTGTGTGTGTTTGTATGTATGTATATAATATATATATATATATATATATATATATATATATATATATATATATATATATATATATATATATATATATATATATATATAATACCAAAATAACTCTGTGTTCTTATTATTAATAATCTTTTCAGATAATTAGAAACAGAGTTATCATTTCCGAGGAATTTTAATTTCTTGTCAGTTTGGACGTGACTGACAGTGATGCCCATGTTTATCAGTTTGACCTATTCAGATTTGTTGTGAACATGTTTTATTGCATTTACAGCGTAATTAGTCAATCATAGTAACGAAGAGAACATGATAGGTGGCCACTTCCTCTTCTTATGTGACATTTTAATGTGACATTTCACTTGTATTTCATCCCTGTCTTTCTGTGTTACACTATAGGACCTCAGTGAGATGGAAAATATCTGCTGGCTTTGCTGTTGGACTATGTGAGTTTTGCGATATTTGTTTTATTTTATTTCCTCATCCAATTATCTATTGATCTGTCTGTCTGTCTACCTTTTTTGAAGGAGGCACTGCTTTTTGCCTGATCAGAGAGAGCTTCTTTGGTTGAAATGCTTAGTCTTGTTTCAATAAACAAAGGAGGCGGAAAATTAACAAAACCTTCTGTATTTTTAGCCTCTAGTTGAACTTGAACTTAAAACATGCTAATTGTGGCCTTCTGGCGAAATGCAAGTCTCTTTAAACCAAATACACCCAGAATCTCTTCCAGCTCTCCGGTGACATTTAACCATTTCCCCATTGCCACTTGGACAATTACATCAATTGTAACAATTAGCCCGGTCTAGATTGTGTTACGGCTAAGTGCCATTTAGCCAAACAATGCATTCAAGTCAAATCAATGGCCGAAGAGTAATCGCATCGATCTCCAGTGCGCAATGAGAAAATGTCTCATCTCGCAAAAACACCATTGTGTTTAATAGTGGTCAGGTTAGCCTTCGCGGACGCCGGCTTGGTGCATGCTGGCGTGGCACTAATTCCGTCCCTTTCTTCCCTACAGAGATGAATAGATTGAGTCTTTCATTAGATAAATGGTGCCCAGAGAGTTTTAATGAGGGAGGACAACTGCAACTATCTGTCTAGTGACCTATTATCATCTGTTATTGCGCAGAAATCTCATTTGACTGGATTTTTAATTAAACAGCCGCTAAGTAAAAGGGCACGTGTATTCTGCGGCACAAGTCAGGGCACCCACCGGTAATCAGAGATTGCAGGTAACTTTTAATCATTCCTGGGTGCCTTATGGGAGTCGAGATGAAATGTTATATATATATATAGGACACATATTAAGCCAGACTTTGTTTAAAAAGAAATATCAGCCTTTGAGTACAAAAGGAGGTATTTTATAAATGTATTCCCTTTGTTTAACATGGTTCAGTAGGTAATTCGGGTTATGTGTTGCTGTACTCGAAATGGGACCACACTCGCTGGTGGCCTCTGCACCTTTAGTTCGGTCAACTTTAGATTTATTTGCATGAAAAAAACAAAAGAATTAATTAGTCAAATAGTATCCTTCTGAGAGCACTCCGGTGATGATGCTTGTGATCTCAAGGTAGCATTGTCTCTCAGAGTCGGGTTATTTGCTGGTTAATGTAAGCTTCAGTCGGACTCGCGAGGCCCTGGGGAGCCCTATCCCTCCAAACTGACACCAAAGTCAAATATTCTGCTTGCTTTTTAGCTGTCTGCACCACAGGTCTCCTGCTGTTTGCAATCAGGAGCTCGCAAAAGCCCAGAAAGGCTTTGATCTGTGTGATGTCTCTCTCTTTCTGTACTGTGCTGTTCACCAGCTTTCTCTCCTCCTGTCCTTCAGTGTGGCCCAGGGTTGTACGCCGTTCAGAAAATGCCTTTTAATTCCCAATTAAATTCCTACGCACATTTCGATTTGACTTTAAGTTGAACTGACAAATAAATGTGGAATTGTAAGCCGAACTTGAATTTAAGGAAGTCAAAGAATGGAATAAAATTCAAAGAATTTTATATAATTCATAGCTGCAAATGTTACATTTGTAGCTTTTAATATTAAATGTCATTATCAGTAAGTATTACCCAAACATGATAACATAGAAACAACACACACAGTACCCCCCGTCCATATACAGTAAAACTGCACATTTTAGAGTGGCCTTTTATTGTGGCCAGCCTAAGGCACACCTGTGCAATAATCATGCTGTCTAATCAGCATCTTGATATGCCACACCTGTGAGGTGGATGGATTATCTCGGCAAAGGAGAAGTGCTCACTAACATGGATTTAGACAAATTTGTAAACAATATTTTAGAGAAATAGGCCTTTTGTGTACATATAAAAAGTCTAGATCTTTGAGTTCAGCTCATGAAAAATGGGGGCAAAAACAAAACTTGTAAATAATGACAGAATGTTCATTTTTAAGTGAACTATTTATTTAAAATTCAGTCAAACACATTGTTTTTAGGAGGCTAATATACACTCACCTAAATGATTATTAGGGACACCTGTTCAATTTCTCATTAATGCAATTATCTAATCAACCAATCACATGGCAGTTGCTTCAATGCATTTAGGGGTGTGGTCCTGGTCAAGACAATCTCCTGAACCCCAAACTGAATGTCAGAATGGGAAAGAAAGGTGATTTAAGCAATTTTGAGCGTGGCATGGTTGTTGGTGCCAGACGGGCCGGTCTGAGTATTTCACAATCTGCTCAGTTACTGGGATGTTCACGCACAATCATTTCTAGGGTTTACAAAGAATGGTGTGAAAAGGGAAAAACATCCAGTATGCGGCAGTCCTGTGGGCGAAAATGCCTTGTTGATGATAGAGGTCAGAGGAGAATGGGCCGACTGATTCAAGCTGATAGAAAAGCAACTTTGACTGAAATAACCACTCGTTACAACCGAGGTATGCAGCAAAGCATTTGTGAAGCCACAACACGCACAACCTTGAGGCGGATGGGCTACAACAGCAGAAGACCCCACCGGATACCACTCATCTCCACTACAAATAGGAAAAAGAGGCTACAATTTGCAAGAGCTCACCAAAATTGGACAGTTGAAGACTGGAAAAATTTTGCCTGGTCTGATGAGTCTCGATTTCTGTTGAGACATTCAGATGGTAGAGTCAGAATTTGGCGTAAACAGAATGAGAACATGGATCCATCATGCCTTGTTACCACTGTGCAGGCTGGTGGTGGTGGTGTAATGGTGTGGGGGATGTTTTCTTGGCACACTTTAGGCCCCTTAGTGCCAATTGGGCATCGTTTAAATGCCACGGCCTACCTGAGCATTGTTTCTGACCATGTCCATCCCTTTATGGCCACCATGTACCCATCCTCTGATGGCTACTTCCAGCAGGATAATGCACCATGTCACAAAGCTTGAATCATTTCAAATTGGTTTCTTGAACATGACAATGAGTTCACTGTACTAAAATGGCCCCCACAATCACCAGATCTCAACCCAATAGAGCATCTTTGGGATGTGGTGGAACGGGAGCTTCGTGCCCTGGATGTGCATCCCACAAATCTCCATCAACTGCAAGATGCTATCCTATCAATATGGGCCAACATTTCTAAAGAATGCTTTCAGCACCTTGTTGAATCAATGCCACGTAGAATTAAGGCAGTTCTGAAGGCGAAAGGGGGTCAAACACAGTATTAGTATGGTGTTCCTAATAATCCTTTAGGTGAGTGTATGTCCCTCTTTGTCCATGATATGACAGGTTAAACTGAATTGGGTTAGCTGGACATTCACTGCTAACAGCCAGTTTGCTTGGCATTATATGTTGTTATTCCTGTCACATTTCAGTTCATTATTTAACTGAAACTGCCCAGAATCGTGCAGTCACCCAGCACTTTCATTATGTTTTTAATGGCCTATAACTATTTCAGCAATTCACCCTTTTTGTAGAATCATTTTCATATTTAGCTTGAGTTACTCCATGAAACTCTGACTGCCTGTTGTCTTCCTCCCCTACACCAGTATTTTGTTTTACATTTTCCCCCTATTCTCTCTCAATATTTTTTTTCATATGCAGCAGTTCAAAGTTTAGTATTTCAAAGCAGCTTCCTTTTGAAGGGAAGAGAATCTTTGAATTATGCATTGGCTGTTTAGAGCGAGCTAAAGTAGACTGGCTCCAACCAGGGGGAAACTGAGGCTTCAAAAATCAGGCGGTTAATGAAAAGAACCACGTTCTCTCTCTCTCTCTCTCTCTCTCTCTCTCTCTCTCTCTCTCTCTCTCTCTCTCTCTCTCTCTCTCTCTCTCTCTCTCTCTCTCTCTCTCTCTCTCTCTCTCTCTCTCTCTCTCTCTCTCTCTCTCTCTCTCTCTCTCTCTCTCTCTTCCGTCTCTCGCCTTCCTTCAAGCTTAACTAGGCCGGGGGGTTGCTGCATCTTTCCTCTCATCACTTGCTTTTCCAGGCAGCTCCGGAGGAGCTTGAGTGTGTTTGTCACACTTTCCACCCTAGCACTGAACCGAGGGCATGTGTGCATGTATTTGAATTTATTGTGCTTTCTCACCTGTGAGTGTGCATCCACATTGGGGAAGTAACTAACTTAGGACCTGTTTACACCTGGTATTAAGATGTTTTGTTCGATTTGATCAAAAGTAGACGAGGGAGACACATTCCCATTTACACCTGGTGTTTTAATCTGTCCCTTTTGTCCACTTTCAACCACTTTTGTCCCGATTTCTTCGAGGGGAGGGTCTATGGCGGGTGAATGTATGGGCTTTTTCAGATCTTTCGATCTAATAGACTAAATAAGCTTGCGCAGTTTACACATGAACGTGACCCGGTTCATCGTCACGTTCCGTTTACGTTTTGCGTCTTAAAACCAAACTTGGGTCTTCTGCCGACAAATTTTAAATCCCTTCTGGCCAGTGCGCTTCCCATAATGTTTAAGTGTTAGGTGAGTAGGCAGAGAGTAGGCGGTTTCTTTTGTTTCTGTTCGAACACATTCGACAACATGAGCGTTTACACTTCGAAAGCAATCCGGTCGAATGTGTTTTCGACTACCTCTGCAATTGGTGGAAGTGGACAAGCTTTAAACGTTTTAGACCCCGTTTACACCTGTATTTAGCATTGTCCACTTGTGATCTGATCGACCAAAACACATCTTAATAGCAGGTGTAAGCAGGGCAATAAATTAGCCATGCTAATGTAACTTATTTTTTCAGTACACTGAGGGAAAAAAAAGGTCTTTGAGACAATTTTCATTCAGATATTGCAATTAAATTTCCCATATAATTAGAAGAAAATCGACAAGTAACGCATTTACGTAAATGTGAAATGGCTAAAATAGTATTTTCTTGTAAAACGTACTCCAATAAACATATTACAAGTTTGATTTTTTTTTTTTTTTTTTTACAGTAGTTTAGCTGTTTACAAAGTTGTTTTTTCAGTAACAGCCTTTTTTTTTCATTAAGTAGCAGTGTTTTGTTACAAAACATTACATCACTATTTTTTCAGTGTTTTGATTTTCTTTAATATGTTAGACATTTTAATTTGTTGAAATGATTTATTTTAGGAATATTACTGATTCAAGTCTCTCAGAGGAAGTTCTTGAAGTGTCTGGTGGCATTTTGTTGCAGAATGTTATACATTTTAAACTTCATTGCTGCTTTAGTAGTTTCAATGGAGCCTGGTGCTTTTTGTTAGTACTTTGTCATTCTTGTAGAACGATGTAGCTTGTTTTCAAAAGAGTTGCTTGACTGTAGTACTCTAAAAACTTGGTCAAGCTACATGATTTAAAGTAGCTTCCCCAGCATTGGTGTGTATGATGCTTTGGTGAAGCATGTGTTTGCATGTGAATCTGAATGTCTGTGAAAGTGGTGATTATTCATCGCTTTGAGAGAAATGCGCTATAGAAGTTGTATGAGGGAAGGATGGGAACTCCAGCTGAGGGTGGAACAGGTCTGTGGGATTTGGCATTTTGGGGGATAGGATTGTTTGATGGCACCTCCACCTGGTGATGGGGTGGTACTACAACCAACTCCCCAGCAAGCTTTTTTGCTTTTGAAAAGAATCTAATAGCCTTCCAAATACAGCCCTGAATAGACTAGTCATCTAGAACATAAACATGTCAAAGAAATGAAACCAAACACCTTGTAATCACTGTTGACTTTGCTTACATGATGCAATATCAAACATCTGGCAAGTTATTTTGGCAAAAGCGACATGTAACCAAATTCAAAGTTATTTTGGCTATAGAAATTGGTTACTCATAGCCGGACTATATCGGGTCTTTAGTTATCTGAGACGGTGAAATGACGGCTATTGCTTGCTGGGTATTCTTTGAAGCTTGTACCCTCTTGTTTATAATGATTTTTTTTTTTTTTTACAGTTGTGACTTGTGAGCTTGCAGCCTGAAATGAATGTGATCGGAGAGAAAGAACTGAATGTGATAGATGCTATGAAATGATATTAAGACAATAAACTGGCAAAACTGCATGTCCGATTTGTGAATGAATGACTCTTGTGAACTGAATCTTTTTAATAAATCGGCCAAAAAGGTTCACAAGTTAAACTCATGACTTATTGGAGTTAGCGAGATAACAGCACTAAAAGAATCATTATCACAATCATTGTATTGTGAAAATATACAAATAAATGTGAATTGAATTAATGGAAACATTAACCCTTTATGACCTGCCATAGAACAATTCCACCAGAGGATATCTTTGTATTTTTACATGCTGTGCTGTCATTCTTTTGAGCATTTTCATATGCCATACATCAAAATAATCCTTACTCTCCCAATTTGAAGGCTATGTTTGCAATAAATCAATAGTAACTAGATAAATATCTCAAAAATGCAATAAACAAAAAGAAAAACAATTTTAATAAAATAAATTTAACATATTTTATTCAATACAAAAAATGGATAAATGTCAACCTCAAACTTGTCAATGTGAAAAACGTGCATAAAACAATTTAAAACTATACAGAATTGATTTGACCTGTTTACATAAATTAGTTTTTAAGATACACTCATTTTTACACTCATTAAAAAAAAAAAGGGGGGGGGGGATGCCATGTAAAATATTCAATTACATTTGTGGTCAAACGGATAACATTTTGCTTTTGAATATTGATTGAACATTGAATTGGTTAAAATATAAAATAAATAGATGAGCAGACGGAGAGTTCATCGTCATCGGACGCAATTAGTATTTCCAAAACCTCTGCGTCCGTGTACTTTCGTTTAGACATAACGTTGCGTGTGTGTGTGTGTGTGTGTGTGTGTGTGAATGTGCTTGTATTTGTGAATGTCTAAAGGAGAAAGAAATGATAAAATAAAGCAATGGTAAAAAGACAATAACGATAAGAAGGAACATATAGCAAATGGGAGTCAAACGGGAGTCAAACGCATGGTCAAATGACGCAGCTTGTGACGTCACAACATGCGACACACCCGGGGGTCATAGTGCACAGAACGTGATACGTCAATGAGCCATCGGAAGACGTAACTATCAATCGCAGATCTACAGAACGTGTGCAAAGACGTGCAATGCATTTTTGTGGGTTTATTTTTTGTAAACGCATATTACGCAGTTTGTACAGACTGATTAGAGGGTGAAAACAACGCAACATGGGCATGTTGGAGGCTTGATCTGAACATGTTACATCTCTGGTTTTGTATGCAAAAAGAATGACTGAGCTAGCCATTTGGTTTCAGTTTCTAAAGGCTTTTAAACAGACACACGAAAATGGGAGTGCCGGCGCTCCCGTCGGTCTTAAAGGGTTAAAGAACTTGAATCATAAAGTGGAATTTGAATTGTAATCCCAAATCATTCAATTAAATATCATTCAGAGATTGATAAATTGCGTTCAGAGTCGTGGCCAAGAATACTGGTTGAAACTCTTCACATCCTGATAGCAATCAATAAAAGAAGTGGTCTAAATATTAAAACATGTATATATATATCTGGAAGTCTCAGGACCAAAAAATGTCCGTCCAATCAATGTATTCGGTCTGAATGCAATGATAGGCTGTCCTACCTGCCTGTCAACATGTATTTGAATACCTCCGTGCAAATATCACATGTCATCAACATTTTCATCAAGCTACGCAGAGTTGTAGACAGACAGTCACCGAGCACCACAAACAAACAGCAGCCAAACAATGCTGTGTTCATGCCATGTTGTAACTGTAAGTGTATTACGAGGTGGCAACCCGTGAGGTTCTGTCAACACTATTAATGTCGAAATGAATCTGCAGCAGTCAGGTGGTACAAGTAAGAGCTATTATTATTGTAATAGTATGTCCTTTGAAACAATTGAATGCCCTCTCTAGTCTTGTGACGCTTTGCAGAATCTGCTGTGTGCGTTCATGTGTTTTGGAGGAGGCGTGGCTTTGGAGACTCTCTGAAGGGAGGGTGGGATCTCATGCTTTCAAAGCTATGCTAGCCACTTCGAAAGTGCCTACCCCACCTTTAAAGGGATAGTTTACCCATAAATTCTGTCATAATTTACTCACCCTCATGTTGTTCCAAACCTGTAAGACTTTCGTTCATCTTCGGAAAACAAATGAAGATATTTTTAATGGAATCTGAGCGATTTCTGTCCCTCCATAGACAACCAACTACCACTTTGACACTTCAAAAACCTCATTGGTTCTTGCGAAAGCTCAAACGTGCTGCATAACACGATAATGAAACCTCATTGGTTCTTGAGGAAGCTCAAACGTGCTGCATAACACGATAATGAAACCTCATTGGTTCTTGAGGAAGCTCAAACGTTTTGCCTAACACACGAGAATGAACCTCATAGGTTCTTGCTGAAGCTAAAATGTGCTGCGTAACACAGGAATGAAACTCATTGGTTCTTGAGGAAGCTCAAACTGGCTGCGTAACATGAGAATGAAGCTCATTGGTTCTTGCGGAAGTTCAAACGGGCTGCGTAACACACGGGAATGAACCTCATTGAAGCTCAAACTTCAGATAACAATAATGATATAGTTACAAAAATCAATCTAAATTTGAAAGAAAGTAGTGCACACCAAAACTAAAATGTTAACGGCACAGAGGAACAATGTCGTTGGAATCCCTTTCAAAACATTTTTTTTTTTACTGCTGAAGATGTACAATAAAAAACATTGACAGCCAATCAGAATCCATCCTCTTTAAAGAACCCAAACATTTAAAACGGCAGATAACAGAACTGCACCGCATGCTTATAATAAACAGGATGTTATCATTGGTGTGAATGCTAATATATCGTTCTAGATATCTTTATAGCTATTCTTGGTGTGAACAGGCCTTTATTGGTATTGGCTTAATGCCTCACTCAATTATTGAATCATTCAGAAATGTTCTTGACTCACTCACTGAACTGCACAGATTTACTGGAGCAAGTTATTTTGTTCCTTAAAAGCACTAAAAGAATAATTAATGGAATCATTTAGGAGCTAGAATCATTAAGTGGAATTTGAATTGTAATAAGAATTATTAAATGCCATTCAGACAAAGTGCGTTCAGAGTCATCGCCCAGCGGCTTTCCCAACTAAATGAGCCACGAAACTTGATTCCAGGTTCGAATCCAAATTGCGACATCTCCGGTTCAGAAAGCATTGCGCTAGCAACACCAAGGTTGCTGATTTGAATTCTATGGAACATGTATTGAAAAAAAAACATATACCTTGAATGCACTGTAAGCACATGTCCCCAAAAAATGGGTTCTTCAAAATACACAACTACATGAAGTCGCCCCATCACACTGATTCTGTTTAATCACCAGCAGCGAAATGTAACCTTCAAAGCACACGCCAACAGTCTCTCAAACTGGGTTATGTCTTTATCATTAATAAACAGACTTCAAAAGGCTCTGAATGATAGGCTGGGGGTTGGGGAGCGGGGCACATTAATTATTCTCTGTTCCTGAGCGGGTCTTGGAGTGTAATGGTCTCCCTCCCCAGCAGAATGATAGGGGTCTGTTTCTGCAGGGAGAGGCGTTTACGTCTCGGGCTATAATGTGTGATATCTATGGGAAAGATCAGCCAGGAACCCGTTAGAAGCCCTGCAGGGGCTTTTCCCTTATTCTCTCCCCCTTTTCCCCCTATATCTTCCTAAATTCTCTTTTCAGGCTCATGCTTCATTATCCACACTTATTATTAATCGGAGGTTTTTCTTGCTGCGTCAGTTTGAGTGAAGGAAAAAAGCGCCGATCGATAATTTGACGGAAAAAAAAATCGTTTCAGTTCTAAATGTGTTGCTCAGATCAGTCATCGGCCCTTCACTGCGAACTCGAGACGCAGACGCTAACTACTCACCTGCGGTGGCAATCGATGACCAAACGGGGTATGCGAGTGCAAGAAAATGGGATCAGTCTCGTTCTCCCTCTCATTTTCTCTCAGTCTGTCTTACTTTGTTTGAGGTTTCGATTCATTGGATTTCAGGGCTGTGAAACGTGGAATCCTAGAGGAGAAATACTGGGTAAGGGAGTTCACAACTCTTGAGGAACCCAGTGAGGTACAGATTTTTTGATTGATAAAGGGCTAGTTTACACTAAAAAGTACAATTTTGTCATATAGATTGCTCACCCTCATGTCGTTACAAACCTGTTTGACTTTTTCTTCAGTGCAACACAAAAAGGGGAGAGTATCCGGGCTTCTGTTTTCCATAGAATGAAAGGAGATGGTGAATTATACTGCCAATCTCCAAAAAGGAGTTCATTGATAATCACTCTCAAATCTCATTCCTGCTTGTTTTCAATAAAAAAAGGCATATCACCATTATTTATGTAACACTTTAAGCAATACAGATGGTTTCAAAGCAGCTTCACAGTAATAAACAGGAAAATAAAAGACTCAATAAAAACCAGTTCAATTATAAGTTCTACAGAAGACAATGGTGTTGTTATCTAACTCAGGTCAGTTCAGTATTGATTTAATTCAGTCCAATAACTGTGTTGACGTTGCAAAATTTGTCAATTATGAAGCAAATTTGATTCTGCTATAAAGCAGCACTATAAAGAAAATAGTGTCATTATTCAGCTCAATTCAGTTCAATTTTTGTTCTCATCTAATGGCATCAGTGCAGTCAAATTGATAATATTAGACTACTAAAAATTAAGAAACTAAGAAAGCCAAAGGGGACAGTGTCAAAGAACCCAAACTTCATGCGCTGACAGAAATGGACAAAAAATCTTGGGATAAACCAAGCTTTGTAAACACGTGGCACCAGATGACAACAATTTTCATTTTTGGGTGAACTAGCATTTACACCGTGCCATGTTCCTTTCAATTATAAATGATGGTGTCATTTTCATGTTATGTTAGGATTTATCTTTAAAAGACTGCTAAAGACCATGCTTCTTTGCTCTGCCTTGCTGCTTTAATACACGAGTCAGCAACTTATTCTTTTTTTGTGTGTGTGAGTTTTAATTTAGCACAGACGAACAATTTAATTGGCCCCTGTTATGGATTTTTGAAAATGACCTTTCATGTAGTGTGTAACATTGCTCTAGGTGAATGAAAACATCCTGCAAAGTTTTAAATCTGAAAGTACACCGTATATAATGTTATTGTCTTTCAAAAGTAAGAGTCGACTCTGAGTCAATGAAATGAATTATTTTTCAAACGACTCATAAGCCGTTTCGTCGTGACGTCAAGACCAAACATTAGCATATTACCCGCCCACTTATTGCGCGCAGACACCAGGGAAAACTTGAACCTCAAACCAGCAGCTGATTCCTGTGGATACTGGACAGCATCATGTCGAGAAGACCCTGTGCTCTACAATGTGAAGGTAAAGCCAGTTTTTTTTCACTGCCCAAGGACGGGCAGGTGAAGAATCAGTGGTTAAAATTAATATTTACCATGATATCACAGCAGTATAATCCTAAACTTTTGCTGTGTTCCCTTTATCTAACTGACGACTTATTCTCAAATCTCTGAGTTCAATGCAGGATTCGCAAACCGCTTCCTCTTGAAAGATGGAAGTAGTTTTGATTTTAATATTGTGTAGGTCTCCTGCTAACTGGTTAACTCACATTATCACTATGTCTTACTGAAATACTTCTGCTAATCAGTTGTAGCCCACTATTACCTAAAACTGTGTCTATTAATGCAGATTGTCTGTCGTTCTCACTACTTTGAGGAAAGATTTGTTTTACCAACGTTTATGTTACATCAGTCATTCACTCTAGAGCTCGGCTAATGTATACATTGCATACGTTCATCACTGAGAAACGTCTTGCTCGAGTCGTCCTTGCGATGGAGGTTCGGGTTGAATAACTAGTTTTTCCAATATTTCATTATCGGACTCGCGCTCGCATTGATATGGTAAAATCGACGTCATTGTTCGTTACTGTGTTAAGTTTACGGTGTAGGAAGCCTCAGGACATGCAGAGCTGACGTTGTAATGGCAATGGGCGTTTTTGTTTTCGACGAGCGCTGTACACAGCAAACCAATCACAACAGACTGAGCTGTCTGGCCAATCAGAGCAGAGTAGCTCGCCGAAAGGAGGGATTTATTCATCTGACGAGTCGTTTGAGAGCCATTGAAAATGTGGTGATGTGCAAATGTATATTCTGAAGAAATTAAACAGTTTTTTTTTACCTTTGATGCATGTAAACCTGTTGTAGAAGACTCCAAAACAACATTAGGAAACATCAAAACAGCATAATAGTGGCACTTTAATTATTGGCATATCTCAGTTGAAACCAATATGACCAAACATATCACACTCTGGTCGCATCATTAGCTGACATGTCAAATGCAAAATGAAAGCATTGTGAAAACGAATTTAAATATTATCAAAAGTGTTACAGGGAAGGATTTAAAGCAAATAATTGATTTTTTTCTGACTTTCTAGTTTATGTCAACAAGAAATACAGAATGCTGCTTAATTAAATTCATGACAGAAAGGCTCCCGCAGCAATGAATTAAATTGCCAGAGCTCAATAACTGACAGGCAACCATTTTAAAATGGACAGTTCTGGTGAAATCCGAGTTGTAAGATCCTAGAATCACCATTCCTCCATAATAACCCTCATCTTCTTAACACTTGTAGTTTCAGGGCCACCAGTCCCTGTTTAACAGGCAAATGGCCATGCACGTCTGGTGAGCAGAAAGGTCAGGGTTATTGAATATCTCACTTCCTGCCCTTTCTCCACGCCACTGCACAGCCAACAAGATGGAAACATTAAAGAAGATTTCAGCGCTCTGACAGGCATGGGTCACGTCACCCGAGAGCGGCTGCCAATTTTCCATTTCAAGAAATCCTCAATGCCTTCATTTGCCTTTGAGGGTGTGAAAGCAGCTGTGTGATGATGTGCATCCCAAAGCCAGGCTGAGTCTTCAACACCGGGATGTGTGTTGACGTGTTTGCCCAGGTGGATGGAAATAAGTGTTTGGATCTGATATGAGTTTGATATTGATGATTTTTAAAGATATTAGAGCTGAAAATCAAAAGTTACACAATCAAAATATACATTTATACAGAAAAATTAAGTTAAAGGGATAGTTCTTCCAAGAAAGTAAATTTGGTGATCACTTACTTAACCTTATATTGTTCAAAATGTGGCAAGTTTGTGTCTGTAAAATGTAATTTTACTAATTGCTACAATACTGTGGCATTTTCTGTTCCTCTAATTAACCTTTAATCTCTGCATCCCATTTTAAACGCCGTAAATGCTTCCGTTTAGTTCAATAAAACTGCCATCAAAATCTTGTTCATAGACTAACTAGCATGCATTTGTTTCTCTTCTGTAGATGAATGAGATTCTAATCATGCATTTTTCCTTTAAAGAGAGCAAAGCGAGGTCTGTGGATCCATAGATGTGTTTTATTCAAATTCAGATCATATGAAGTGCTAGTTAGCTATGAGGACAGTCTAAAAAAAAAAGCGTTTGCTAATGAGACTGGTCTCATTTAGGTGGCTCTCATAGTTAGCACTTCACGACAGTGTTTGTTTCACTCTCGAGTGTCAATTAGACGGCGCGAGGAGAACTTCTGAAAAGCAGTAATTTTCTCTCCTGGATTAGCTGATAAGGAACTTTTTCAAAATGGCTACACTAAGTCCAATTCGGAAATATAGTCAAACAAATGCAGCGATAAGGGTTTTTCATGTTTTTTCATCAAAGCTTTTTTCATTTAAACTAATCTTCAAAGCGTTTTCCTGTTTATTCGTGCTATTTGAGTTGTGACACAGAGAGCTTTGGTTTATTCGGCTTAAACAGCCAATCATAAGGTTGGTTGGGTTTCTGATAACAGTTTGCAGCTATTTTTTTTACCCATAGTTGTGTCGTGGTTCTTCAATTCTGCAATTCATCATTGACTGTAATCAATCATATCGTGTGTATTACTTACATTTTTCATCACATGTCTCTTCAGAGACGTGATCCCAACCAGTCCGGTTTTCCTTGTGTTCAGCTCTCTTGTGAGAATGCTTTGTTGTCTCCATGCATCTCCACGATGGGTATTTTGACCCAAGTGTGACTCCTATCCAGATCTCAGCAGCCTTCAAACCCCAGACAATGTGGGCGAGCTGAGCACTGACCCAAGACCAATGGATCCTGCATGTATCTAATAAGGCCTATTGGGGGTTTGCTGCAGACCCTACAATAAACCTGACATGTACAAATGGAAAGGTTTGAGCGGGTAACCTTGCACAACATTGTTGGAATTAAAAAATGACACAATGATTTGTCATTTATATGGTGAGGAGGAGAATGGAACCTCTGAAGTTATAGATTAATAGACAAATGGATAGCCTGACCCAGTTCTCCCAGTTATTCACTTTGAGTTAGTTCAATGTTGATTTAATTCAGTTCAATCGCAGTGTTGATGCTGCAAAATTACAATAGTGTCATTATCCAGCTGAATTCAGTTCAAGTTTTGTTCTCATTCGATGGTGTCAGTGCAGTCAAATTGATATTACTGAATATTAAGCAAGCTAAAGCAACAGTAAAAATCCAGCCAATATGGACTAATTCAAATAGGATGACATGGAACCCATTGACAAACCAATTTGGGGCCCATACCGGGGCTAATTCAAATAGGGCCGACATGGGACCCATTGCCTATACCTCAAGTCCATATCGTGCCTATTGGCCCCACCATGAATGGTTGGCTGGTACCTGCATGTATCTAATAAGGCCTATTGGGGGTTACATTGGACCCTACAATGAACCTGACGTGCAAATGAAAAGGTTTGAGTGGGTAACATTGCACAACATTGTCAAAATAAAAAAAATGACGCAAAGATATGTCATTTACATGGTGAGGAGTATGCAACATCTGAATTTATAGGTTAATAGACAAATGTATAACATAACCCAGGCCGGGTTTACCTCATAATGTGAGATGCAAAATAAATTTTTGGATTAGTGGATTTTTGGACATATCTGTAAGAATGGCTTTAGGGTGTACGCAGATATTTGTTAGCCTCGTGAGACCATCCTGATCTCGCGAGCTTTCAAGGTTTCACTCGCAGATCAGTCTGGATACTTTCCGTTAAAGAATATTTGGGAGCAGTTCACCAAACGAACGTCCAATCAGCGTTGGCTTTGAGGCGGGTTGAGGTGTGACGCAACGAGAAGCGCGTCACTTCAGTCTAAAGAACATGTCGGCTTCAGCGGATGAAACTAGCATCAGCGTGGCTATCGAGCAAGTTTTATCGGAATTACAGAGTATTTCTTCACTGAAAGAAGAGCAAAACACTGCTCTGGAGGCTTTTCTCAGAGGAAAAGATACGCTCTGTTAGTACGTCATATGCTTCGTTGATCTGATTGGTTGATTTGGCCCGTCTATCACCAACATAGGCCAATCAGCTAACCAGTATTTTCGCCCCTTACCAAAACTACTTCAACGGAAGGTTTCCAGATGGATATGCGGAGCAAATCCATCTGGCGGAGTCAGGTTAGATATTTGTGCCATAGAAACTGCATTTTCATAGCTCCATTTGTCTTAATTTGCAATGTCTTAGCAAGATTTCATTTAATTTGATTAAATTTTAACTAAAATGAGAGTTTGCATGACTAGTAATGTTACTGATCTGTTCAATTTAATATGGATTCATCTTTAGACCTCGTCGGTAATGATGCAGAGACCTTGAATAATCCACTTTTGTTTCATATCAAATGCTCCATAAAGTCTCTAGTCAGTCTTTAGCCTTGAGAACAACTGAGTTAGAAGGGTCATCGTTCTTCTAAAAACCTCCATCCATTTTCATTCCTCACCACTTTTAGGAGACACTATCGCAGACATTTACTTTAACCATCTGTGTTGCTAACCGCTGGCCCGTACTTGATAGAGGTGACAAAAGAGAGAGAGGTCAAGAAAAAACGGAAGGAGAAAATGAGGGGGAAGGAAAGACTCACGGTAGAAAGTTATTCGGGCATTCACCTCTAAGCACTCCGGGCTCTTCCGTGTCCTTCCTATTTCTGCGTCTTATATTCCACATGCCTCTTGAACACGTACAAGAGCCCCAGGATCATACGTTAACAGTTGCAATGGCACTGAGCTCGAGTTTCGGGTCTTTTCCCACAGGCACAATGATAATTCTCACTCACTGTGAAAATGGATGAATTGCTTGTCCGGCTGCTGTTTGGATGTATTGGATGCATGATAAATCCCTAGCGGAGTGGAGTACTCTGTACGGATTGCTGTGACATTTGAGGTGCCGCTCATCCTGGATTTGTGGTCACTACACAGGGAGTGGACTCACCAGACCTCTGCCGTGAGAAGTGGATTTGCAACACCTTGCAACCACACTGTCAACTTCACAAGCTTGTGTCGTCAGAATAATGTTTTTTTTTTACTTAATATGTGTGAGCTTTTGAAGTGTGTTCACAACATGTACATGAGGGACATGATGGACCACAATGATTTTTCTGACTTCTTGTCACTTATTTGACAGGACCAGAAGAGAGGAGACACAATGGCAGGGATAGAGTAGGGTCAAACTTTGACTAAGCTAAACTTTGACATAAATCTGATGACAGTGGTATCATAAATATAGCTTATTTAGCTCAAAACAGGTTAAAAACAACATTATTTATCCTTCTGTGAATGATTTATTTTCCTATAGATGTCAGAGTGTTGCAATATTTCCCATTACTATAATCTATCTATCTATCTATCTATCTATCTATCTATCTATCTATCTATCTATCTATCTATCTATCTATCTATCTATCTATCTATCTATCTATCTATCTATCTATCTATCTATCTATCTATCTATCTATCTATCTATCTATCTATCTATCTATCTATGGATCTATCTATCTATCTATGGATCTATCTATCTATCTATGGATCTATCTATCTATCTATCTATCTATCGTCTGTCTGTCTGTCTTTTCCGTCCATCCATCCGTCATCCGTCCATCCGTCCATCCATCCATCCGTCCATCCCGCTGTCTGTCTATCTATCTATCTGTCTATCTATCTATCTGTCTATCTATCTGTCTATCTGTCTGTCTGTCTTTTCCGTCCGTCCATCCATCCGTCTGTCCGTCTATCCATCCGTCCATCCATCCATCCAAAGTTGATGTGTTTTTTTAATACTAAAATGCTATAGGTTAATTACCATGCTAAAAAATGTTCTAAGAATGTTTTGCTAAAATTCACAAACACTATTGCTGACCGTTCAAAACATCCAGCTTTTTTAAATGTTTTAATTTTCAATTCCATTTTTCCATCATATGAATGTTACTTTTGAATGTTCTCTGAACGTTCTGAAATCAGTAACTTAAAAAAAAAAAAAAAAAACTTTAGACGAATGTCCAACTAATTTCAGAAAAAAAAGTTCCATGAAAGATGTATAACATTTTTGTGCCATCATTTTGAGAACATTAAATATCAGATAACTTTGAACAAACGAATTGTTAACGTTGCTGGGAGAATGTTTGTACAGAGAAGCTCGAAGGCTAGCCAAAGTTCTGAAAACGTTCTGTCTTAGCTGGGAAGAAGAAACAATTATAATTAAGCTATTGGTAACGCAGTTTCACCCTAAACACTGTGGCATTTTCAGCATTGCTTTGTTTGTTCAAGTGACCCAACATGGCAACATTGGCTTAACCGATGGCATGAGTTTGATGCAGAACTACCTGTTTGTTTGGAAATGATCTTTGTTTTTTTATGATTGTATCCTTGAGAGACCTCTCTGGGAATCGAACCCACAACCAAACTGTTGCTAGCACCACCAGGTAAGCTATGTCCTGTGCTTACAAACGCCTTTTTTTGTAAAAAATCTTAGGTCTTACAGAACAGAATGTAGACTAACACTGAATGACAGGACTCTGCTGTGTTGCGCAATCATGTCACAAAAGCGTAAACATTTACAACGCAAGCAATTAGGATGTGCACTGAGCCTTTTATGTGAAGCAGACAGCTAATGTCTCTCTGCCTGCCCTGAGCTTCTCACATTTAGCCATCTCCACAGATCAGCCGTAACTAGGAACTCATTCTCGTTCTCCCGCTAAACGAAGCTCTGTAACAATGTTTTTCTGTTTAAAAAATGTCGCTATCACAGCAGGTAGATGTATTTTACAGGCCAATTATTTTGGAGAAGACAGAGAGAATACAATCTTACGGCTGAACAGACATCAAGTTGAGCTATGAAAATGCAGTAAATCAAAATCAAAAGAAAATGTTTGCATTTGTATGTGGAAGGGAATGTTGTGGAGGAGCGAAAGAGCGACTGAGGAAGAAAATACACTGTTTTTGTGAGTATAGACTGAGAACAGTTTCTGAAAGTTATGAAAAGTGGAGGAATGTTTCAATGCAAAGTGAAATATATATATACAGAAAATGCTGTGGATATAATATGTTGTGCAATTTTGCAAGCACAAATGGGAAAGATTGTGACCTTGACAGCATTTCTATGAATAATTTGATTCTCAAACATATGGGGGAATGGAAAAACTCAAAAGTACAGAAAAATTGGAGCAGTAGACTCTAAAACTCCTTCAAAAATCTTAACTTGTTAGACAAGTTCTTTTTGAATTTGCTGAACATTTTCACAAAGCTTACAATAAAAGCAATCTCAGACCTTGAATACAATATAAATGAATAGTTAAGCTCTTTACCAAGAACGTAGGTGGGAAATTCGTAACAGACATGATGTGTAAATACTTCCCTTTCTAGTGAACATTCTTGCGCACTTTCATAATCGTTATTTTATTTTAATAGCCAAGTTATGTTCAGCCTTGGTTGCACACTTTGCTTTTGTGTGAAACTCATTTCAAACAGAGTAAAACTCAATTTACTTTATAATAACTTAGTTTAAGCATATTTATGACTAAAAAGAACACCAATTCAAAGTCAAAAGTAGGTAAGACTATGCGATTTCTGGGATGTTTTGAGCAACTGAAATTCTCAGCAAGGTCGTGGCTCCTTCCACCAACACATTTTTTTACCATTTATGGAAAGCAATGAGAATCCCAACTGAAAAGTAAAGAATGGAATAAAATCTACAATATTAAGTTACTCACACAATGCAAAAGTTTTATGGTGTGTTTTTGAGCTGTCAATAGCTGTTTCTATCCAAAGTTGCAGATTTAACTTATGCACAAAATTGAGATTTTGCATAAAACATTTGCGAATAAAGCAGCATTTCCATCCAGAGAGTCGAAGAGAACAAAATTGTCACTTCCTGATAAATGGGGCAAAATATCACTAAGAAATATGGAAGTTGCTGCACATTTTTTATGACACAAAGGGCAAGCAGGAATATTAGGCTGCTGTCACTTTAAGACCAAATGCACGAATCCAATTTATAATCGACTTATTCCCCACCTGTTTATCGTATTCATTTAAGACATAACCAACAGTGTTTACTCGAATACTCACCAAGCCGGGCATGTTGACATATTTAGTTCTGTATTTTCACTATTTAGGTGCAAACACTGAAGCTCAAAGAAGCGCACTGATGTAAAGGAAAGAAATGCACTAAAGTTGCACAGCAGTTTCTTGCTGTCATTGCTGTAAGGTTGCAGTCGTTGCAATGTCTGCACTCTCTGCAAAGACGTTGCATATTTATTGTCCTTTTAAGACACCCGGTAGAACTGCCAGACCAGTGAATGTAGTGAAGCAATTTGAGCTGTGAATAGAACAATTTTGAGTTTTGCGTCATATGATCGGCTATTTTGATCGGCCTTTATGGAGACCACCGATCAAACTATATAAAGCTATTATCGGCCGTTAACAATCGGCACCCGAGCAATCAGAGCACCCTTAGTGAAGAGCTTGAGACAAATCAAGTCGGTCACATAAATATCACTTATTAACAGAATATTTATATTGTGCATGTGCATAATTTCCAATGAAGTTGTTGCCTGAGGGTACGTTTACATGACAACGATGTACTAAAAACGGAAAAGTTTTCCATTGCGTTTTTCGCATTTAGATGATAGCGTTGTCAAAATGATCCCGTTCACAAGGATCCGCAAAAACGATTAAAAACGCTGTATTATTCATGCCAGACCAGTAGTTGGCGATGTTACTTTGTAAAGATACACTATGCGGCTTTACTGTAGACTGAACACACAATATGCATGCGCATGACACACCATTTTCACAAATTCGTATTTGTGTAGTTTGCACGGAGACGATAACGCTATCATTTTCAAAAACTTGCACTTTGAAAAAACATTCAAAGTGCACGTTTAGCCTAGTTGCAGAAACACCTATTTGCTACTTCTTAAACAGTCCTGATACTTTACTCTAAAATTAATAGAAGTAGGCAGGCTATAAAAGTCCAATAGAAGTTTTCGTAATTGTTGAGCTTCTTTTACCTCCACCTGACATCCCAATTATGAGTCTTCCAGACAGGTCAGGCTTGTCAGAGCAGCGTGACGCATTTAGCAAAACTCTAATTGCCTTCATCAGCTAGTGTGACCGGCCGTTCACGCATCAGAACCCCGCATGCGACCTGATCTCATCCGTTTCCAGTTATGACAGTACACACTCCTCTAGCTGAACCATATGTGTACAGCGCATAAAACAGGAGATCTGTTATGTCAAATTTGTTTGATGTGTCACAGATGTCATATTTCAGTAGGTCTTTCTGATGCTTGCATCATCCTGTCTTTTTCAGAAAGCGGCTATTGAAAATGAATGAGTTGTTTGCATTCAGATGAGGTTTATCGTTAGATTGACACTCATAATGAGTGACTCATTTATGCGACTCTGGATTAGAACAGTTGCGTACATTACAATAACAACTCTTTTTAAGTTTTAGCAGAGAATTAAATGGGAGAAAGTGTCTTTGATTGACTTGTTGAGGACGGAGGGTTCGGGAACTGTGCGCGGAATGTACAATAAACTGCTTCTTCAGCCCGGTTGCTGTGGTAACTAGAGCACACCGCCACGTGAATGTGCGCTCGCGACTTTCCACGGAAGAGCGAGAGACCTTTGGGGATGTGGGAGGGCTGATGTCAGTGAATACTGACAGTGCACATCCTAAATTATAGCTGGATCTGTCTGCGCAGCATACCAATATGTGATATTTTTATAACTGTGATTCCCAGGACTCCGGAATGTGCCGGTGAGCGAGCGATTCACCGCGCCTCTTCGTTTGATTTGATGTAATGAATTGCTACGTGGTTTGATTCAAAGAGAGAACAAGCACACAATATTTAGCAGATAAATCTCTTTTTAAGCCTTAAATGTTGACAGATGTTTTCTCTGGAATCTTTTTCGGATTAGTTGAACATTTCACTCATGTTTTGTTTGTCTCTTACACTAAAAAAAACAAAGGGGCCGTTGACAATGTGAATTCAACACGTTTCTCTCACAGTAACACCAGACTGTGAATAATTAAAAGCTCAATTCAGACACAAAGCTTATTAATCCCAGCCCTGTTCACTTCAGACTCATTCACTAGGCTATGCCTTTTATCTGCTGTGCAACACAAAAACATAGACATCATAGATTTAGATAGTGGACACTACAGGGAAGGATTTTCTCACAGGCTTAATAGGAAATTTTTCAAAGAGAATCGTAGATAAACGTCTTTGTAAGAGTAGCTCAAACAATCTGACTCTCTTTGGCTCATAGGGCTGTAGCGATACACTAATCTCACGATACGATACGATACACGATATTCGGCTGACGATACGATATATATCACGATATTCAGCCAACGATACGATTCGATATAATTCGATACACTTACATCATTTTCTGAAAGATTTAAAGGGGACAGAGTGATTTTGGTGACATCTTGTGAGTCTTCCATTTACTTGGATTGAATTAATTGAACTGAAAACTGAAAACATCATTTACACAATATATGTCTCTGACTGGGCAGAGAGTACAGCTTGCAAATGCTGGACAAAATGAATCAAATATGTGTAGAGAAAATTAGTTCTATTTATTGAAAGACAACAGTGCAAACTGTAGCTTATAAGCCTTTGTTAATTGCAATACTGCACTTTATTTACTTTTCAATGGAGAGTTAAAAGGTGCAGCAAGTGGCCTGTTGTGAACAGTTTCTTTGCACTGCCTTTTCTTTGACAGCTTTTTTAGCTTGACACTGAACATGTGACGTGCTTCAGTTGTGCGCGAGGTCAAGCCGTCGCACGTCAGGGAAACTCTCTCCGCGCTGGCCAGGGAGGCTTTGACGTGTGCTCTTGCCTGAGTGTACAGCCTGGGAATGCAAACCTTGATGAGGTGTTCGCGGGTTGGAATAGGATAGCGGGGCTCCATCGCGTTCACCATGCGCCTAAAGCCGGCGTTTTCCACCACCGAATACGATTTTTTGTACATTTTTTTTTTTTTTTACTAAGCATATTTAAAATTGTATTTGATTGCAGAGCGCCGCAGCGCATTCACGCAGCACTACCTCGCTCTCGCGCTCTCTCTCTCTCTCTCACACACACACACACACACTCATCCGTACCTCGCGCACTTTCTCACTCACGGAACACCGCTGCACAAATCTGTCCAACACAGCGCTGTCAATTTCGGAGACCCAGCTTTAAAAAAAGCTACTAGCCAGCATGCAAGGAGCCTAGCAAACAAGGAGAGCTAAGTTGTTGTTTGAATACAGCTGGATTTTCGTCAATATCGATGCACGCGCGCAGCTGGCCACTAGCGGCTGGCTGACCAAATCACTCTTCATGCAACGCGAACGGGTTTAACACGGGGGATTTGAATGGGACTTATGTATCGATACTCGCGGCCTAAAAATCGATACTTTCTTGGGAGAAAAAATATCGATTTATATCGCAGAATCGATAAAATCGCTCAGCCCTATTGGCTCAGTGCTTATATATTATCTAAATCGACGCAGCAACTTTTTGATAAATATTTGACAATGATAGTTTTCTTTTCTAACTGATGAAAAACATTCCGTAAACACGTTTTTATTTCAAATGAATTGGTCTTTTTTTTCCTTATGAAAACTAACAACAGCAACACCGAGCTTTAGATTTGAGAAGGATGTTCTTTTAAAGATTGTGTTGTAGTCATATTTGAGGATTTGATTAGTTTTCTATGAGTTCTGGAACAAAAGTGGTAGGCTAACTAATACGTGAGGGAGGACTGTCTGAATGTTTATGAATATGTAAGAAGTTTTGATTGAATTACCATTTCACTCTCTGGCTTCATCATCTTCTTTTTTGTTGAACAGAATTGTTATTGCCAATGACCTTCATCTAGTGATGATGACAGCAGGTCGATTGCAGCTGCATTGTCATATTTGTATGAACCTCTCACTCTTAGTAAAAAAAGGTTCAATGGGGTTCAATAATTAGCCTGGTCCCACCAGACTCTCATACATTTCATTTGTACAGAGAGTCTGGCCTCACTCAATTGACAAGCCTTAACTTCCTTGTAGGCGGGTACTCTCTGGGCAGATCCAATAGTTTTAAACTTCAACAGAGTCACTCTGGATCTGCCATAACCAATAGCTGACATTTGGTCGTGACATATGGCGACTCAAACCACTCAAACTAGCACACAACATCAAAGTCATCGTTCTCAGCCACTCCCTCTGTTCGCAGATTGGACCGGTAAAAAATTGACTGGAGAAAACCAAAGAATACACCACAATCCCATGCAGACGTAGTACTGAAGGAAAATTAAAATTGAGCGGAAGTACGTAGGAGGGCGGAGCAAGGCTATTCAATACTGCGTTTCTTGACTCAATTTGAAAGATTATGCCAAAAAGGTTCTATATAAGGAGAAATGTCTTAAATGATTACTTTTTCATAATACTTTCAGGGTTAATCCATTTTTTTCCTATGAACTGTTTAATTCATAAGATTTAAATACAATTTTAAATGAATTAATCCATACAATTATGCCATGATAAGAACCCTTAAATGTTCTATATACTGTATGAAGTGCCTGATAGAACTTTTTCCTCTAGAGTGCTGCAGCCCTGAATTCTCAGATACTTGGGTTCTTGATTAACAAACATAAACAGAAGCTCAACAGTACTTTCTTGACGCACGAGAACAAACCTCATTGGTTCTTGCAGAAGCTCAAACGTGCTGCGTAACACAAGAATGAACCTCATTGGTGCCTGAGCTTCCATTTAGCATATCTGATGTGATTTGATGTGAATAAAAGTCTAAATTAAATCTGTTCATCATATAAAGTGATTGCAAACTATATTTTGGACTAAACCGCTGCATTCATATGGATTATTTTTATGATCTCTTTGTGGACTTTTTGAAGTGGTAATTGCGTTACTGCCTATGGAAGAACAAAAATCTCTCAAACTTCATTAAAATGTCTTCAATTCTGTTTTGACATTGAACAAAAGTCTAAGGGAATTGGAACGGCATGAGGGTGAGTAAATGATGACAGAATTTTCATTCTTGGCTGAACTAACCCTTTAAATCTGTCAAGGACAGACAGTTAAGGCCCTGCTTTAAATCAATCAGGGTCAAAGAATTTATAGCCATCAATAAATGCCATATAAAGAACAGAATTGATCATCACAAAGCACACGCCACAGCATATTTTACAAATAGGTTTACAAATAAATTCTCCAATTATTCCAGAACATCATAATTGACCAAGAAAATAAGATTTTTATTTATTTTTCTCAAATGGACAGAAATATGAATACAAAAAAAATCATCAGCATGAATTTTGTTCATGTCATCATTAAATGAAAATGAAAAAATCTCTATTTTTATGGAATATTGTAGTATTATAAATGATTTATCCATGCACATCATATATTTTTTTAAATTAACAATTCGTTCCCATGACTTACTAATACATCAGCAAGTTTTAATTCACTCCCTCGTTTTAAAGTGTGCATAAAGTTTAATAACTTGTTCCCTCATTTTTCTAAATCGTGGCCATGTTGTAAATGTAAAGGACTCTTAGGGTTTTGCGTCTGTTTGGGTGGGTTTTGCGCGTTTAGTTATCCAGCTTCACCTCAGTCCTCGGGCGCACCGACACCAGCTCAGTCCTCTGGCACCCTAGCTTCACTTCGGCCACTCGTCCCTGTGTCTCTGCCTTCGTCTTCAGGACCTATGTGTCGCCCGGACTCGTTGGCTTTTTGGCTCCGCCTGGGTCGCCATTATCATCAGCCTCGTCTTGATCGGTTGTCTCCCTGGTTCCGTCTGCAAAGTCTACACCATGGCTCCTCCCTCCCTCGACTCCGCTGTGGGCTGTCATGCGAGAGGCTGCTCTCTGCAGAGCAAATGGGTGGAGCTTACATCCTGCTCCCCCTCGCTAGACGTCCAGCGAGGAGGAGCTAATGTAATTTGGGCCTAATGGGTGGAGATAGAATATTCAACTACACCATAACCCTACCCACAACTCTATCCCCACCCCATTTAGGCATCCAGAGGAGGAGCTGGACTATCCCCACCCCATAGACGTCCAGAGAGGAGGAGCTTGACATCATTTGACTCTGCAGTGACCACTTGTCATTCTGGGATTCTGCTCTGGCACCTCCTTCTGCTGGCACCTCTCTGGATTCTTCCGCAGTTTGCTCCGCCCTGGTCCATGTGGTCTTCCCTTTTTCCCTGCCCTGCGCCAACCTTCTAAGCCCCCTCCCGCCCTCTTCTGTTTTAGCCTAATTAAAATCTAAACTTCTGCATTTAGATTAATTCATTCCTCTTTATTTGCAACCAATTATTATTACCTGACAGTAATAATTCGTTGATCCTTGTTTTATTTAAATCAATATGAGGGAAAAAGCTAGTTCAACTCGGCCACGATGTACTAAAATGAGGAAACAAATGAAGTTGTGTGATCGTACACTCCAATGCTTTAGTGTTTTTTTTGCTTTGCCTTTGTTTAATCAGAAGGTTGGATGATTTTGTAATTCAGTCGGTGAACATTCAGATTCTGTCTTAATACTTTGGGAGCAAAAAAAAAAAATGTTATACCGTACTTTCATGAGGTAGTTTTTTTGCCCTGACTTAATGCATTATTTACTCATAGTTTTAAAATGTGTTACATAGACCAGCACTGGCAAACACTGACTGCTTTCCTCTATATCCCACAGAACATCTTTGATCTGCAGGCGAGAGCGAGTCGGACTTTTCTTGCATCAGAAGCATAACTTTCCAGAGAGATCTCCAGTCACGTCCACTATATGAATATGGAAGTTCAAACCAATACGGGTAAGAAAACATTATTTTTTGATCTTCACACGCTAGCGAAGGAAGCATCTGAGAAATTGGGCCTACAAAGATTTCAGCATACACAAATGGCCATCCAGCTATAAAAGGCCCCTGTCAATCCCACCGCTGTCATCACTCGATGAAGGTCGTGGGCAATAACAATCAAGTGTATTTCATTATTTTGACGAACAAAAAAGGAGGAGACGAAGAAGTAAAATGAGAGAGAGAGAGAGAGAGAGAGAGAGAGAGAGAGAGAGAGAGAGAGAGAGAGAGAGAGAGAGAGAGAGAGAGAGAGAGAGAGAGAGAGAGAGAGAGAGAGAGAGAGAGAGAGAGAGAGAGAGAGTGAGATGCATGTAAAAAGGGTTCTACCTCCTTCCTCCCCCCCAACCTCTCAGACCAGCGGCCTCCCCCATCACCTTTTCTGCACTCTCATTTATTTCAATTTGTCATGCTTTGCTCCCCCCCTCTGCGGGAGAAGCGGGTGGCAGCGGGGAGAGATGGGGAGAGAAATTGGTATCTCCGCTCGCGCCGTAATGAAACATTTAGATGCGAGCAGAGCTATGCCTCCGCATTAGCAGTGGCGATGAAGGGAGATGGCTCGCGGCACACAGCCCACTCCACCTAATACCTCTCTAATCCAGGTCAAAGTGGGACACTTCTTCTCCTTAATCAGTATTGGCACCTTCTTTTGGAGGATGTATTTATGGTATGAAAGGTCCAGCTGTGGAGCCACTGCGGCTGATGCCACGAGCAGCTCTTTTTCTGACAGGGAATGGGAAAATAAATCATGGCTTTGCATTTGTATAGGGCTGGAGATCAAGGACAGGTGCTGAGATTGAAAATCCTATTGGTATTTCAGAGCTAGTGCGCTTCGTATAGAGGACTGAAGATATCAAATGTTTGTGAGGAAATGCTGGGGTAAATAGCCATTTAATAACGTCATCTATTATGTTTGTTTTCTGGCCAGGAACAGTTTTATACCCACCATAATAAGTGTCGTAAGTGTGCCCTAACCTGAAATGGAAATGTTATGGCTCTCGTTGTCAGCTGGTCTGTACAGGCCATCTGATGCAAGTCTTTGGAAGTTCTATCTACTGTAGGTTAAGGGGCGTCATTAAATACCACAGCACAATGCTTTGTCCAAGAAGTTGATTCACTATCTTGTTTTATTTTTTTTCCATTGCACCTGTTCACATCAGCTACTCTTTTCCAAATGATTGTTTTTCAGAAGTTTTAGCAGTATTTTTAAAGTATGATGAAACCACTGCTTCACTTTTTTACTCGACCTTGAAGCTCTGCAGTATAGCCTAACATTATCAGACTTCAGACTTAAAGAATTACTTTAAAAGAAAGAGCCATGACTTCTAATGGCATGCTGTCAAGCTGAACAGAAAATTATACACAAACAAGTTTCTTTATGGATTTTGTCGTGATAAAGTCATATGGGTGTGGTTAACTGAAAATAAAGCCTTACGTTTGGTTTGGTTCGGTTCATCATCCAGATATGTAATAAACTTCAGTTCCACAAAAGATTCCCTGAAATTGTCAGACGTAGAACATTAAAGTTTTGACAAAGTTCAATTAGAGTTGGGGTGAAATCAAACAATGGTCCAGTCTCTTGTAAAACAGCATTTGAGTAAATTGTTTTTTAATGAATGCCTTTTTAACAGCTTGAATCCTTTATTCTGTCATCACTGGACACACTTTATCTCTAGTCTAATAGCCACAAGTGCAAAGTGCTCAATATAATTCCTCTGAAGCTGCCACGGCTCTGTCAACGCTGACTGGACCTTCATTAATTCCACTCTGAAATCGATGGCTTCTCTTGTCACGGCTTTACAATCAGTGCCATTTTTCCCTGTGTTTCCGCCCTCAGTGGTCTACGCTCTGCTGTTGGTGAGAGGAAAAGCAGAGAAGTGACAGAAGGGTTAGTCAGCCATAAGCAACATGGTCGTAAGTGAAGTGTGTGTCCAAAAAGGGAATCCACCTCATGTTACCTTCAGCTAGTGTCTGACCCACACTATTTCTCATTACTGTCACAGTTGTTTGGTCACAGGGAAGGCTGGACAAAACAACTGTGGAAGTACACTGATGTGCAAAAGTTTGGGATCCAAAAGGTAAAATTTTTTTTTTTATTAATACATTTATTCAGCAAGGATGCATGAAATTGATCAAAAGTGACATTTGTAATGTGGAGTAAAGAGTGTGAAGAAAAAAGTGTTTGTATAACAGACTTTTTATTTGAATGTGTATTTGTATTTTCCTACAAATGTAGTTAACTCTTTCCCAGCCATTGACAGAAATTTCTTTAATTTGTGAGACAGCGCTTCCCTGCCATTGACGGAATTTTCCATTTCCTTGTTTTCACTGTTATATGGTAGGGGGCGCTATTACACATCTTCTGAAAGAGTACTGAATCTCCTGATCAAAACACATGCGAAGAAGAAGCAGAAACAAGCAATAGCATATGTAATCATATGCATATGTAAATCAACACAATCACCAACATTATACGGCATAAATCAAAACTGCCTAATGTTACCGAATGAAATGTCGACCCAGGGCGAGCTATATAGGACTGTGAAGCTTTGGTGGTGTTGATGGATTCGAGCATCGTTCTGAATCTGATCTGGATGTAGTTTTTGACAAAACATGATTTTCTCAGATTTTTGCTCAAAATGTTGCTTTTTTATGAAACTTACCCACATTCAAGTTTAAAAACATTAGTCCAAGTGTCATTTTGACCACTTACAAGAGCTATACAGTAACGTGTGTACGTTTGCATTTAAGAAATCAGAATGTTAATAATTGTGCATATTGATTGGCCTGTGTAGTTCATTATCAGTGCATTGTACAATACATCAGTACAATGTTTGATTTGACCATTTTTTGTAATTTCAGACAAATTTGGTTGTGTTTTGGAGTGGCATTTGATGGTCAATTTTAAGAGAACCCCCTGATTTAGATGACTAAAGTCTTTAAAAGCTCTAAGGTGCAATGAAAGAGATGGGTAAGAGAAAAAGAGAGGGAAGTTTAAAAAGAGAGAGAGAGAGAGCACAAAGTGTAATTTGTCAGCTGTCGTGCTCTCATTCCGGTTTGATGTCACCCCATTACAGTATTTGTCAGTGGTATTGTCCGCTCATGACAGATCCATAATTTCAAAAGACCGATCACACAGAATGCCTAATCGCTCTCTCTCCTCGGACGTTTTTCCATGCTGAACGGACACGCTTAGCCAAACTTCTGTGGCATTAGCGCCTCCGTGTATCACTGATCATTCATTAGGACGGTGTTATGCCAATGTAGGGTCAATCTAACTCTCCCCACAGGCTGTCAGGAGACTCGATCAATGTGTAATTATATCTGACCACCGTCATAAATAACCCAGCTTGCAAGTTCAAGGTTGTACTTAATTGTGTTATTCACATTGCTCATGCGCTATTATGGTTCTGTTGTATTGAACCTCGAAAGCTGGTCTTGAGCGTGTTGTTTAGCCCACGAGCAATGGCTAGATGTATGGATGGGATTTGTAGCCTGAGGACTGAAAAATAATATCAGTATCCTGGTTTATCATGGACAACTGCCTATAAGGAGCTTAGAGACAGAATGACTAAGATGTCTATTATGCAATTCCATTGGCTGAGACAGTTTTTATATAATGTTTATATATATATAACATCATGTAAAAAAGTCAACTACATACATACTCAACTACATACATACATACACTGTATTTATGAAAATATGTAGTGTATATACAGTATACTACACTATACTACACAGTGTATGTATGTATGTATGTATGTAGTTGTTTTCCCTTTTTATATGTTCATTTTTAATGTTATTGTTATCGGCCCAATAAGAAAATTTGGCCAATATATTAAAGCCGATAAATAATGCTTAAATTTTCTTCAGCTGAGACACTTCAGACGCGCATGATGGGTTTGAATTGCTTGAAATATGATTGGAATCACTTCAAAAAGGAAAATACAGTTAAGTGCAACATGTGCAGCGCAAGTCTGTCATCATAATTGTGTGCATGGGACTTGGCATTTAATGGGGAATCTTTTGTTTTTGTAATCTGGCTCCCAAATATTTTAGAAAAAATTGGATTTAGATTTATCGACCAATATATCGGTTATCGGCTTTCACATATAAAGAAATATCGGTTATCGGTATCGGCCAGCATTTTCATATCCCTAGACAAAGGCTCAAGAACTTCCAAAAGCCCCTGCCACCGAGTTCAAAGTTCTGCCGAGGTGTCAACATGTCAGCTGGGATTACTGGCGCACACTAGAAGGTTCACTTTATAATCGCCAGTGTTCCTGCTCATAGTCTTTCTTTCTTAATGAGACAATTGTGTAATTGCCTGGTGATTTCAGAGGGTAATAGATTAAACTAATCCTCTCAACAAAATATCTGTGTTTCCTTCTTGCCAAAGAAACTTTCCTATTACCAGCTAAAGCCCATTAAATTGCACTGTTGGATTTACAAATGTAATCAATAGATAATTGTCTGGGGCTTCTTTCAACCGCATACTGATGGCAGACCACCCGCTGCTTTTGTATTTTCTAATCTAAAGTCATTTTTCTCCTATATTACCTCTTATGCATCTCCTATCAAACGGGGACAGGTGTGTTTCTGCATGCCTGATATATAGTCCGGATGAATGAAGAAAATGTCAGTGTTTGGTCCCTTGCAAGCGCTGATTTTTTTTTTTCTGCTCGTTTACTGCGCTCATTTACGGCTCGTTGAAATACATTAACCACACCAGCGCAATTGGATTGAACTGGGTCAATTCGATTTTTATTTGGCCAGTTGAAGCGATGATCCTAAATTCTATTGCTTGTCTAAAATGAGCTTATTTAATTCATCTCCCGAGCTCGCTGAAAACACAGACCTCCTCATCAGATAGATTTATCAATGGACGTCCCACCCCAGAGATTTATAATGACTATGAAATGTGTCAGTCGTACTGTGACCTGATCTGATACTCCAGCACAAGGGGGTCAGGCAGCAGCGCGGAACCGGCCGCTCTGCGTGATCGTGGGTAAAATGAAATCAGAGAGAGCTCAGTGACACGGTTACCCTCGGCCTAACTGACTGTGATTATCTCTTTCTAACCTCAGACCTCCAGTTCTTGGACATCACCTTTGACCTCCCGAGGCTGCAGGAAAGAAAAATCACAGATCAAGTCCCTTACATATTGCAATTGGTTAAATGGAGACTATTGCTCCAAAGTCATGAAGTCTCGTGCTTTTTTCTGTGATCATGGATTGGATCCATTTAACATTCCGCATGCAAACATTAAAAGAAAGGCACAAAAAAAATTAGACAACATGAAAACCTTCAGAGGTTATTTCTGCTACCAAATATTTAACAACATTTAACACTCATTTTTGACTCATTATTATAGAACTTATATAATAATAAAATGTTGCTACTTCAGAAAGAGATTGCCACACTATACTTTAGTGGGAAAAAAGCAGTCAAACTATACAGGGCTCAAAGCTAAGGAACTTTTCTACAAACAAATAAATACAATAAAACAAAGATACAAATGAAATAATGCTTTTCAGGTAGTTCTAACAGTAGGCCTATAGTTTTCAGGTACAGAAATTGAAGTAATCAAATGTAAAATAACACTATACATATTCTTCACTGTATAAATTAAATTCATCTTAAAATTAAAGTTGATTAGCATTAAAGTCCCTTTGAACCGGAAGTTGCAAACGACTTTTCTCCAGTGTTGTGACGTATTTCCAAGAGAAACGGAATACTAAATGAGGAAAAATAGTGGGCGTGGCTTTTTTTCCAACTAGCACCTGATTGGATCTAGAAAAGTAGGTGTTGTCATTCAGCCTGTCTACTGTCAGTTGGAGGGGCGTGGTTACGGATGTTAAGCAGACACGCAAACCGTCAAACCTACGTCATCAGGGAAGGTCCTCCAATGCAGAGGGGAGGGGAAATTTCAGATTTTGATTAAAGATTACGAAGCCAAAAAAAATTTTTGTGTGGATTGACTTGCATGGATGAATTGTTCACAACAAAACGATCAATTTAGGCAAACAAAGTAAGCATGGTCAATTTTGAATTCATGGGGACTTTAAAATCACAGACAGCAGCACAGCAGGAATATTAGGCTACTGCCACTTTAAGAACGAATGAACGGAACCAATATACTGATCGACATGCGTTTTCTTTCTCAACTGTTTACGCTCACTTGAGACATATCCGACTATGTTTACTAGGATGCTCACCAAGATGGGCATTTTGACATAATTTCTGTGTGAATATGTTCAAGCACAAGAAGACGTGAAAGAGAACTAAATTCCGTGTGCTGTCTTAGACGTGGCTTTCTGCGTGCGCTCTTCAGATGTGTGTCCACACAAAACTTCTCTAGTTCTCTGGCATATTTTTTCTTAAAAATGTCAATTGGCAAGGCTTAAAAACACGTGCAAATGCTAAACCAGGCCTGGTACCAGGCCATCGGGCAGTATATTGTTGAGCCCTGCTATATTTTGTACAAAGTTTATTTTGTTTTGGCAAGTACTCAATTTACCCAGAGGAATACGTTGGATTATCAACAGACATTATGCAACTTAATTTTATTTGGTAATTAATAAACTTTTGGTTTGTTATATCGGACATTTTATGCTATAGTCGATATACCGATTGTTTTAAATTAATTTAAATAAAAATTGGCCGATAAATATCGCCGGCCGATACATCGGTGCATCTCTAGTGTATATATTGTTTCACAATTGTTTCTCTCTGACAGCAATGAGACTCAATGGAAACCAAATTGAAACATTTTCTGGTTTTTCAGTAATCTCACGTATTTTTCTAATAGAGATCATATCGGTCTCAAATTTTGCTCATGTTTTTTAAAGCCTGTAATTAAAAGTCAGGGATCTCAATATGAACTCAAATAATTCCCATCAGACTCTTCTGAGACTAAATTATCTGAGCTGTGGAATTCCTATTAATCCATATGATTGTTTTTCTATTTTTATTTCTCCTAAGGCCTTTTAGAAAAAGCATCCGAGTCAAAATAATACTTATATGAAACAAGTCCATTAAGTCTCTATAAAAGAGAAAGATTTGAGCAATAGTATTTTCTCCCGGGTACAGTTGTTAGACTGAACGAAGGTGTTTTATTTGAAAGGCCTGATTATGTTTTAATGGAACTCGTATATTTTCCCCTTTGTGAGTTTTAAGAGAAAGACAAAAACATGAATATGAATAAATGATCAGATGCTGTTGTTTTCAAAATCTGTGACATTATCTTTCAGTCTGTTGTCATGTCTCCTATGTTCAGCTGCAGTGTTCTTGCCGTTATAAAGGACAGCAGAAACCCATTTTAAATTCACTCTTGACACAATCCTTCAGCGCTGTGATTTGGTAGCATCTTTGAAGTGCACCGCTGTGTCCTTCAGCCTGCAAATGGAAAATAATGCATCAATAACATTGTGCCTATTGTGAGGAGACTGGTGTGGTGCAAATTAGTAAAGATCTTCTATACGAGCACTTCACGCACAATACTCACACACAATGTCTCCTAAACACACAGACACTGTCATTTTACACTGGGCCTGGTTGCCATGGTGATGCATCGGTTTAGAGGTCTGCATGGACACTTGCAGTTTTCAATACATTAAGACATAATGGCAGTGCCCGTGCTGGATACGGCAATTTGTGCCTGTGCAGCTCAAGCTTATTGTTGCACTCTTCTCTTTTTATTTTCTCTCGCTCTCTCATTTCTTTTCTCCCTTGATCCATCCTCCTTATTTACACACACACACACACACACACACACACACACACACACACACACACACACACACACACACACACACACACACACACACACACACACACACACACACAACACTATTATCCTTCCAAGTATCTTGAAAACAGTACTGGGTACATATTCGTATAGCGTAGGCATGTTTTCTTTTTTTTTATGGAATTGCATGGTAATGTCACTCTCGCTAAATAACAATATAGTGTGCAAAGCCAAATAAAATGCTCTGAGAAAGCACACCAACACAGGTGAGTGTTTTTGAAGGATTCGCCTTGCTGGAAAATCCAGTTTAAAGGGTTTTGCGTGGTCTGCCCTGGTTATTTATGATTATATCCAAACTTGTCTATACCACTGATCATTTTGAATACCAATTGGTAGGGCTTAGGTTGACTTAGTAGATCATTTTGGTCAAGCTGAACAAGTATAGACTTTGAAATCAGCTGAAAAAAATTAACTTAACGTAACTTAAACAGCTGATTTCCAAACTTGGTTATGTCGGGGTTCGGCTGGTTTAGTTAGTCGCCAACTGGTCTCCAAGCCCCATTTAAGCCATCAAACCAGACCAACTTGAGCCTTAGAATGCATCTTGGTGGCCATTCCAGACCAACAAACCAGCCTAAGATGCTTTGCTGGTCTTAGCTGGTATATTTGGTCTCCATGCCTGGTCAAGCTGATAGTCGATAGTCAACCAGCTGGTTAAAACAGTCAAATCACCCCAGCTTGAGCTGTGTAAACCAGCTTGGTGGATCAACAAACTACCTTTAACCTGTGTATTGAGGCTGGGATGCGCCCAAAATAAGTTGTTATGAGCTGATGCAATTCCTGCAGACTGACAATTGTATCATAGTTTCGGCTTCCTGTATTTTATTCTCCATGAATTCTCTGAATTATGAGCCATTTAACCATGTCTCTTCCAAGTATGGCCATTCCAAGATGCATCATTGACTTTCCTTTTGGGTCCAGGTCACCGGAATGACCGATATGAAGACCCGGATGGTTGAAATCACACATTCTCTTCCTGTTAATGACTTTGAGCCCCGAGGCCTCAAACAGGAGCCTGCAGACCTTCGGATTGATCCCCTCCTGTCTCCTTCAGGTTAGCCCTCCAGGAACCCCATCCAATCACATCACATCACAGACGCCAAGTGGTGCGGTCCCGTCCAATCACACTGATTGCTTTGGAAAGTCCTGGCTATCCCTTAAGCTAACAGTGCAATTACTGGAAGTGTCTCATAAAGGGAAGGAGGGGGTGGAGGGATGGATGGGTGAAGGTGATTAATTGAGGTGGGAGCTGTTTAAGGGAGAAGAAAGGAAGTAGGAGATAGAGGAAGTGAGAGACGGGTTTGAAGGGCGCAACAATCAGACGGATCACGAGGAAAGAGTTCATTGAGGGATCGGGTGGAATAATGGATGGAGGGGTTGAAGGAGGAGGATCAATCAGCTCCACGGCTCATGTGAGCAAGACTAAAAATGGGGTGAAGAGTAAACTAAACTTTCTTCAAAAGTAAATTAGAGTACAACAATGATTATTTTGAACAAATTGCCAACTTGTATAACATGTTTAGTGTTCATTAACAACAACAATAATGTGATGTATTATTATTATTAATGTTGATAAAAATTACTCCGTCAAAAATAATAATGCATTTCATTATTATTAATTAGTTGTTGATGATAGATGATTACAATTATTTTTATCATGACTCTTTATTATTTATAGTTATTTATAATACAGATTCTCTGTGTGTTTACAGATTTTCTATGTGAGCACATAAAGTGCTTCATGTTCTCTGCCAAGTCTGGAATATTCAGCTTTTCGAGAACATAGAAAAAATATATACACTGAACTGCTACAAATGACTGAGATTAAACAGAATCTTACTGCAGACTAGAAAAATGACAAAAATAATGAAATAGGATTTGTACACAGTTTGCCTATTACTGAAGTGGAATGTCATTGCACCAGAAAGAGCTGCTGATATTTTCTAGCGTTTTCTCAGGGTAGTTTGTGGAAATGCTGTAAGACTGTGACATCCACAGAGTAAATTGCATGGCGGGATGCTGCTGCTCCCCGTGTGCCACTGAATATGCTGCTGTTGTCGTTTTCAATAGCCATCACAATAAAGAGAATTCCTTTAAGATTTTTCCCTCCAAATGTCATGGCCATCTTCAAAGGCCTTGAAGGGCAGCTGTATTTTAAAAGCAATATTGGCAGTAAACACGGCGCTTACTCTATCTGGGTCTATCATCAGCGTGTGTCGGGGTGATAATCGTAATGGGGAAATGGCTCCTGAAACGTTTGAACTTTACTTTCCTCATCCATATGGGCCCGCTTCGCCCTGTCATTGTCCTCCCTCGGCTTTCTTCAGCTGCCACGCCACGTCCTTGCTTCCTGGCCATCAACGCAACCTTATCGTTCAAAGCCATTTCCTGTTCGCATGAATTTGTAGCCAAACTTAGCCAAATGCATCCAGGTAAATAGAAGCGGCTCAGGGAGAGTTGAATGCTATAAGGTATATGAAGTTTATTTTATTTGAGAAAGAAATAAGGACAAATGAGCACAACTGCCTTCGGGCAAATTCCAGCATGAAAAGGAGACCGGGGTTAGTTGTCACACAAGGGATGCCTTCAGTAAGGTTTTGAGTCCAATTATACAAGAGTTTTCTCTAGCAATGATCTCTTGTATGGTTGATTTCAAACATCTACAATAGTTCAAAACGAATAATATTATTAGAACATTTTTGTAACAATTTACAATATGGTTCCATTTGTTCAAATTAGTTAACTATAATACTGTAATTATATTGTACTATTATAGTCGGCAGCATGAACTACTGTAACAAAGGAATTCTTCTAAAGGCCAAAGTACTTTGTACACTCAGTTCGCGCATGAACATTGAATTTGTTTTTGCACTGATCAGTTGTTCCGGAAGGTGGCAACAATGGAGCGGGCCGTTGTTTCACAGTGGAAACGTCTGTCTCTCGATTCCAAGAACGCAAAGAATGGACTTGCGTTCTCATGGAGACTGGTCTTGACCAGTGTTGGTCAAGTTACTTGGATATAGTAATTAGTTACTGATTACTGATTACTTCTCCAGGAAAGTAATCCAGTTACTTTACTGATTACTTATTTTCAAAAGTAATTAGTTACTTTACGAGTTACTTTACTAAGTTACTTTTCAAAAACATGATGCACGACCTGAATGCGCTATAAAGCAATAGACCTTTCAGCCTAATTCTATTCTTTCTGCATATTCCATCATCTAAAATTTAATCAAATGAAACACTCTTTTTTTTTACTTTTTTTTACTTTTTTTTATTAGTTTCAATATTTTAACTTTAAATTAAAAGCAACAGTCTCAGACTTGAAGAAAATTGTTGAATATTTAAACCTATTTTCTGCACATTCCACCATATTTTAATGAAATAAAGAAAGTCCTTCTTCTGTTAACTTATATTTCTGCATATTCCAGCATATAAAATAAATATATTTTTTGTAAAATCCTTCATTCGAATAGATGTAAATAAAATACAGCAATAAAATAATTAAAATGAAAGTCTCTCCTGACTGTATTCCAAATTATTAACACTTACGTCTTTTAACAGTAAAGTGCAGAGAGGAGTAAAAATGAGTTTACCAAAACAGCCATGTCATGTCAGTTGGGGGTTCAGGGTTTTTTTCAGTAAGTTTCACATTCCTGTGCCGGCTTGCGGGTGCTTGCTCAGATTTGAGGTAGAATTTTGACATTCTCCAACGGGGGGTCCTGTTTTTAGATCAGGATGCTCTCTGCACACGCAAGGTCTCTCGCTCGCTCTCCCTCTCTGCCAAGTGCGCGCTACGCGGTCTCTGTCTCGCATGCATGCTCGCTCTAGATTCCGGGAGATTTTAACTAATTTGCGGTATAACTAGTCGATCACGAGTGGCTCAACAGGTAGATCTATAGATAAACTCATCTTTCAGGCATTTGACCGACCGGGTTGACACTTCAGCGTGAGAAACCGGGGGTGTGGCGTGTGAGACCAATCAAATGCGTGTCTCTCTCCCGCGCTCCATGTGTCTCTCACATTTTGGTGTTTACCACTGACGTCGCGGCGCTCATACATCATTGTCACTCACGCACGACTCATGGGCATGGCACGAGACAGTCTCACGAAACAAAATGACGGTTAACTAACGCAGTAATGCAGCCTGCTTACGGGGAAGTAACAGTAATCTAATTAATTTTTTGCAAATGTAATCCCTTACTTTACTCGTTACTTGAAAAAAGTAATTGGATTACAGTAACGCGTTACTTCTAACGCGTTACTGCCCATCAGTGCAGGCGACCTTAAAAGAACAAATTTTGAAGGACGCGAGGACGATTCTCTCAAGAATGCATTCGATGCATCCTCGATATCAAGAACTCATCCGGGTACTTTCTTGTCTTCTTGAGTATTGGAATTGAACTTTGACGGTTGATGATGACGTTGTACGAGAACACAAGGACGCAAGATCGCTTAACGCCTTGGCTGCATCCGAAAACGTATGTCTCCTCCAAGTATGGCCATTCCAAGATGCATCATTAAGATGTGGATGACTTTCCTTTTGGGTCCAGGTCACCGGAATGACCGATATGAAGACCTGGATGGTTGAAAGTCACACATTCTCTTCCTGTTAATGACTTCGAGCCCCCGAGGCCTCAAACAGGAGCCTGCAGACCTTCGGATTGATCCCCAGGAACCCCATCCAATCACATCACATCACAGACGCCAAGTGGTGCGGTTCCATCCAATCACACTGATTGCTTTGGAAAGTCCTGGCTATCCCTTAAGCTAACAGTGCAATTCTTGCGTTCTTGAGTATTGGAATTGAACTTCGACGGTTGATGATGACGTTGTATGAGAACACAAGGACGCAAGATCGCTTAACAGCTTGGCTGCATCCGAACACAACTGACTTGTTACCTCGCTGCCTTATCAGGCAATGTCTTTATAGGCAGCGTTTGCACATGAAGGTACCTCACGAAAACTGATTTTGGACAGACTTTTGAGGCAGCGTAGCAGTTTAATGATCTACAGGAAAATAGAGCTACAGAAAAACACCAACTGACAATCAGCTGCAACTTTCAGACGCCATCTTTATTTATTTTTTAGCTCAACTGTCACTTATGGAACGCATAGGATTGTGGGATATCAAAGGCAGCGGCGGATACATCTATGCTGCCTTCAAAAATCGATCAGATGAAAGCATATCAGAAGACAGGAAGTGAAGCTAACTTTGGATTTAGACGTGCCTTGATGCCTTCATACCTTGGAATGAGTCCTCCGAAGGCAGCATTTTTCAGTTTTCGGATGCAGCCCTTGTCTACACCGGATGGTGTACTGTACAACAACAATGGTCGCGTCCGGTGTAGACACGTGTTAAGAACGCATATTGAGAAATGGATGAAATTAAAGAGACGGAACAACAACAACAAAATAGGACCGGAGACTGCAACAATAAGCGTTTGTTGAGGGGGTTATGAGATAGCCTCAACATTAACTAATGTTAACAAAGATTAATAAAAACTGTAACAGATTGCTCATTATTAGTTCCATAAAGGAGAACTCCGGCGCAAAATGAACCTTTGGTCTAATAAAACATTGGTACCTAGTCAACCGTTCTCTGAGATTTGTTTTCATGATAATCGAATGTAAAGAGTTTTATCTCTAAAAACTGTTTAGCGTATAACGCTAGTAATGGGGGCATTTAATAAGTAAAAAGAAATCGCTAGTTAACAAGGCTTAAAATAGCCCCACACTAACACAGTAACATAATGAGGGCCCCTACATGCAAAACGAAGCATTGAGAACTTTGTAAGTGTACAGACCGTTTAATAAGAAGATAAAGATAAAGACAGTCCACTTCGTGTATACAGACAGGAGCCATCTTTGGAAAACAGTCTCGACTAATCAAACCACGAACGCCATTCATACAGTTCAGAAGTTCACTGAACTTCATACAGTTCAGCTCACTTAGCACGTCGTTCGTGGTTTGATTAGTCGAGACTGTTTTCCAAAGATGGCTCCTGTCTGTATACACGAAGTGGACTGTCTTTATCTTTATCTTCTTATTAAACGGTCTGTACACTTACAAAGTTCTCAATGCTTCGTTTTGCATGTAGGGACCCTCATTATGTTACTGTGTTCGTGTGGGGCTATTTTGAGCCTTGTTAGTAGTATAAACTAGCGATTTCTTTTTACTTAATAGATGCCCCCGTTACTAGCGTTATGCGCTAAACCAGGGGTCTCAAACTCAACTTAACTGGGGGCCGCTGGAGGTAGAGTCTGGGTCAGGCTGGGCCGCATCAAGTATTCCACAAAAAATAGTATTCAAGTATTCCAAAAAAGGAGCACAACTGATCCAATCTTCATGAGCTGTGTCCTTCTGACAGTTGAAGTTCATTTTCCTTATACACAAAATCTTTGTGTTACTTCATTTTACAAACATTCTTTTTCTTTTCCTTATAACACATATTTGTGATACTTATATTTGCTTATGTCCTTTTTATTTTCTTTACACAACACATTAATGATATTGAATGTTTTTTTTGGAAGGCACGCACATTTCCTTTTATTATACTTAGAAAAACGATTATTGCTTTTGAAATACAAATATTTGCAGTCATGTCTGCCCGTCTTAGGGCCTGTTCACATATCACGACTTTTGCGCTCTCAAGTTCGTTATTTCAAATGTAGGTGCGCGGAATGCGCGCTCATAATGGAAGCGACGCGTTCGTGGTGCGACGCGCTCGTTTTTTCCAAGCGCGTGCGCGCCGCATCGAGATAAAATCATCTCAACTTTTCAGAATGCCGCAAGCCCACCGTAGTTTAGCAACGACAGACGCCTACGGAGCGCAACCGCCCTAGTGCTTTGGAAAAAGGAGAACGCGGCGCGCCTAGCGTTTTCTATGCGTTTTTGGGCGCTAAATGTGAATTCAGCCTTATTTAATTATTTCTACACATGTATAGTGTCTCAGGCAAATTACTGACTTTGCACAAATCAAAGCAAACCTTCTTATCAACCTGCTGGACACATATTACAAGCTCAAAATGATTATTCTCACAACATTGTTTTAGAGCAGGGGTCTCCAACACGTCGGTCGCGAGCTACCAGTAGCTCGTGGCATGTTCACATATCGCGCTCACATATTTTGCTTGCTCAAGTTCGTTATTTCAAATGTAGGCGCGCGGCAAGCGCGCTCATAAGCGACGCGCTCATTTTTTCCAGGCGCAGTAAGTTTGTACTTCTCGGTTGTCTATGACAACTATTGACAACAAACCCACCGTAAGCTGTCATGAGACTATGGTAGCCCAAAAGGGATAAAAAATATATATATATTTTTAAAAACGCAGCACACGCAACGACGGGCCGCACTAACATTAAACTTTAATGTCAAATAGGGGGCCACACAGACCACTGCGCTAAACGGTTTTTAGAGATAAAACTCTTTACATTCGATTATCATGAAAACAAATCTCAGAGAACGGTTGACTAGGTACCAATGTTTTATTAGACCAAAGGTTCATTTTGTGCCGGAGTTCTCCTTTAATGCATTAACCAATTCAACTAATGGAACTTTGGTGTAAAGTGTTACCATCACAATGTCAGGTTAGGGAAAGTTGTTTAAATGTTATAAATATATATCATTTACCAAATACAATATCAATTTGTTTGATATTTTGCTGTTTATTTATTTTGTGTGGTGTTTACATTTTCTTTTCTTTTTACTGTTTTAATTTAGCTGAAAGCCTATAATAGGCCTACAGTATTCCATTGTGACAACATGCCCCATTCAATAAAAGTGGACATATTCAGTAGATTTTTTATAAATGTTTATACTTGACGTTCAAAAATAATCAAACGCTGAGAAATATTCAATACTGTGAAAACTCGCCCGGTCTCTTATATGTCATACGAATGTACATATTTGAAATGTAATTTTTCTACCAGTGTTATGAAAAGTATCCCTTTTCATTTGCCACTAAGTTTCACCTTTTACAACAAATTAACTTTTCCATAAAATAGCACAACTTTCTGTATGTGCCATAAAGAGTTGCCTTGGAAACTAAATATATTAAGCAGTCCTCAAAGCAGGTGTTTTTATAGCTGTCATAGTTACTTTCTCTTACTGTACAATCTAATGAAACCGAGATGAAAAGACTGCAGAATATCAGGGAGGCGTTTGGTTTAAGCACGTACTTTTTATAGTCATCAAATAGTTCTCGAAGAGAGGTTTTTATCAGCACTTTAGCAAACACTCATGTTACTTGACATGTTGCATTTTAAACATCCACTCAATGTTTTAAAGACCTATCTGCATTTAAAAGGGATAGTTTCCACAGGAATAAAACTTCTGTCATTATTTACTCAGTCATGTCATTCCGAACCTGAATCTCATATATGAACATACTTCAGAAGTTCTCCTTTTGTGTTCCACAGAATAAAGTCAACGTGTTTGGAACGACATGAGGGTCAGTAAATGATTATTACTTCTTTCTTTTTTTGCATTAACTACTACTTTAAACATTTGTGACGACACACTAACCCAACCCTAATCTTTGGAATCATTAGGATAGCAACTAAATTTTTTTTTTTTTTTTTTTTTTTTAAAGACCACAAATTGTGAGATTAAAAAACAAACCAACCAAAAGACATCAGTGTGTTGCACAAAGGATGGGTCAACTACAGAGAGAAATCTGTGATATTTAAAAGAAAGCGTCCTTGCTGTTTCTAAATGCTGTCCCCCTCAGTCATTACCATTGTCAACATAATTATCATTGTTATCACCATCACCGTGATTATTCTCATCATTATCTCTCTTTTTAGCTAATTGACTCTGAGCTGTTCTTGCCACATTGTTGCCTCTCAGACAACCCAACAGACGGGCGAGGAGAGTCAACATCTGCGTACTGAGGTTGACTCGTCTGTCAGCGTAATAACTGCGTCTCAACAACTACGCACCATTATTGGAGAAAAATGACGGTTGTTGGAGGCCTTGAGGCCTTTTGTGACGTTTTGTTCTCGGGCTGGGTCAAAGGATTGTGCGATAATGGCTAATGTTTAAAAAAAGATGGAGAAAAAAACATATTAGCCGTTTGAAAGTCAACAGTTTATATGTGAAGTGGGATGGAACGCCACATGACGAGATCAAACGCAATTAAGTTAATTAACTTAATTCCGTGCTAACAGAATTAGCTCTTCTTATTCTAGAGAGTAATTGCCACATGTCACTGAAAAGAAATTAGATGAGGTAAACATAACTGTGAGATACTGAATACTTATAGATACTTATAGAGTTTAAACAACTTTAAGCATGCCAGCAGAAACACTTACGGATGAATCACAAAACAATATCCAGGTCACATTTCACATCAATATCTAAAGGAAAAATATTACAAATATATGTATTAATAAATTATATTTGTGCACAAATTAAGCCTATGTTTAAACCATAGTAAGTTTCACAAACAATGAGAAATGACAAGTAACACATTTTGAAGTATATTTACTATATATATATATATATATATATAAAAAAGTTGTTTTAAATATTTATTTTTAAATTTCTCTTTTAAACTATGTATTATTTAAAATATGTATATTTATGCACTATTATGTATATATATATATATATATATATATATATATGTGTGTGTGTGTGTGTATTATATATAGCCTATATATATTTAATAGATAAAAGCTATAATAGCATATATAAATAATTCTAAAATATAATTGTGAAATTGCTGTGTTATTTAAGTGTTTTAATATAATATACTTTTTATCAATCATTTGAAATGGCTTTTATTTTTATATTTTCAGCTTTTTAATTTAGGTTTTGTCATTTTTATATATATTTTTTTGTTCTTATTTAATTGGTTAACTTATTTCAGTTTAGTTTTTATTTTCAGTTAGAAATTGTTTCAACTTAGACTTATTTCAGTTGGTTTCAAAGACAACAGTTCTAATTTTCATTTAGTTTTTTTTATCTAGTATTTATATTTTATTTTATTTCAGATAATTTCAATTAACAAAAACAAAATTAATAGTTGTAATTTTAGCTAAAGATAATAACCCTGCTAAATTGCCATGAAAATATCAAAATGAACCCCCCCCCCCCCCCCCCCCCCATCCCAAAAAATCATATTGGTGCTACATGCAGATTTAATTTTAGATTATAAAAAAAAAAAAACATTGGAGTGAAATACGACCCATACACGTTCCTGACAGGTTTTGCGAGATCCACCCTAGGCTTATATTAAGGAAATCTCCACAGACCTCAAGTGGTTTCAAAACAGACCTTTACAGTCAGCACTGTGTGGATGGACATATGAGGGCATCACGAACCTTCTACTGTCACAGTGAGATTAAACACGTTTGTAAGTCCACAGGCAGTAGCTGCGGTGAGGGTTATGACATCACATACTGTATGCCCTTTGCTGCAGTGCCTGGGAGATGAGCAGCATTAATAACTGAGCCAGCGCTGGGATCTAGCGTCTGATTCTGCCCTGCTCTGCAGATCCTTTACGCTGGAGTCTGGTGTCACTGATAATAGGCCCCTCTGGGAGCTCTGTACAGTAGCAGGGCCTGCAAACTGTCTGCATATGAAAGGGGCTCCCACTCACGGCCTACTTCTGAAAAGCTGTCGGCGGCGGGCGGGAGGGAGGGAGAGGAGCAGCGGATAAGGCGGAGGAGGACGGAATTAGAACGGGGAAGTTCAAACTCATTGACGCAAGACAAAAGTGGAGTAATTGAGTTCAAGGTGAAGACGTGCAGCCTTCAACTTTTCAAGCGAGAGCTTCACAGTGGCGATTAAATGTTTGGTAGGTAGGGAAATGTTTGGTAAAGCTTCCCACACAACAACCCTGCACTAAAAGGCCAGCATAAACTCACCCAAGTTTGAATTCGCTGTTACTACTGGTCTAACTGAAGCCTGGTAAGGAAATCGGCATATTTTGACAGTCGGCCAGCCCAGTTTTTGCTGCATGTTCTGCACCGTCGGCCAATTGAGCATGTTGAATCGCCGTCAGCGTCATCACTGAGAGAGAGAACTCTGATTGGCTGTTCAGCTTAGCGAATGAGAGAAGTAACTTTCAAACCAAGCAGCTTTCTGTTGGTCAGAACAGCTAATTCGCATAACCAACTTGATCACAAGCGAAATCTGTGTGGGGATTTTGGATTTCATCCGCCAAATTTCTCCGAACAGCTGTAAATGTGATCGCACCTTTATATAATAAAGATCTCTATGAGTTGTATTCTGCAGAGCTCCACGTGCATTGCCGTTGCATCCAAGTACTCATTGGAAGAATCTGACTTTTCTCTTGGCAAACAAAGTCATCAGGTGTTTGCTCAGAGATGATTCACCTTGTTGGTTTAGGTGGGTGTTTGAACAGGGCATAGGGCTCTAGAGGACACGCTGGATATCCTTGGGTTCATTACCACTGTAGCAGGTATCGAACTGAACAAACCCAAGGAACCAAATCAAAAGGAATCTCTCCAGGCTAGATGCAGAAGGCTAGAGGTCATGTGGATGCATGCAGACCTTGTAAAAAAAAACAACGCTGCCTAGAAGATCCTGGACTGCACACTATGAAAACTTCAGTTGGCCTTTAAGGATAGTTCACTTCTGTTATCATTCACTCACCCTCATGATGTTTCTTATCACTTTTTCCATGGAAGAGAACAAATATTTTTGTAATACTGTTTTTGCCATTTGTTTTAATATAATGAAAAGTAAATGAGGACTGGGGCTGTCGCGCTACAAAGTGACACAAAAGCAACAGAAATGTATAATAAAAGGAGTTTGCTCTGGTACATACTGAAATCTATCTCAGCTTAAGGCTTTAAAAGAATGGGAATATAGTGTCTTTGTAATGCTCAAATCCAGTGAAGAAGAAGATGATGATGATGATGATGATAGTCTTAACCCAAGTTTTAATAGATAAATCCAAATAGACAGCCAACATGCGAAACAGCGTGCAAACACGAACAATACCGGACCCTGAACAGAACCCAGGCAGGAACTTAAACACACAGTGGTGATTAACTAAAAGACGAACAGCTGTGATGATTTGTGTTAGTGTCCATGGTGACTGACGAGTGGCGGGAAACTAGAACAAAGGAACACTTGCGATTGAATGAAAACAAACAGAAAGTCCAAAACTAAAACAAACTGAACATGACTGTGACAATCTTCTGGACAATTTTTTATGATACTTGATATTACAATAATATATTTAGCATATATAGTCAGAGTTTGTTTTATGATATTACAATTTGATTTGATCAATTAAATTCTAATTCATTTGGACATATTTCAGTCATAAATAGCAACTGATCTGCATAGTTTTGGTTATTATTTCAGATATAATAATAAACCCAATCACCCAATCATCATAAGACAGTACCAATCCAAACCAATTTTTTTATTGATAATACTGGTATTTTTAATTTTGCATATTGGTTGTTCTTATTTCTATTAGCATAGGTGTGGCAGTAGTAATGTTATTGTTATTATAGATTATACAGTATGGGTTTTGTAACTGTAATAGTCAAGTATATTTATTTGACTATTATAGACATATTTACTTTCAAAGAAGAATGCTATAAATTCACTATGCTGTAAGAAAGAATTAAGTCTGGTTATATTTAGATATTAGAATTTATAAAGAAATATTCTGGTGCAGAAAGTCACAGGCAACTATCCATATATTGATAAGGAGATTTCTAATGTATTGTAAAACTTATTGATGAGGCAGGAGAGAGTGGAAAAAATCCCCAATGTGGAAGTGCTCAAATTTAGATGGCATTTGTTTCTGTTTCTGTGCCAGGGCTGTAGTACTCGAGTCCGGTCTTGGACTGGAGTCCGGACTCGAGACTGTTTGTCTATGGTCTCGGACTCGCTGGTATTCGGACTCGGACTTGTCTCGGTCTCGGCCACTGGTCTTGCCAAATATGTAGTCCAGGTGTCTTTATTATGTTCCCAGTAACGTATTATTGTAGTATGCACCCGCAGAAACCTCCACAGATTACCGCAGATTGTAGTGCCAGTCATTGACAAGTACGACAGGTCTGCGCGTGTGTGATTTATTTTCTACTATTTGCTACTGCAATACCGGCGCATAGCTGAAATAACAGATCTGTCTATTCACTGCCGATCATAATATGAAATTGCTATATGGACTAGTGACTGAATATTAAAGACTGCAATCAAATCTGATTGTTCAGCGAGTCTCTGCAAATGAGTGCCGCAGGTTCATGTACTACACATACTCAAGTACACGTTTATCTTCAGCATTTTATCGTCAGATATACTCAGAAACCCATCAAAATAAAAGTTTGGTTTAACGTGAAGAAATTACCACAGATATATTTTACTGGAGTGAAGCTATATTGTCATTTAGTTGCTCAAATGCTCAGTAGGCCACTAGTACCTAGCAGTGGTAATAGTAGTGGGTTGGTGTTCGTATCAGTTCTAACACTGCTATTATGAGGTATCACCATATGTCATTATTCTTTTTTCTTTAGATTAGAATGTCTATTACTTAAAAATCCTGGGTGTTGTGACACTGTTTTTGCTTTTAGACTAACAAATAATAACCCAAAATGATTGTCTTGATAATGTCATGCATAAGACTTTTTTCCTGTCCTGGACTCGGTCTTGACTCAGACTCGACTAGTCCTGGTCTTGGACTTGTCTTGGACTCGACAAAGGTGGTCTTGACTACAGCCCTAGTGCTACACTAGTTTATCAGTGTATGCCCTTACAAGACACTTACACACACAGTCAGTACCCTAACCTTAAGCTAAGCAAGTTTACATCTCTCTTGTTTTCACCAGTATTTAAACGCCTCTCTTAAAATCTCTCTGTCTTATCCTGTGTCTGAGTGCATACTCACCCTGTAGTTGGGAGACTTACTCTGTGAATAGTGATTGTCCTATAATGCTAGGTTTGTCAGGAAATCAGCAGGGAGCCTGGTCACTGCGGTCACACTCCTCCCCGGCACTACTGCCAGGATCGGCTGTTCCCTTTTGAGCCAAAAGAAAGAAACAAATTGATTTTTTTCCTATTCTGCACAAACCTAGAGATAAAAGTGATGTGAGAAAGAAAACAAATGCTTCTTTTACACCTAATAATGTTCAGAAGGAAACATGTGTTCACGCACAATACATCATGGGTACTTTCAGTTGGCAAGGAAATCTGTATGGTCGCAGTGAACATCACTCGGTTTCTAACAAACACTGAATAATTCATTCTAGAACTCACTGTCTTCACAGCAGAACAGACACCACGGTCCAAATTTCTCTTTGAAGCTTGCGAGCGTCCACTTCCCCACAATGACCTCCGTGCTTTTTTTGCTATTCAAAACCAGTTGTCCAAGTATAACCCAAAGAAAAGAAGAGCCAAGACTTTCCGCAGAGTTCTCCGGCGTGAAGACCGAATGGTCATTAACAGTCAATGAGAGAAAACCCTGGAGCTTTGTAAAGGAACAGCTTGATGATTCAATCTCTGCAAGCTCTGACTACAAACTCATCCAATTAGCCAGACAGGAGACAGCTTTGACCCCCGTGTTCCCTGACTTTCCAGAGTGAAAACATCTCTTTGGCAGACATTTCACCCAGACAAGCCTACCGTTGAAGCATTCAGGGCTGGCTGGCCTTGGAGCAAAAGTGAAGAGGGGCAATTACAAAACCTTTTGGTTCTCCACAGATTCAACTTTAAGGTTAGCAGAAAAACAGGTGCAGAGTTCTGAATGGAAGCCTCACCTCATGTATACAGCTGTGACACTTTAATCTAAAGGTTTAGTATTTACAATAGAAAATGGTTTACACAAAAAATGAATGTTTTGTTAGTGTTTACTCTCTCCAATGTCTTTCTAACCCTGTACTGTTTATGTTTGTTCTTCTGTGAAAATGAAAAGGAGATGTTAGGCTTCTTTGCTTACACAATGAACGTGAAATGTGATTTACACTGTAAATCTCTTAGTTGTGTTGAATAGCAGCTTGAACATGTTGCCTTAGATTTCATTTTGTGTTTTGCGGTTGTAAGAAAATAGTACGGGTTGAAACTGTGTGTAAATGTGAGGTGAGTAAATGATGACCACATTTTCATTAATGGCTGAAGTATTTCTAAAGCCAACATGTAATGGTATTCACAGCCCCCTACACTTCTGTGACAGGACTTATTTCTAAGCAGGCCCAACTCCAGTTTTGAGATGTAAGGCTGGCCAAGTGACATTCCTGCTGGGCCGGAGTTTTAACATTATTTTATTTTTTTCCCTGTAAAAGTTTTTATAACAAAGGTAGCGGGTCTTAAAAGGGACTCTATATATAAACACACAGGGCTCAACACTAAGGAGTTTACTGGTTACTTGCCCTGCCAACATTTTCACTGGACCCACCGCAAAAATAAATGAATAAATAATATTTTAATAAATAATGTTAAATAATTACACTTATGAACAAATTACAAGCAATAGCACAAATAAATATAATAGAACAAGATACAAATTAAATAAACAGATTGCAGGTAGGTCTAACATGCTGTAACGAAATGCTATATTGTATAAATTAAATATACATTACAAATATATATATATAAATATACATATGCATCCTTTTTGAGCAGAGTTTTAGGCTAATGTCACTTTAAGACCAAATGCTCATGTCTGACACGCATCAGATTTTCTCCCAACTGTTGACGTGCATTAAGACTTTTTATTTTAGCTCAGTTAAGACTGTTCTTACGAGGATACTCGCCAAAAAAGGCATTTTGACCTAAATTTTGAGTGCATTCGTCCTTTTAACACAAAAGAGACCAGTTCAGTATGGCGTGCTGACCGAACTCTCTGAGCGCGCTTTGTGTGTATGGGCATACACCGAATTGAGTTTCTTTCACGTCTTCTTGCGCGTGAACGGTTTAGAATCATTTGAATCTTCATGAAGACCGCTGTCCCGTTCTAATACTTTTTTCTAGTTTCTAAATAACAAGTGGAATTTTGATACCAAGTGGTCGAAAACCATGATCTCCCTCAAAATCGCACCAATTTCGTTATTTGGCTTGGGGCCAGGGATTGGTTGGGCCCCCCTTTGCAGCCATGTCTGTTTCTGAGTAAAATAAGAAAGGTCAACAGATGGAAAAATGGTCATGAGGTGGAAAATGAAATGAAAAATTGGTGACGTCAGTTCAAAAAGGAAAGTCATTTCAAATGTTTTTGATGAAATATTACCGAGAACACCTTTTGTCATAAGACCAGTAAGAAAAGTAAATATAATTTCATGTCTGCTTTAAAGGTCCCGTTCTTCATGTTTTTTTGAAGCTTTGATTGTGTTTACAGTGTGCAATATAACATGTGTTCATGTTTCACGTGTAAAAAAACACAGTATTTTTCACACAATTTACTTATCTGTATACCGCTGTTTTCACTGTCCAAAAAACGGCCCGATGACTTCCTTGTTCTATGAAGTCCCTCCTTCAGAATTACGTAGCGAGTTCTGATTGTGCCAGCGGTTCCTGTGTTGTGATTCAACAGCAGCTTATCGCACGTTGCCCGGAAAGGTCAGGCCTCTTACCATAAAATGGAGATGCATGCGCAGCTGAAGTGCTTCTTCTCCGTGGGAGCGCAACACTTTTTGTGTATTCCTGTGGGCGGAGATGAGTAAAAAAACTGTTCTAGTTACGTCATTAAAAAAGGAAGTAGAGGGATGTAGTCCAAACCGGCCGTTCGCTGTATGCTTTGAAAGGGGACTTCTGTTAAATTAAATATCTCGCTAGGCATTGAACTTTGAGCTTTATAATTTTACAGGTATTATTTATGCTCTAACAGCAACCTTACACACTAACTAAAGTTTGAAAAATGGAATCGCGAAGAACGGGACCTTTAAAAAAATACTGTTGTTTCATGAAAAAGAGACCGCTGAATTGGGGGAGACATTTAGTCTTAAGATGCACCTCATTTTGAAAAGTAGCTATGTAAATTTGTCTGTAACTTATTTGGAGAATCCCGCTTTCAATTACGTAGGAGGTTAGGCACTTAAAGACTCAGATTAGGCTGATGTTGATACACAGATGTCGGGGCTGCCGTGCTAATTGACAGCTAACTGATGTGGGTGAGAGGTGTAGTTAGACACAAAAGAGGTTTGGAAGTATCTGTTTGTCCTTTAGGACCAATCATTTTCTTTTGCTCTTTCTTTGTTCTTCACATTCCAACACACAGCCCTCGCGCACACACACACACACTCTGAAATCGCTGAGGGTCAGAGTCGAATTAGCACCACGAGCCAATTAGCCTCCTCCCACACTCTCTCCTTTACAGATGCTTCTTAAAGTAACACAGAGGCTTCTAATTAAACTCTGAAGAGTGTCTTGTGTTAGGCTGCGTATGTGTGTGAAGTGCGTGCATGCGAGTGGGCGGTGGAGCATAGAGATCTAGCATGCCGAAGGAGCAAAATCCTACTCTTCTGAACTCGGAAAAAAGAAATGGACTCAAAAACGCACACCTTTCTATACAAGGTCACGCTGGTTTAAATAATTGCAGTGCCCACACATCACCTCAACACGTCAACATCAGTCTAATTGATCTGGCAGTTATTCTTTATAATGCTCGAAAATACTTCAAATTAAAGCATATTATACCTTAAAGTTTCATTTCATGTTCTCGTCTTGTGTAAACATATTTTTTTCCCTCCGTGAAAGTGTAGAAGGAACCATTTAGAACTGAGCAAATACCTTTTGAAGACATTGAGAAGCAGCTTCAACCAGCTTTTACCATGGTCATGTGACAGATGTCATTTTGAATGACGTTTGCGGATTTTTCGTTATTCTGTGATGTTTTTAGATGTTCAGGGACTTTTGATGTGATAAAGTGTGCTGAAATATTAAATATTTAATCTTATATACAGTGTGTATATATATATATATATATATATATATATATTAGCTGTGCATGCATGGTAGGCCTACTCATCACAAAAAAAATTGTAAACTATGCCCAATGATCTATTAAAAAGTTGCATATTTAAGTACATCCAACTTTTACTGTATAGTATACTGTATATAATGTATAGCAAAGCTTAGCAGTGTGATTGCTTATATTGTCACAAAATGTAAACTATATCGCACAGCTTTATATATAAAGTTGGATATATTAAGTATATCTAACTTTACTTGACTGTACACAGCTCTAATCTACTAAATGCTGTAAGGCGTGAAAATATTGAAATATTATAAACATGAATATCATTATTTTTTGTAAAGCTGCTTTGAAAGCATGTGCATTATGAAAAACCCTACTGTATATAGGGATGATTCAGGGTGATTCGGATACTTTTTGCCATTGACATGACTTGGAAAAAGTGTCCCAGTCAACCTGAATTCAACCTAAAACCGAAAAAGGGCAGTATCTTGGCATCTATGAATTATTAAATGAATTTTGTATTGTATATGTTGATGTATGTATTTTATTGAGTCAATAAGCTTCAATTGCATTTAACAGTAAACAGCTAGCTTAGCGGTTAGCGAGTAAACGCTTAGCCAAACAGGTAACCTCTTTCCTGAGACTGTTGTTCGGAAACTGTTGACATAATGACGGCTAGGAAGGAATACCTTAGCAACACCCTAGCAAAGTCCTAGCCACCCACAACACCTTATCATCACAGCAGTGAGTTTTGCATGGCTAAACACCACTAACCTTTTCTTTTCAAAGACATCTTGAGGGCAAAATCAAGTTTTGTTTTAAATTATTACCCAAGTGTCTGTTCATATTCATGTACAAGACAATATCAGATGTCCTTAGAGCAGGGGCGTAGCCAGTATTGGGCCAGGGCGGCACTGGCCCGCCCACATTACTCACTGGCCCGCCCAGGAAAGTTTGATAAAAATATTTTTTTTTGTTTATTTTTATTATTCAAATGTATTTATGAAAATATATTAATATTTACCTGATTAATTGTTGACTGCTGTGTGTGTTTAATTTGTTTTTCGAATAAAATTTAACTGGTGAAGCAAGCTGTAGAAAGCCTCTCTCCGGAACGTTATTGGTTGCTATGGTTGCTGGGGGTTCCGATAGGAAAACTCTCAGTGGCGTCGGCGCCACAATAATGGCTAAACAACTTTCTTTAATGTGCTATTTGAAAAAAAGCAAGAGTTGAGGAAGAAGACACGCCACTGCCTTCATCTTCCGAGTCCACCCAGCCCAGTTCTTCCGACTCATTTCCCCAGGAGAAGGCTAGTCAGGTGCTGGCGCCGGCCGCTTCTTGCTCCCTCTCTCCCCGTCAGCCTGACGCGGGTTTATCCGCCGATCTAACTGTGATATTATTATTTTAGCTTACTTTAATTTATTTTCGGGTGAACTGTATTTGCACTGCTGAATAGAATAAAATAGACAGGTTATTGTGTATACTGGTTTGTCCAGCCTTTATTGAGCTCTGTTGGTTGAACATGATGATTTGCCGAATATAAAGGTGTAACTGTTTTTTCAGTTTGTCTATTAATGTTAATTATTATTGAAGTCATTTTTCAATAATTATTATTATTGAAGTAATTTTTTTCTAGACAAAAATATAGGCCCAGTCACATTTTCACTGGCCCACCCAAAATACAATTTCTGCCTACGCCACTGCCTTAGAGTCCAGTAAAATGAAAAGAATATAATTCAAACACACCTGCTTGAGATTTTGATCCATTTCCTGATAAATAAAAACGAAATGAATATGTAATTAGCATTCAGCATGTTGTGGATAGTCTCCTATTGTTTCTGTCAGTCTACACTTCCACAGTGCTGTTTTTTTTATTATTATTATTGTGGATCTCCAGCACTGGTTTTGAGAGCTCTTTCAGAGGCTAGCCATCTGTGCCTTTGTGTGTGTGTGTGTGTGTGTGTGTGTGTGTGTGTGTGTGTGTGTGTGTGTGTGTGTGTGTGTGTGTGTGTGTGTGTGTGTGTGTGTGTGTGTGTGTGTGTGTGTGTGTGTGTGTGTGTGTGTGTGTGTGTGTGTGTTTCTGCCACACAGACTTTGCTTATTTACCATTCTGTCCATGCACTCCCGACACACACTCTATATCTTTCTCTCTCACACCTCTTTTCACTCTTACATTTGAGCATCTCCATGCTGCTAGCATCTGAGTGATGGCTTCATTCTTCCAGCTCTCCTCTCTCTCCCTCCTCTCTGCACACAAATTACGCTGAAAAAAGTGTGAGAGCTACAGTATGTGTTGGGAGACTAAATATCATTTTCACTGCACTCTTAATTCTTGATAAAAGAGCATGGATTATAAAGTTGACAGTGCTTTGTGAAGTGTACTCAGACAACATCAGCTAAGACTTCAGTATGCTATGTAGTTACTGAGCAAAATCAGTTAAAACAGCAACCGAACATGACAACCCTAATATTATTGTTGACTGACTAACAGGTAACGGGACTAAAGCCCCCCCAAGGGTAAAATACCATTTTGGTTTTATTTTCTCCCCAAAACACTGAATAACAGCAAACAGCATTGGTCATCACTGAAAAATGTTCTTTATTAGGTCATTGTGTGCAGACAAAAGATCATTTTAACGTCTAGTTTGTTATTAATAAATATGTTCCTAAATGTTACTTAAAAATAATTGCTATATGCTGATATAATAACACATAAATATTAGTTGAAAAACTTAAACTAATCTAAATAGAAATGTTGCCTTTGCACTAAACTGAAATAAGTTGCAAGTTTTACAAGAGATCTCAATAATATCTCAAGCTGTGTTCAGATTTCCCAAGATATGCTATCAAAGGCAAGAGATTTTATTATCAACATTTCTCATCATTTTTCTCCAAAAGTATGCAGTGCACATTAATTATATAGTTGTACACTTAAGTTCTCTTAATGATCGTCTGATTTCCATCCATTTCTATTTCTCCTACGGGATTTTAGAAGAAGAAAATCGGAGAAGAATTTGATCTTTGAAATGAAACATCTGAGAATTCCATAAAGTCTCCAATGAAAGAACAACATTGAAGTAATGAATTTTTCCTCTGAGATTCGGAATGAAAAAGTAATTTGATTTCAGCCCTAATGATTCAGTCATTCAAGCAGAATATTCTTCCCCGCCCCTCCTTTATACTGACACTCGGTCCATGTTGAAGTCATCTAAATAATTGATGAACATGATAAGAGTCTGTCGTCAGTTTACACTAAACACTGATCCGTGTACTGAAATATGGTGCAGGGAGGAATTCCTGGAAATCATCCAAGCACAAAAGCCTGGATGAGCTCCAAACGTTCTCCCTCAGTGTGTGTTTGACAAGCAGCAGTCAGCGTGTCTCTGAGAGACTCGTATTTATCCTGTGTAATCCACAGACCCCTGCTTTATGGTCTCGCCAGGCCACCATACATTCACAGGAAGTGGTCCTCTTCTACTGTGCTTGCCTCCCTGAATACTGAGTGGCTACTTTAAAGGTAGGGTAGGGCAATTTTCTGAGCTGTTAGCAATAGAGAGTTAGCTTTGAAAGCATGAGATCCCACCCTCCCTTCAGAGCATCTCACTCAAACTACCTCATGTTACAAAGCACATAACTTTACAATAATAATGAACGTAAACGACTTAAAGGTGAACTAAGTAACTTTTTTACCTTAACCGAACAGCTTTGGAGTCATTGTAATGTTTATATTACTGATTTCGAGTTGAATGGTGGTCGTCTCGCACCCCCCTGGTGCCTGTGAGCCGCAAAACCACCCTTGCAACTTTGGGCCGGCGAGCCCATGCTTGTTAGGAAGTATCGTGTGATATCAGGTCTCGCGAGGTAACGAATTGCTTTACGGCAAAAAACAGATCTGATAAAATTCTGATAAAATGAGCATCAAACAGAAATAACCCGGCGCCGTATACATGTGGTGTTGGGCGCGCGCAGCTCTTAAAGGGGCCATACCTTATTTCCACTCGTTACAGCGTCCATCCTACTGAACAGGTACCGGTGTACAGGGGGAGGGGATCCGGCCGTGAGTGCAAGCCATCTCTGCGTGAGTGCTATTCACGACAGTACAAGTGCTCCACAGCGACTCTAGGGGTCGCTGTTTGACAAAAACGGAATTCCTACTTAGTGCTGCTTTAAAGAGCACTGACCTGTACCACCTGACTGCTGCAGATTCATTTCGGCGTTGATAGTGTTGACATTGAAACGCATAAATTCGAGTCACGAACCGCTCCGAGTATAACGTCACGAGTTTCCATCTCTTAATTACAGTAGTTATGGCGTGAACGCAGCATAAGCTGGTTGTTTTGGTTCAGGAGGAACTGTAAAAGGAGGCTGCGGTTTAGGTTGCGGTGCTCGGTGACTGACGTCTGTCTAACTCTGCATAGCATGAAACATAGCCAATGATGTGTGATGTCTGCGTGAGCAGGTGTGCGGAGGTATGGAAATACATATGTTGACAGGCAGGTAGGACATTGTATCATTGCATTCGGACCGAATTCAATGATTGGATGAACATTTTATGGTCCACAGACAATATATACGTATATACATATAAATACATGTATACTTAACTTAGTGATTGCTATCAGGATGTGAAGAGACTTTCAACCAGAATAACAAAATAAAAATTCTGGAACAAATTGCCTACCCTGCCTTTAATATATTTTAAAATGGCTCAATGGTTTGAACTGAATGGCTTAGAATGATAATTAGCAGTGCTATCCTTTGGGTAATAAATGAATCTGTCTTGTAACCATGTACGGGTGCTTGGCAGTGCATAACTTGCTATGATGCTGAGTGGTGTGGTCATTTACATGTACTACGGTAATACCATGCTTTTTTGTAATTATTATCATGGAGATTCAATATAGTTACCAGTGTTCCATGAAAGAACCATAGTATTATTTGTTAAATACCCCGATGAATATAGTAATGATTCAGTACTATGATGGCTTGGGCCAGTAAGAAACCCCCTAGCAACCTTCCAAAACACGATTTTGCCACATTTTTACTCTGTTTAACATTTTTAGAATAGACACTGACAAAATTGAATAAACAGAGTTCATCTATCTATGAGAAAAACAACATCAATTTTCTAGCTCAGAGACTTGTTATGCACACACACATAATCAAAGTAAAGAAATGAAGCAGTCGCACTGAAAGAAAGATAATTACTTAAAACAAAGAGCGATCACGCAGCATGTGTGGAGGCATGGCATCCTGCGTGTGTTCTGGCTGCGTGGGCGTTGACAAAAGACTCATCACGCATGTGAGTTTCTCTGGCTGTATGATGGGCTGAACGAGGGACCACAAGTGTGTGTGTGTGTGTGTGTTTGCGTGCGCATGCCTTTCTTGCCATCTGTAACTCCTTCTTGCCATGCCAAATCCACTCAAAGGGACCAAGAGATGACAAGGAAGACAAGCCCACACACATTGCACTTGCACATGGTCACTGCGTCGGCCATCTTGAGTCTTTATGGGCTTCAGGCACGCTATGAGAGACATGCTATTTTCAGAGTTTTATCTGCCCGCATGGCATTCAGGTCGCTTCTGTTCCTCCAATATTGAAGTCTGTCTCAGTGTGGACGTAACCTTGGATAACACAACCCTGGATGACTCACGGCAGAGTTTTGTAATGCTACTTACCATTCTGATCTCGTTTTGCGTGTGCTGTACTCTGTACGTGTCTCTCTCTCTCTCTCTCTCTCTCTCTCTCTCTCTCTCTCTCTCTCTCTCTCTCTCTCTCTCTCTCTCTCTCTCTCTCTCTCTCTCTCTCTCTCTCTCTCTCTCTCTCTCTCTCTCTCTCTCTCTCTCTCTCTCTGAAGGAAGCTGGTTTTATTTGGGTGATGCTGCAGGGATGTCCAGAATATTAACACAAACCTTAGAAGCTGTCAGCCATTAATATGCCAAGCACAGACCTCCCAATTAGTGGAAAACATGGCTTTCTTGCGCTAAGGAGTAGACAGGTTGGCTCAACACCAATGCAGCTCCGAGTCGAGTTAGACAGGGGTGAGCTTCTCGCTTGGAAAAATGATGTTTAGGGAGCTTCAAAGCAGCGGCGTATGAAGCTATCAAACACACAAAAATATACCACAACTTTATTGGAGTGTCTGGCATTGAAGATGAAAGGCAGGATAAATCGATTTCTTTATCATGGGAGATGAAGCGTCCAGGCAGATTTCTACACCGCTGAGACCCTGACATAATGTGCAAAAATGACCTGATTAAAAGGCACAATTAATGGACGCATCCACCTTGAGGTCTGTGCATCAAAAGAAATGCTTCACTTTGGTCACAGGCACAGCCATCTAAAATAAATAATTCATTCCAAATTTGTCTGTCTGTCATTCTGTCTGTCTGTCTGTCTATCTCTCTGTCTGTATGTCTGCCTGTCTGCCTGTCGTTCTATCTATCTATCTATCCTTCTGTCTGTCTGTCTTATATCTGTCTGTCTGTCTGTCTGCCTGTTGTTCTATCTGTCTGTCTGTCTGTCTATCTATCTATCTATCTATCTGTCTGTCTTATATCTGTCTGTCTGTCTGTCTTATATCTGTCTGTCTGTCTGTCTGTCTGTCTGTCTCTATCTATCTATCTATCTATCTATCTATCTATCTGTCTATCTGTCTGTCTGTCTTATATCTGTCTGTCTGTCTGTCTGTCTGTTTATATCTATCTATCTATCTATCTATCTGTCTGTCTGTCTGTCTGTCTGTCTGTCTGTCTGTCTTATACCTGTCTTATATCTGTCTTATGTCTGTCTGTCTGTCTGTCTGTCTGTCTGTCTGCCTGTCGTTCTATCTATCTATCTATCTATCTATCTATCTATCTATCTATCTATCTATCTGTCTGTCTGTCTGTCTGTCTGTCTGTCTGTCTGTCTGTCTGTCTGTCTGTCTGTCTGTCTGTCTGTCTGTCTGTCTGTCTGTCTTATCTGTCTGTCTGTCTGTCTTATATCTTATATCTGTCTGTCTGTCTATATCTCTCTATATATCTATCTATCATCTGTCTGTCTGTCTGTCTATATATCTATCAACCTGTAAGACCAAAATAAATGCATTCTGTTTTGCTACCTCGGTTCAAAGTCAGGAATTGAAATGCAATTTAAAAGGCATTCTCAATGCAATTCTATAAGGCACAACAACCTATTAAAAAATGTTAGTCTGCACGATTTGTGCACTGTATTACAAGTCTTTTGGTATCATACACTAGATTTTGTGTTAGAACATATACAAATATTTCCTAAATTCACATTAATTATTCACTGATAATCTCACGCGAAACTCAAACTCATTCAAACTGGAAAAGGGTACCTCACCCCACATTTGAATTTGACTGCATCGGTTCTCATACATAATGCACCTTTCGAATATGTGGAACAAGTATTTGAGAGATGGAATGACATGAGGTTGGTTAATAATTACTGAATGTTTCTTTTTAGAAGACCTATCCTTCAAGGCGCAAAAATATCTTGATTAAAAGGCACAGTTAATAGACACATCCACCTTGAGCTCTGTGTGTCAAGTGAACCCTTCACCCTCGGTCAAGGCTGTCTTAAATTGAATCCTGAACTCGCAGAGCTTGGGCATTATCTGACAGTCATTTGACCTCAGGTCTATAATAATATTCAGCTGTTTCCTTTTATATTTTGCCAGCAGAGAGAACTTTAGAGCATTACTTGGCAACCACTCACAGTTTCTTAGTGAGAAGCAAAGAGTCTCCTGTGGAAACATTTCCCCTCACCTGCTTCCGAGAGTCATTATGTGCCCCCCACTGATGTACTGTAGACTGCGTCTCAGTCCTCGCAGAAACTCGAGTGCTTGTTTGAAATTGATCAATTTGGCTGAAGTGCTGCCTCAGATTAATTCCTGGCCTCTTTAGGTGCACAATATCACAGTGTTATCATACTCTGTGGTATATCAACTTAAACAGAGAGGGGCCCATTATGTGGCTGGAAGGTTTGTGCTTTTGTCGCTTTGACAATCCATTTTTTCACTGCACACTAGGGATGGGACGAAATATCGTTTGACAAAATATCGCGATACAAAACGTGACGAAACGCATCGAGGTCGAAAAAAAATGGATCGCGAAATAAAGATAGATGGCACTGCTGCATGATTTGCGTAGTATATAAATAATTTAGTGTATTATATGTGTGTGTGTATGTATATGGGGTAGACATACAGTCTATGGTGGCAGGCTGGCAGCACCATCTGCTGATCAAGCAGGGTAAAACTAAATGAAAAAAAATATATATCCGGGGAACGGTGCGGTACGTCATCACGTCAAGACAGCGCATGTTGCAACAACAACACTGCAGTCTACAGCGAGCTAACAAATATTAGCATCAGTACCAACTGCCTTGCCCCCAAACAGCCGACCATGGAGTCAAATATACCGTAAAACTTCAAATAGTAGCCCGGGCTTTTATTTTCCCAAATCGTCGAACTTGTATTCGCTTCTATTTGAGACAGGCGTCTATATGAGACCGGCCTTTATAATTTAGTGTTGAGATATTGTTCATTGAGTCTAAGTAAGCCTAGAGTCTCTAATCTCTAAAAATCTCCAAATGCTCCACGTGAAACTGCGGTCTTCCGACCTTTTACTATCGTGTCAATTGATTTTGATTAATATGCGCGAGGGAGAGAGAGCAAGACAGCGTTCGTTTTGTTTGAAGACGTGAGAGTGCGCGCGCGCGGCCGGGGCGCTCTCTCTCTCTCTCTCTGCTCTGCTCGTTATGCGCCCTGTCAAGCGCAGCAGTCAATTCATTCTACATTACTCACCGATCAAAAAAGGCTTTGGCGGGACACACATTTGCTTTGGCGGCCAAAGCAAATGAATAAGTTGTTATACAGTAATATTTTTTTTCTTTTTTGATATCGTATCGTGACGTATCGTATCGTGACCCTGGCATATCGAGGTGCATCGTATCGTGAGTTTAAGTGTATCGTCCCATCCCTACTGCACACACACACACACACACACACACACACAAACGTGTGAAAGAGTCACAGTCCTTAGCTTAATGAATGTTTATATATATATATATACACTCACCTAACGGATTATTAGGAACACCATACTAATACTGTGTTTGACCCCCTTTCGCCTTCAGAACTGCCTTAAATCTACGTGGCATTGATTCAACAAGGTGCTGAAAGCATTCTTTACAAATGTTGGCCCATATTGATAGGATAGCATCTTGCAGTTGATGGAGATTTGTGGGATGTACATCCAGGGCACGAAGCTCCCGTTCCACCACATCCCAAAGATGCTCTATTGGGTTGAGATCTGGTGACTGTGGGGGCCATTTTAGTACAGTGAACTCATTGTCATGTTCAAGAAACCAATTTGAAATGATTCGAGTTTTGTGACATGGTGCATTATCCTGCTGGAAGTAGCCATCAGAGGATGGGTACATGGTGGCCATAAAGGGATGGACATGGTCAGAAACAATGCTCAGGTAGGCCGTGGCATTTAAACGATGCCCAATTGGCACTAAGGGGCCTAAAGTGTGCGAAGAAAACATCCCCCACACCATTACACCACCACCACCAGCCTGCACAGTGGTAACAAGGCATGATGGATCCATGTTCTCATTCTGTTTACGCCAAATTCTGACTCTAACATCTGAATGTCTCAACAGAAATCGAGACTCGTCAGACCAGGCAACATTTTTCCAGTCTTCAACTGTCCAATTTTGGTGAGCTCTTGCAAATTGTAGCCTCTTTTTCCTATTTGTAGTGGAGATGAGTGGTACCCGGTGGGGTCTTCTGCTGTTGTAGCCCATCCGCCTCAAGGTTGTGCGTGTTGTGGCTTCACAAATGCTTTGCTGCATACCTCGGTTGTAACGAGTGGTTATTTCAGTCAAAGTTGCTCTTCTATCAGCTTGAATCAGTCGGCACATTCTCCTCTGACCTCTAGCATCAACAAGGCATTTTCGCCCACAGGACTGCCGCATACTGGATGTTTTTCCCTTTTCACACCATTCTTTGTAAACCCTAGAAATGGTTGTGCGTGGAAATCCCAGTAACTGAGCAGATTGTGAAATACTCAGACCGGCCCGTCTGGCACCAACAATTATGCCACGCTAAAAATTGCTTAAATCACCTTTCTTCCCCATTCTGACATTCAGTTTGGAGTTCAGGAGATTGTCTTGACCAGGACCACACCCCTAAATGCATTGAAGCAACTGCCATGTGATTGGTTGATTAGATAATTGCATTAATGAGAAATTGAACAGGTGTTCCTCATAATCCTTTAGATGAGTGTGTGTATATATATATATATATATATATATGTAATCATTATTATTGGTATTAGTATTAAATGAATAGTTCACCCAACAATTACATTTCTGGAATTCTGGAATCTGGTATTCCAATCTTGCATGACTTTTTCTCAGGGGAACTCACACGATGAGAAATTTTAACATACTGTTTGTTTTTTAGAATGGAGACTAGAGCTTTACGACGTTGAAAAATGATTTAAAAATTGTTCACATGACTTATGCATTATATTTCAAATCTTCTGAAGCGACATGATGGCTTTATCCGAGGAACAAACCGAAACTGAACTTGTTATTCACTGCTATTCTTCACCTCCAATGAGCCGTTTACTGCTGTGACTGGATTTGACATTGAATGAGTTCGACGTTCAGTCAGTTAGTAAAGAGTCAGTGATCAGTCAGATTACTGAACCAATCGTTCAGAGAGAGGTTTTGTGAACCAGAGCAACCAATTCATTGAAAAGATCTGTTGAAAGTTAGAAAACAAACCAGACATGCTACTTCTCTCGTGAACTCTTATGAACTTTCCAAAGACTTACATTTGTGTCTGTTTTTCACACAAAGCTATTGTATGGCTTCAAAAGACATATATATACAAACGTGTGAGTCAAATGGACTACATTTATGATATTTTATGGTTCTTTTTGAAGCTTGAAAGCTTCAGTCCCCATTATTTGTAGTATCATAGAAAATCCTTTTGTGTTCAACAGAAGAAAGAGAATCATATAGATTTAGAACGACGTGACCTGAGATTTTTGAGAAAAAATATTCCTTTGAAGAACCAATATAACAGCTGAGCGCAGGTGCTGACTAAATTGCTATGTGCAAAAAAAAATGCACTTGCCAGTTTTTCAGCATTTCAAAATGTTTGTTTTGAACACTGAAGGTAGGTGTATCGTGGCTTTTCACTTGGTGGCTAATGGCAACAGCAACATTTGCTTAATAGAGACACTTGATAAATCTGGACCTCAGGTCTTATTTTCATCATACCTTTGAAAACCTTACTTGTGTTTCTATGGTAACCAAGGCTAAACCACTCATTGTTATTGTATTTTTGCATGTTGGTGTTGTTTCAAGTATGCAATAACTTTTTGTCAAAAGCAGTACATAATAATAACCCCAAAACGCTAGAATGCCAAGTCTGTAAGGTAGATTCAGAAAGGAAATTCATGCAGACATTTTTTTTATATATTTTTATTTTGAACAAAGACTCTACCAGAAAGAAACATCTTTTTACAAAAATGAGTATCAGTGTACATTGACAGTGTCAGGTGGTATTATCGTGTGTGTGTGTGTCTGTCGGTCAATATATATTCATAAGACATATTAGTCTCATTGTACAGATTTATGTTTAGCAAGCAATATGATCTGGGTTCATATCTGGTCCTAACTTGTGATTAAGCATAATTGCATTAAACATTTTTTTTATGGTTTTAATTTTACTTATAATAATAACCCTGATGCAAACACTTTTTTGTCCTACGATAATTATACAACTCGATTTTAATTTCATATAAAGTAATAATTATTCATTTAATATAATCAATTATTAAAATAATATATTTTTTAAATCCACTTGGCTTTAAAAATCAAAATGCTCATGACACCTCAAGGCAATAAGACTTCACATATTTAGATAAAAAAAACGATCACAAAGTATGTTTGTTGCTTCTCGTATCCCAGCGAGAAAGAGATCGAGTGAGAGTTTAACTATAAAGTATTTATTGCTGCTTCTGTAGATGCCGCTCCAGCCTTCATCAGCTGAGTAACTCTCAGTAAAGTTGACTTTTTGGGGTTAGTGCTTCAGGAATCCCTCCGTGACTCCCTGTAAAGGCTGGCCAATGAAGAAAAACATCACATAGCTCTACAGCAGATTAAAGATCCAGCCATCTCTGTCTGCTTCAGTACACAGTCCAGCATTGCTGTCTGGCTTGTGTTCTTATTTTTCAAAGGCAAAACAAAATAAAAGGCAAAAGTTTCTGGCGCAATAACTGGAGTCTTGCAACTTAGTTTTAGTAAAGACAACAAATTGACCTTGTTTGTAAGGAATAACGTATGTTATCCAGCATAGTTCATGACTACATTGACAAGAAATATTGGTTTAATCGACATAATTATTATCTTAACTGGTAACTGCTTATTATCACGCTGTCGAAGGGTGGGAAGGGTTGAAGGACGAGGATAAAGAATTCACAAACTACTTTATCAAAGGACCGAAAACCATAGCCAAACTTAGGGGATGTTAACACAACACCACTTTCAATTAAAACCGTAACGACAATGGCGTTTTGCGTGCCTGAAAACGCAAACTTTTGAAAACGGGTTTCAAAGTGCAAGTTTTTGAAAACGGTCTCCGTGTAAACAATAAAAACATGAATCTGTGAAAACGAGGACGTCATGCACGTGCGTATTACATGTTCAGTCTATAGTTTTTCATCGGTCGAAGGAAAAACGTCCCCTTTTAAGCATATCGTTGTCGTGTAAACAGTTCATGCGTTAGCAACAACCGACAAACAGAACTGAAAACACAGGCAGATAAATACACCGGCAAACAAGGATAATTAATGACACACCGCTGGACAGAATAACGAAATCAAATTAGTTACGGGTGATGTTTGCGAGAAGGTATGGAAATACAGGTAGGCCATCCTATCATTGCGTTCGGACCGAATGCAATGATTGGACGAACATTTTTTGGTCCTGAGACTTCCACAGAAGATATATGTACATGTTTTAAAGGGGTCATATAATGGTACATGCACTTTTACAAGTTGATTGTACTGAAATGTGTGTTGGCAGTGCCTGTACACAACCATCATTTAAATGATAAAAATCCATCCAGTGTTTTTGTTTTAATCTCCTTATATGTTTTCCCCTGTCTCAAATCAAGCTGTTCGACCTTGTGACGTCACACGCTCGGAAGCCCCTCCCACGATTGTTGATTGACAGCAACGTTTCAACACAGACCCGCCCTCGCTCGTGAGGGAGCTGTCAATCATAGTCTGCGCGGACCGGCGCGGTCATTGTTGATATGCTGGAGCACTGAGCAGAATGGCGTCTAAGCGATTGTGGTGTTCTGTTCTTGGGTGTAATAACGAACACAGCAGTCATTTTAATGTTCCTTAATCCGAACCGCTGAAGACGCAGTGGCTGAGTTTGTTTTCGAAGGGAATATTCCCCACGAGCAACGTCAATGCTCTCATGTTTGCGCGAATCATTTCTCAGTGGACTGCTTTATAAACGAGGGTCAGTATAAAGCTGGTTTTGCTAAGAAGCTGCTCATGAAAAAAGGATCGGTACCAGCTATTCGTGTTCCTGCTGAACCTCTAGAACAACTGAACTGAGTGTAACGTTTTATTAAACTTTATATTAATATTTATATTAATCTTTGCAAATCGCTAGCTGCACGCTTCACAATGAATGCGTCTAAGGTTTACACTTAGGGTACATTACGGCATGTTTTCTATGTAATAATAATAATAATTCATTACATTTATATAGCGCTTTTCTAGGCACTCAAAGCGCTTCACATGGAAGGGGGAATCTCCTCAACCACCACCAATGCAGCATCCACTTGGATGATGCGACGGCAGCCATATTGCACCAGAACGCTCACCACACACCAGCTTACTGGTGGAGAGGAGACAGAGTGATGAAGCCAATCAGTGTATATATATATATATATGGGGATTATTAGGAGGCCATGATGGACAGAGGCCACTGGGCAAATTTGGCCCGGATGCCGGGGTTACACCCCTACTCTTTCGAAAGACATACTGGGATTTTTAATGACCACAGAGAGTCAGGACCTCGGTTTAACGTCTCATCCGAAGGACGGTGCTCTTTGACGGTGTCCCCATCACTATACTGGGGCGTTAGGACCCACACAGACCACAGGGTGAGCGCCCCCTGCTGGCCTCACTAACACCTCTTCCAGCAGCAACCTGGTTTTCTCAGAAGGTCTCCCATCCAGGTACTAACCAGGCTCAGCCCTGCTTAGCTTCAGTGGGCAACCAGTCTTGGGCTACAGGGTGATATGGCTGCTGAACAATGTATGATGTTCTCAATATAATTCATAATCCCACGTTTATACTGAACAACGCGTTATGGTTATTGTGTTATTGTGTTACAAACGGTGTATGCGCAGAACAGAGAGGCGGGGTGAGCAAAGCTCATTATCATTTAAAGTCATATGCACTGAAACGCCGTGCTGAAAACAGAGCTGTTTTTGACCAAGTAAAATAAGTGTTTTCTTACAATGCTAATGAGAATTTGTAATTAAAGTATATTACAAACTTTTAATTTAGACCCTAAAGAATCATACTAGCTTGTACAAAAATGGCATTATATGACCCCTTTAATATATAACTACTTCTATTATTGATTGCTATCAGGATGTGAATAGAGTTTCAACCAGTATAACAAAAAGTGTTGTCCATATCCTACCTTTAAACACAAGATATTATTCCATTTGGGTATATCAATCAGGCAATGTATGGTCTGTCTTATTCATCTATTCCTTGTTCTCTATACAAACTATATTGTACTATATAGCAGCTGTAACATCTGTAAAATAATTGCAACATGCCAATTTGAATACGAGTGTAACTATACTGTGATAAAAACAGATATTTTACAGTGGCGTACAGTTTTCCAGGCCCCCAGTTCATCACTTGGACACGAGAAGACAAGCGTGGCAGCCAGGTAAAAAAAAAAAAAGTGCTTCTCTCTGAATACGTCTGGAGGATGTATAAACACACTTTGCTGAAAATATATTAAGGAGCCGCTCGCCCTATCTTCTCCCTGCCCTCGAGGAGGGCTGTAGGTAACAAATCAAACAGGAATCCGAGCCCCAAAACATTCCCTCCTGGAAGCATCGTCTTTCCTCACAATGGTTCCTGCTTATCTCTGCCCAAACACCTGCCATGTTGCTTCCTACTTATCTAGTGATTACAGCTGTAGCCATTTTGCAATGATTCACCGCAAAATTATTTAGAAAATAAATAAACATCCCAAACATTCAGAGACTAGAGCCCCGTTGACTGAACTGCTCTTTGAAGGTTTAGCGAGGGGGTGCGGGGGGGAAACGTGCTTTATATTAATAGCTCTTTCTCCTTTACTCGTATGTTCTCTAAGTAATTGCCCTTGCACCAGTCAGAGCACTTCAAGGTGACACAGGTCCTACAGAGGGGTAGACACACATCTCTCTGATCTTTAAAATGGGGGTGCCTGGCTGATTTGGGCCAGAGATGGTTTTTTTTTTTTTTTTTTTTTTTGCCCTGTGAACTTTTAACTATTGACGTTTCTTACATTCCTGACTGCTGGAGTTATCGATCAGGTGGAGACTTCTGCTCACATCGGCTTAATGCAGAGCTTGAAGAACTGCTTTAGTGAAACACACAGTAATTATAGCAACTAAAGAAGCTTATGCAACATTCTGAGAATGTTTTTCAGGTGTGTATCAAACTATAAGCCATTCAGACTTTCGCTCCCACTCGATCGCATTCAGTTTCAAAGCTCATCATAATTCTCTTTGAAACGCACTAGAGTGCATCATAACAAAATAATGGTGTTAGTAATTAGTGCAGCACAATTATATTCACATATGTAGTGTAACTGCATTAAGATACAATTTTACAAATCCAACTATTTTAAATGCCAAATGGAAAATGACTGTCTCTCAATTCTGATTGGATGAGTTGCATTGTAAACAAACACTAATAATATTGTGCAGTCAATCCAGTAATTCATGTTCTATAGAAGCCACTACAATGCTTGTATACACTAAAGGTTAATTTATTTGGCAAAAAAAAAAGAAAAAGATAATAATACCCATTGATGGTGTAATTATTATTATTTTTATAATTATTATTATACCCATAAAAATGTAAATATTATTTTATTATGTTAATAACAATAAATTATGTTTATATTATTGTATAACAATTACTATAATATAATAATTATAACAACTATTATACAATTATTATTTTATAATAATAATTATTATAATTTGGCTATTATTGTAAATATAGCTATAAACAGGTTAATGAACTCAGAAAAAGAACTGAATAATAATAATAATAAATATAATTATTATTTTTACATGAAATATACATATTATTTTTAGTTTATTTATAACAACAAATTATATGTATATTTATTATGACAATTGTTATAATTAAGAAACATAATAATAAATTATGATATATAATAATAATAATAATAATATAATAATTGTGGTTGTCATTGTAAATTTATTGTAATGACAATTGTTATAATTGAGAAACATAATAATAATAATAATAATAATAATAAATTATGATGATTACTAGTATTATTATGTGACTACGACTATTGGCCCCTAAACACCCCTTACCCATGGTAAAATCACTCTGCGTGACGTGAAATGAGAGTATATATATATATATAGAGCCTTTTAGACCCCATTATGGCAAGTTTTGACTTTATACAGATTATATTATAAAACCATGAACTTCCTGAATAAGGATATGTTTAGCTGACAGCCCATAACAGAGACATAAGTCAAGTTTCTTGTCCATAATAAGTAACCTATTAAATTTCAATGGCTGTGTCAGCTATTACTGTTCCTCATGTAATATTTATCTAAGTGTCGACTGAGCTGACTGGAGAACTGCTGGTATTGTGCTGAAGGGAAATATGAAGTGCTTTCCTCCCAAAACCATTGCGATTTATTAAGAGCGACAGGTGAAAGAGGAAGTAGTCGTGATTACGTTCACATGGGATGACTCCGGGGCTGTTTTTATAATGCATACGCTGCAGTGCAATGAAGATCTCCATGTTCTTGGCATATTCCCACATTGGTTGAGAAGATCCACCTCGGTTCTGTCCGACTGCTACTGGTTTCCCTGCTCAGGTTTTCCTGAAGTTAACACTGCCCCCTGGTGTTCAAACAGCATTTCTAGCATCCCTTCCCTATGGATAAAAACCTTTGCAGAAAAAAATCTGATGCTCTGAAGAAGAAAAAAAAAACACACCCCGAGACCACAGACACACATTTTAGTATGAGATAAGATTGCATTTTGGTGTTGCATGCCACGGATCAGCATTTCTTGCTGGGATTTCGCTGGATCAGCTGCGCTCAGATTTGTGCTGCGGGAGCCTTCGGTTATCAATTGCTTAAAAGCGTTGAGAAAGTTTTCCCAAAACATTCCCTCTTGATTGCGACATCATAATCAGAAACGCTGCTTCCACAAAGGGACCAATTAAAAGTCGCTGCCTTGATGCATTAAGCCATCCAGCGATTAGCGAATCAACATGTAATCTGGAAAACTTCCGCTTGAGCGATTCGTGTCGGTCAGCAAAGTGCCTTCGACTGAGGAAATCTTTTGCAACTCTAATCTTGTCAGGCCGAGAGCGGGGAAGGTGTTTAGTGTTTGCAGTTTACAGAGACGAATCCGTTTTTCTATAGAGCCACGGCGCGAGATAAGCACGATGATGTCGTTTAAAAGTACATAGAGGGCTTAAACCGACATATTGATGTATTACAGGAGGATAAGACAGCAGCTGCTAACTCTTTGCAAGCTACCGCTGCAATTCATTTAATGCTAAACACCTTAATTGATGAGTAGGAGTTTCTATTTCAAAGCACGCCAGAAAATCTTGACTCGTTAGGAGAATTAAAACATGTTTAGAGTCGACTCAACAGGTGTCCGAGGGGAAATATCCAAGGTTTAGTAGGTTTACCTCAACGTAGGTTTGAAACGCTTAAGTAGTCTTGTGTTTTACTGTGGTGTTTCGGTTCGGTTTATAAGGATGTCTCTAATGAGTGTAAAGCCATAGCCACCATCTGTTTCAAATGCGCAAGACTTCTCATCCGCTGGAAATCTCCATGGCTCCCTAGTTAAAACATCACAGGGAAACTGTTAAGGATGTCACATTTGTTCAGGAGAAATGTTTGTGATTTCCATCCAGTGCCAAAGCTTTTAAAGACCACCACTGTGAGGAAGCGTTTGCATATCTCTTCATTTGACACATCTAATTTGGGCTCAATTATCTCGCTCAAGCAAAATGAAACCTAGACGCTCTTCTTTTTTTTCTTTTTTTTTCCGTTCGTAGACATCATGGGTAATGAGCTGGACCAAGGGTGCAGGCGAGGACCACATCCAAATATGAGACTCATAAACCAACAACAGCAATTACTGTTTGTATCTTTCATAATGGTCTCATCAGTTGGTATCTGTCCTGTGTTTTGTGTGTGTGTGTGTGTGTGTGTGTGTGTGTGTGTGTGCGCGTAATTACTAATTCTAGTATTTTTCTTGTCTGTTAGTCGTCGTTGACTGTCTTTGCCACCGCTCAAATTAGATTCTTGTGCCTGTCTTCAAAATCAATTAATGTTGTCCTGAAACTTTGGAAACTGGGGAAAAACAGACATCAAAGTCAAATGTTAGACGTGGTGACGGATGTTCTCGAATGAAAGTGGAACTTAAATTGAAGCCCAGCATGAAAGCATGAACAATTAACACTTGGATTTAATTATATCTTCATCCTTTATATTAATGTTTCATTTCAGAGAAGATCAATTATTTCTGTAATGAACCATTAGCGATGCTTGCTAAAGTATTAAACTTTGGTGTAATAACTTGTCTTGCTTTGTTTGTGCTGTAGACATGTCAATCATACACACATTGGGGAAGGGACCAGAATATCTCAGAGATTGAGGGGGTGCTGGTTTGACTTGAACTGGTAAGCAACACCCTAGCAATCTTCAGAACAACGTGTTATATATAATTTCACTTCATCTTCATTGTTTTCCTCAGCTCTTAAAGGGATAGTTCACTTTGAAATAAATTTTTGATATGTTTTAGCTTACCTCAAGGGCATCCAAGATGTAGGTGTCTTTGTTTCCGCAGTAGTTTCAATTTTGATATTTCTAGGTCAAACCGTTCTTGTCTGTCAGTCATATAATGCAGGTCTATGGTCACCACCTCAAAGAGCATGCACAGAGAAGTCCAAATTAAACATGATTTAATGACTCGTAAATGTAAGTACACATTGATGGCCTAAGACACGAAACGAGCAGTTTGTGTGAGAAAACGAACAGTATTTATATCGTTTTTACCTCTTGTAACCACAGCCACGTCCAAGTGATCTGAGGGCGCCGGCGCTTCGGTTTGTGTGTTACAAAAGGTAAAAATTATATAAATACTGTTCGTTTTCTCACACAAACTGCTCGTTTCGTGTCTTAGGCCATCAATGTGTACTTACATTTACGAGTCATTAAATCATGTTTAATTTGGACTTCTCTGTGCATGCTCTTTGAGGTGGTGACCATAGACCTGCATTATATGACCGACAGACAAGAACGGTTTGACCTAAAAATATCAAAATTGAAACTACTGCGGAAACAAAGACACCTACATCTTGGATGCCCTTGAGGTAAGCTAAAACATATCAAAAATGTATTTCAAAGTGAACTATCCCTTTAATAACAACCAACAACACTGCAGCTTTGTGATGGTAAGTTTTGCACAGATTGACAATTTTTTGTTACAACACAAACAAAATGTGATGTGATTATTTTTCTGTGCAGCACTTTGGTCAACTTTTGTTGTTTAAAAGTGCTTAACAAATAAAATTGGATTGGAAAAATACTTTTTGGTTTGGGTTGGGTTCGGGGGAGAAATGTCTTCCAGACAAATGGCCTCCTGCTCTCAAAAGGTGTAACCTCTGAATGCAGATTCGCACTGTTAGCAGATGTTTCCATGTGAAAGAGGTTTCTGTCTATAATGAAATGCAGCGAGAACATCGGGGCGATTCTGTACCTCAGATCAGCCCGTGAATGCTGAGAGTCGCCGAGACATTTAATGATGCACAGATATCATTAAAAACCTTTTCATTTATGGAGTCAGATGAAATAACGAGAAAATGTATTTAATTTAATCAAAATACTTTGCCACGCGGAAAGACAGTAACACGCAGAGACCTTCACCCGCTGATCGGATGCCGCCATTGGGTCGATTGAGCGCGGGCCTTACATTACTAACTATTAATAAGCATTAATTAGGAGTTTATGGAAGCAAAAGTCATAGTTAATAGTTGGTTAATAATGAGAATTGGACCCTAAACTAAAGTGTGACCAGTTTACTGGATCTTGTCTTTGTGTTTTCCACACAGAAAACAGTGGGGGTTTTTTTGTTTGTTTTTTTGCACAGATAAACTTTTATTTTATTTTATTTATTTTTGTTGTTTTATTTTTTTTTATTTTTTTTATTTTTTTTTTATTTTTTTTTATTTTTTTTTTGTGTTTTGTTTTGGTTTTGTTTTGTTTCTCGTGTTTTCCGCCGCTCTGCTTGGTAACTCCCCACAATACCCAAATTATGATAGGTTTTACACAGATAAACAATTTGATGTTTTATCTTATGTTATTACAACACTTAAGAACAACATTACTTATTCACAAGTTTGAGAAAGAGGGATAAGTTATTTGATTTGATCCACAGCTCTGCCTGAAAACCCAGATGCCTGAACAGTATCCACACCACATACTAGCCTAACACGTCCGCAGCGAATTCACGAGATGGATGCAGCACTCTTCTGATTCATTTGTGAAATTATGTATTCATGGGTTTCTCTTCTGAAATGGCATTTTCCAAACAGAAAGCAGCACCCTGTCAGCCTTGAGTGCTTTGTGGAATTGTTTAATTGGTTTGCGCTTTCGTTCAATTGATTGCAGGATTTGAGGGAGAGTGTTGTGATGCTGGCTAAAAGCTCCAGGACAGTGTGGAGAGATGAATTGTGGGACATAAAAGAAAAGGTCAGCGGCTCTGGCATAAAGGGCACTGCTCACAGTGTATTAGAATGGAATAATTGACAGATATGCTTGTTAGATAGTTTTATATAAGAACACACCCTGATAATTGAAAACAGCATTGAAAAGCATGCGTTTAGTGTACTGCATTCTGTTTTCTTTTATTTACTGTTCAGGCATTTAAATATGAGGGTAAACAACATAAACTAGATTTGTTGACTGGCACTCGAACTGCAATTCAAATTTGAATTCAGGGAAGTAGAATTAAAATGAATTGAGATTCAAAGAAATGCATATAACTATTTTGTAACGAGAAAAGCATAGTTTATCGAGACGACTTAAATGTTGGTTAAGCTTAGGAGATGGACGGACGGACGGACGGACGGACGGACGGACGGACGGACGGACGGACGGACGGACGGACGGACGGACGGACGGACGGACGGACGGACGGACGGACGGACGGACGGACGGACGGACGGACGGACGGACGGACGGACGGACGGACGGACGGACGGACGGACGGACGGACGGACGGACGGACGGACGGACGGACGGACGGACGGACGGACGGACGGACGGACGGACGGACGGACGGACGGACGGACGGACGGACGGACGGACGGACGGACGGACGGACGGACGGACGGACGGACGGACGGACGGACGGACGGACGGACGGACGGACGGACGGACGGACGGACGGACGGACGGACGGACGGACGGACGGACGGACGGACGGACGGACGGACGGACGGACGGACGGACGGACGGACGGACGGACGGACGGACGGACGGACGGACGGACGGACGGACGGACGGACGGACGGACGGACGGACGGACGGACGGACGGACGGACGGACGGACGGACGGACGGACGGACGGACGGACGGACGGACGGACGGACGGACGGACGGACGGACGGACGGACGGACGGACGGACGGACGGACGGACGGACGGACGGACGGACGGACGGACGGACGGACGGACGGACGGACGGACGGACGGACGGACGGACGGACGGACGGACGGACGGACGGACGGACGGACGGACGGACGGACGGACGGACGGACGGACGGACGGACGGACGGACGGACGGACGGACGGACGGACGGACGGACGGACGGACGGACGGACGGACGGACGGACGGACGGACGGACGGACGGACGGACGGACGGACGGACGGACGGACGGACGGACGGACGGACGGACAGACAGACAGACAGACAGACAGACAGACAGACAGACAGACAGACAGACAGACAGACAGACAGACAGACAGACAGACAGACAGACAGACAGACAGACAGACAGACAGACAGACAGACAGACAGACAGACAGACAGACAGACAGACAGACAGACAGACAGACAGACAGACAGACAGACAGACAGACAGACAGACAGACAGACAGACAGACAGACAGACAGACAGACAGACAGACAGACAGACAGACAGACAGACAGACAGACAGACAGACAGACAGACAGACAGATAGATAGATAGAAAGATACAGACAGACAATAGATAGATAGACAGACGGACGGATGGATGGATAGACAGAGAGACAGACAGACATATAGACAGACAGACAGACAGACAGATAGATAGATAGATAGATAGATAGATAGATAGATAGATAGATAGATAGATAGATAGATAGATAGAGGAAAGATACAGATAGATAGATAGATAGATAGATAGATAGATAGATAGATAGATAGATAGATAGATAGATAGATGAAAGATACAGATAGATAGATAGATAGATAGATAGATAGATAGATAGATAGATAGATAGATAGATAGATAGATGAAAGATACAGATAGACAATAGATAGATAGATAGATAGATAGATAGATAGATAGATAGATAGATAGATAGATAGATAGATAGATAGATAGATAGATAGATGGATGGATGGATGGATGGATGGACGGACGGACGGACGGACGGACGGACGGACGGACGGACGGACGGATAGATAGATAGATAGATAGATAGATAGAGCTTCATGAGCTTTCATCTCCTTCCTCTTGATTCTAATTTTTCACCTTGGCTGCGACTGGATCTTTGTTGATCATTTGCTTTTGGTTTTCTCTTTAACGGCCTCGCACAGGATGTTTGGATAGGTACAGAGGAACTAAGAGCTACCAGCCGCGGCCTTCATCAATGTATGCACAGGAAATTCAAATTTTTGAAAATGTTTCCTCATTATTTAAACATTCGCATCTGTTTTCACAATGGGTGGCACTTAAAGATAATGAAGCCTAATAAGCCTTTAATGCTGTTTTTAATGCATTCACAAAGAGAACACAAAAGAACAGATGGCGGGTTCTAAATCCACATCTCGCCCCAGAACCTTTGGTGTTGTCTATGTGTGTGAACGCGTGTGCATGTGTGTAATATCTGTATTTAAAACACCCAGCGTGCAGATGCAGCGTCCTTTATCCCTACTGATGGAATGCTCTGCCCTGAAACATGCCATTCAAACATTCAAAAGGGGAAATGTGTTTTACAACTCAAAAGTTCAAGGAGAATGAGATGTGAGAGTGGCAACAGAGGGGGAGATTTTCATTGAGAATAAACTTCAAATTTGGTCTATTCCTCACACAAATGGTGTGCACCTTGCAGCATTTTTTCTTCTTTTTTTATGCGTTTTTAAATAATAAATCAATTTCCAGATAAAATTATAATAATTACTTTAGGCTTTGTATTATGTGCAACATTTTTTAATTATTATTATTATTAGTAGTAGTAGTAGTAGTAGTTGTTGGTTGTAATAAAATTGTTATTTTTCATTATAATTATACTGTGCATATTTTATATAATATAGTTTTGTCATGTATTCTTTTATTTTATTATTATAATAAATATTTTACCCTATTTGGTAACACTTTATAATAACTGCACGCTATACTCATTAGTTTAGCATTAGTAAATAGTTAATTTGTCATTTATAAAGCATTATTAGACATTAATAAGCAATTTATAAATAGCTATTAATGCTTTATCCTTGATTTATAAGCATATATATATAATGTGTTGAATAATTGTATTCATTTATCATTTCTAAATAAAGTATAACATTATTTAAAAAACAGTTATTTAGGAGTTGTCAGCGGTTCATAAGATCATTTAGAAAGTGTAAGTAAATGGTTAATACACTATTTAAATGTACATTTATATCCTACATCTTATTGTTTAGACATATAGCAGTGTTAATAAATGCTTTATTAACATGTATTCCTACGGTAATTCATGATTAATTCAGGTAGTTATAAAACATTTAGTAGTTGTCAGTATGTATGCCTCGTAAAGCTTTTACAAAGGAGATTTATCTTTCGCACTGGTGTTCTCTAATGTTTTAAAGTTAGTACTGAGGTAGTTTTGACACTTTGAAATATTTTATTACATTAATATTTTTTTATAAAAAAAATATTTGTTGTATTTGGGCACTCCTGTAATCCAGTGTTGCCACTGGTAAATTTTTATTCAGCAATGTTTACACTTTACTGAAATGTATTTTTATATCAGATTGCAGAGGCTTAGTTTCATCTTAGTGCACAGTTATGTTTTCTGGAGGTGTACAGGATTCTTTTATTTTCTATGACATAGAAGAGGTTTATTTTTTCATTTTATATCAAGTTACCAGTTGTACAGTTTCATTTTTTTGCATCTTGAAATAAATATTTCTATGTATCACTCTGTGTTGTGTTTGTTTCCTTTTTCTGTTTATAAGATAACTGAGCCTTTAAATCTCCTGCTTTACGAGGCATACATAGTCCTCACTTTAGATGAGCTCACAAAAATAGTTAACTGGCAACTACTAAATGTTTTATAACTACCTGAATTAATCATGAATTACAGAATACATGTTAATAAAGAATTTATTAACACACTGAATAACTATTACTATATGTCTAAATAATAAGATGTATACATCTACATTTAAATAGTTTATTAATCATTTACTTACACTTTCTTTTCCACTAAATAACTGGTTTGTAAAACTGTATGAAAGTATGAAAATACAATTATTAAACACATAGATATGATATTAGACATTAGACATAGACTATTTACTAATACTTAACTAATGATTCATAGTGTGCAGTTATTATAAAGTGTTACCTAATATGTAATCATTTCTTTAGGCTTTGTACAATGTGCAACATAAATGGCAATTTAATTATTAAACATGTTTTTATAACAAAATTAGATTTTTTTTGCTTATATTTAGCCAATATACACTGACCAAAATGATAAATGCAACACTTTTGTTTTTGCCCCCAGTTTTCATGAGCTGAACTCAAAGATCTAAGACTTTTTCTATGTACACAAAAGGCCTATTTCTCTCAAATATTGTTCACAAATCTGTCTAAATCTGTGTTAGTGAGCACTTCTCCTTTGCCGAGATAATCCATCCACCTCACAGATGTGGCATATCAAGATGCTGATTAGACAGCATGATTATTGCACAGGTGTGCCTTAGGCTGCCCACAATAAAAGGCCACTCTAAAAGGTGCAGTTTTATCACACAGCGCAAAGCACAAAGTTTTGAGGGAGCGTACAATTGTCATCCAGACAGCAGGAATGTCCACCAGAGCTGTTGCCCGTGAATTGAATGTTCATTTTTCTACCATAAGCCGTCTCCAAAGGCGTTTCAGAGAATTTGGCAATACATCCAACTGGCCTCACAACCGCAGACCACGTGTAACCACACCAGCCCAGGATCTCCACCGCCAAGATCGTCTGAGACCAGCCACCCGGACAGCTACTGCAACAATCGGTTTGCATAACCAAACAATTTCTGCACAAACTGTCAGAAACCATCTCAGGGAAGCTCATCTGAATGCTCGTCGTCCTCATCGGTGTCTCGACCTGACTGCAGTTCGTCGTCGTAACCGACTTGAGTGGGCAACTGCTCACATTCGATGGCGTCTGGTACTTTGGAGAGGTGTTCTCTTCACGGATGGCGTATGGCGTTGTGTGGGTGAGCGGTTTGCTGATGTCAACTTTGTGGATCGAGTGGCCCATGGTTGCGGTCGGGTTATGGTATGGGCAGGCATATGTTATGGACAACGGACACAGGTGTATTTTATTGATGGCATTTTGAATGCACAGAGATACCGTGATGAGATCCTGAGGCCCATTGTTGTTCCATTCATCCACGACCATCACCTCATGTTGCAGCATGATAATGCATGGCCCCATGTTGCAAGGATCTGTACACAATTCCTGGAAGCTGAAAAAATCCCAGTTCTTGCATGGCCAGCATACTCACCAGACATGTCACCCATTGAGCATGTTTGGGATGCTCTGGATCGGCGTATACGACAGTGTGTTCCAGTTCCTGCCAATATCCAGCAACTTCGCACAGCGATTGAAGAGGAGTGGACCAACATACCACAGGCCAAAAATAAAAACTTGATCAACTCTATATAAATGCGAAGGAGATGTGTTGCACTGCGTGAGGCAAATGGTGGTCACACCAGATACTGACTGGTATCCCCCCACCCCCTCCCCCTCCCGGACCCCCACAATACAGTAAAACTGCACATTTTATAGTGGCCTTTTATTGTGGCCAGCCTAAGGCACACCTGTGCAATAATCATGCTGTCTAATCAGCATCTTGATATGCCACACCTGTGAGGTGGATGGATTATCTCGGCAAAGGAGAAGTGCTCACTAACACAGATTTAGACAGATTTGTGAACAATATTTGACAGAAATTATTGAAATTAAGAAATTAAAAGATACACACTCCATCAATTAGGGTTAGAAGAACCGTTGTCAAACATTTAACAGGCTGGAAACATAATAATCACTCCAATGATGATCCAAACATTGACTGTTAAGCAATCACCAATTTAAATCCAAAAAGGGACTTTTTTTTATCCTTTTTTTGTGGCTGCGTGTGTGTGTGTGTGTGTGTGTGTGTGTGTGTGTGTGTGTGTGCACGTGCACAGTATGAGATCATACATCTTGAGAACCCTTATATGAATTACTTTTAGTGTGTTTTTAATCGTCATGGAGCTTGATGAACTGGAAAAGAGATGCATGGACTTTCTTCTTTTTTTAAATAAAAACCTCATGTGGGTTTGGTACCAACATCCTATTCCTTTAAGGCCTAGATCCATATAGAGCCTAGAAGCAATATATAGATGCAGAAAATGAAGGTTCAGGCAAGAGGGAGGCCCTATGGAAATGCATTCATTCGCTCCCAGAGACATGGTTTCCTATCTAGTGAATCATTTTGGTGGTGTTTGGAGCGCCTACTGTCTGCTGAAGACTGTCTCAGTCCAGTGAGCTCTGCAAACACACAACAGTCTCCTGCAGTCAGTAATATTTAAGAGCTGCAGCCCCGGTAAGATCTGGTTATTAAGCCCTTCTCCTTCGCTCGCTTGCTTCCTCTGCCTCATGAAATACTCCAGTTCCAGAACAGCACTAAGTGCCCTTATCAGCCAGTTTGTGTCTAGAATAAAGGTGTTTACAGGTTATCCGTTGTGAATCTTAACAAGGACTCTTCATTAAAGGGCCCAATTCCTCGTTTAGCCCATCTAGTAAAATAAAAGCTTTCGTTTCAGAGAGATTGCTTTAGGCTTTAGGCATTGTTATTTTCTTCTCATCTGTTTTTCTTTACTTGGCCTCATCTATATAACTGGTAAATGGATAAAAGCAAGTTCTTAACCAGATAGTTCAGGTCCTGATTGATCCACTGCATGCTGTGCCCAGTGATGGCCTTTAAAACTAAAAGAAGTTCAACTTTACTTATAGCCAACTGAATGTCTAAAAGGGAACCATCAAAATAAAGTGTAACAATTTATTTTGCTTTGAAACACATGGTTTCGCTTAATAGAAACTGTGTGCAATCTATGATTATGATGAGAGGTTTTTGTGGAAGATAAACAATGTATGGTGCAATGTACAGAGTTTCATTAAGCATTGGTCCTCTCATGTTTCGCTTTGATAAATAATAATGAATTTTAGGGTTTTCTCCAAAGGTTGTGTGGCAAACTGCTGTGTAAATGGCTGCTGTATCCTGGCGCGGGCCACTTGTCATTGAAAACGTCCTCTCAGCTGACAAGCTGTCATTTACAATGCTTCGGAGACGACAAAACACGATAGCAATTTCACTCGGCCCCCCCTCCCTCTATCCGAACACGCACGCATATTCAAAGCGAAGGAAAAAACACATTCTAATTAACATTCCCACTGACCCGAGAATAAACATTTATTTTCTCATCTTATGCACACTTCGAAGATTTTCTGACACTGTCCTTTGATAGCTTCCGTGACTAACATTTTCCTCTCCCAAATTGTACTTCCTTCCTGTAATTTATGCATCAGATTCATGCATAATTAATTGTATATTTACCACTGTCGGATTATGAAAATAGCCAAACAAATTCCACCATTATTGAGGTGTGTCGGCCGCCCTCATTAAAAATTGATGCATTTTTGTTGAACGATAAAAAAATGTAACAACATTTTGAGCTTATGCATCGATCATGATTCGTTATCTTTTTTGGGCACCTGAATAATCATTTTTAGTTTGTATCCCTTTATAATGCACTGCAATTACATTTTATATAGATAGATAGATAGATAGATAGATAGATAGATAGATAGATAGATAGATAGATAGATAGATAGATAGATAGATAGATAGATAGATAGACAGATAGACAGATAGATAGATAGATAGATAGATAGATAGATAGATAGATAGATAGATAGATAGATAGATAGATAGATAGATAGATTTTTTTTCTTAGCATGTTTGTCTTGTTTTTCAGTACAAATATCTAAACACTTTTAAATGAAGATACAATTACTTGAGAAGCAAAATTACTTAAGATATTAAGTGTTTTGTGCAACAACAACAAAAAAATGTTTATGCTCAAAACAAGAAACTGCCAATGGGGTCAGAAAAATAATCTTGTTTTCTCTTTGAATTAAGTTTATTTTTCTGAGCCCATGCACTTGCACATACTTTTTCTTGTTTTAAGCATAAACTGACTAATTTTGTTTGTGTTTTTTCAGAAAATAATACTTAATAACTGAAGTAATTTTGCTTCTCAAGTAAATGCATCTTTATTTAAGAAAGCTATACTGGAAAACAAGACAAAATACTGAGGAAGAAAATCTTTTTTATATATATATATTGTCATGATCTGATCAATTCTTTATGAGTAAAATCAGGTCTAATTAGGTCTGATATCCTGTTTCACTCGTACATTGGAGAAGTGAACGGGGATTTAATCGGAGAAGCATTGCATGGTCGGTTGTTCTAATTGCAGCCTGATCAAGTATTCCTGTGTGTGTTTGCATACTCATTAAAGAATAAAGTGATTAATCTGGGGAAAACGGGGGTCGGGATCCTTACATGACCATAAAACAATCATTCTGACTACTGAAGCTGAGATGAATGAATGCAAATCCATCATAGGCAGGCTGTTTGTGTATGGAAATCCAGGAGGAAGCGTAATTACAGGCTTTATAACCAAAAAAAAAACCCACTAAAGCATTAAGAGGTGGGATTACATCCTGAGACGTTCCAACAGCGGCCAATGTGGGTGCCAGCAGGCTAAATAAGACTTTAAGGGTCAAGAAGAGAAAGCCTGTCAGGGAAATAATAGGTCTTTCTGTTTTTGCTGACAGTTGCACTGTGAAATAAAAAGTTTTAAACGAGAAGCACAAACAGGATGTTCTTTGAGCCATTGCGAAAGCTGGTTTTGGTCATTATCAGTGTTGGGGAAAGTTACTTTTAAAAGTGATGCTTTACAATATTGCGTTACTCCCTTAAAAAGTAACTAATTGCATTACTTAATGACTTTTAATGGAAAGTAATGAATTACTTTTGCGTTACTTTTTCTCACCTGGGCTGAGCTTTCTTGTTTGTTCTTTAATGACAAAAAAGTTCTATTTTGGCTGTGGTAAAGGCCCTTTCACAAAAAAAAATTAATAATAATAATAATGAAATGAATTAGCCTCAGGCTGAAGGAAATGCAAATCCACGCCTGTACAGTAGAGGCCGCATACTCTCTTGAGTAGATTTTGAATAAGTAATTACTTCAAGACTGCTAAAAAAGTATGTTATATTTAGTATGAATGTGTGTAGTATGAATGTAATCTGGACGTCCTACATTCGCCATGCTGTCATTATCATGTGACCTGCAGAGTCAGTTGAGTCGCTTCACTGTCATTAAAAGTCCTCTCCCGTGGCCTCATGGGCAGACATGGGGACTTGTGACTTGGTGACTTGGACTCGAGTCGACTCGAGTCGCTATTTTTATGACTTGTGACTTGACTTGACATAAAATGAAATACTTGAGACTTGACTCGGACTTGGAAGTTAAAGACTCGGGACTTGACTTGACTTGAGACACGATGACTTGAATGACTGGAGTGTTAATCACATCATGTTTTCAGTTTGAATATAAAATATATATAAAAAAATGTTTTAAAGTTGATCACGACACTATCATCAGTCATACCTCGTACCTTACGCACACCACGCCCACTTAGATCAGATATCACATCAAAATGTCAGCCGGAGGGGTACCGAGGGTCATTGCTTTCGGCTTCAAGAATTATTCACACGATGGCAAAAGACGAACAGCGCTTTGCAAGACATAGGCTACAACATTAACATTGCGGACAGCTAGACGACAATCTCCAATTTCGTCCGTCATTTGAAGAGCCATTCTGCCCAGTAAGTGCTTGTCAATTTGTTAATGTTAGTTGGTAGTTAGCTAATGTAATAGCTAAAGTAGCCATTAACCCTTTCACAAGTAAGTTTAAACTATTCTAACTGATCCCCCAGCGTGAGTTTTTCTAGGCGACCGTTATTTAGAACCTGTCACTCACTTTAATGTTTCATGGTGACGCGTCATTGCTTGTCAAGTGACACAGCGCAACCACAACACAGCGCTGAATGAATGATCTGCTTTTATGTAATTTTTCCTGTTTTATTCAAAATGTTCACAAATGTATTAGCTATAACATGCAACACTGATATTCCGATTGTCAAATATGTGTAAGTGGATGTGTTTTGTTGTTTAAACACCTTTATAATGATCGCGTTAGTTGAGCTGTATGTGCGAATGGGCGGTGCCATGTTAACGTTAGTTTACAACACGTCAATTTCTCAACTTCTCACGAAATACATGAAAGTAAGTGACCGGTGAACTGGGAGAAGAATAGGGTAAAATGTAAGGCTACTTACACAATGTGTATCTGATATGAATAAAACGTGCGTCTTATTATAATGGAAATGATTATTATTGACGCTTCCATAGACATCAGTGTATATTTTACAAACTACAAATATATTTTTTGCTAGTAGTTATGTGTATTTAAATGTCTGAAACCTAAAATAAAAATGATGTGGTTGAAAACACTGAACAGTTGTGATATATGACAGCACTGAGAGCGTATGTCTCTGGCTCAGCGCCAGCCAACGCGTTTGAATTCATTGATAAATAACTTACACGAAGCAGAATAGTGGGTCATATGTCTAATGCTTTTTGAAAACTTAAAAGGGGCATATAATGCCATTTTTGTACAAGCTAATATGATTCTTTGGGGTCTAAATTAAAAGTTTGTAATATACTTTAATTAAAAATTCTCATTAGTATTGTAAGAAAACACTTATTTTACTTGGTCAAAAACAGCTCTGTTTTCAGCACGCCGTTTCAGTGCATATGACTTTAAATGATAATTTGCTCACCCCGCCCCTCTGTTCTGTGCGTACACCGTTTGTAACACAATAACACAATAACCATAACGCGTTGTTCAGTATAAACGTGGAATTATGAATTATATTGAGAACGTCATACATAGAAAACATGCCGTAATGTACCCTGAGTGTAAACCTTAGACGCATTCATTGTGAAGCGTGCAGCTAGCGATTAGCAAAGATATAAATATTAATATAAAGTTGAATAAAACGTTACACTCACTTCAGTTCTTCTGGAGATTCAGCAGGAACACGAATATCTGGTACCAATCTTTTTTCATGAGCAGCTACTTAGCAAATCCAGCTTTATACTCACCCTCGTTTATAAAGCAGTCTGGTGTGTGAAATGATTCGCGCAAACATGAGAGCATTGACGTTGCTCGTGGGGAATATTCCCTTCGAAAACAAACTCAGCCACTGCGTCTTCAGCGGTTCGGATTTAGGAACATTAAAATGACTGTGTTCGTTATTACACCCAAGAACAGAACACCACAATCGCTTAGATGCCATTCTGCTCATAGACAGTGCTCCAGCATATCAACAATGACCGCGCCGGTCCGCGCAGACTATGATTGACAGCTCGCTCTCACGAGCGAGGGCGGGTCTGTGTTGAAACGCGGCTGTCATTCAACAATCGTGGGAGGGGCTTCCGAGCCTGTGACGTCACAGGCTCGAACGGCTCGATTTGAGGCAGGGGAAAACATATAAGGAGATTAAAACAAAACCACTGGATGGATTTTTATCATTATATGATGGTTGTGTACAGGCACTGCCAACACACATTTCAGTACAATCAACTTGTAAAAGTGCATGTACCATTATATGACCCCTTTAAGGCTTTCTTCTTCATAAAAGAAGTCGGACATCACATTTTTGTATACATTTTTATTTCTTTAAATTAGTAAGCTACAGGACACCATCTTTCAAAACATGACCTGCGTGAAAGAAAAAAGTGAATGAATGCGTCATTGTTCCCAAATGCACTTCCGAATGCGCCTCTGTTCATTTCAAACCAAACTGACGCCCATAGATCAAACTCTGCAGGTAAAATTACAATAATAAGGTGACTTGACTTGGACTTGACTTGACCTACTACAAGACTTGACTTGACTTGACTTGACATAGCCTGTGACTTGACTTGACTTGACTTGCCCAGGAAAAAAATACTTGGGACTTACTTGAGACTTGAAGGTTAAGACTTGAGACTTACTTGAGACTTGCACATGTGTGACTTGGTCCCATCTCTGCTCATGGGAGAGTAAAGTGTCCATGGCATGAACACTTCAGAATCTCGCCAGAAGTAGTAGGTCATCTGGGAACTTTCTGCCTGCTCATTTATGAGTACTGTGAATTCAGACATACTTCCTTTGTCACATACTGTTTTTCGCCTACTGTATAGTAGGGAAGTATGCTATTTCGGACGCAGCCTCTTACTTCGGCAATAAAAAATAAATGGTTTAACACTCTGTCACACAACTAATACACACAACTTCATTGTAGTGCTAAATAGCATCCTGTTTTTCTCAGGAAGTGAGATCACATTTATTTAATTTAGCCTAAATTCAGTTGAATGCACATTGCTATAATTATTATTTCCTAACTTGTAAATAGGAACCTCCCATCATTATCAAATGCAAAAGTCTTTGAAACTTCAGTCTAGTATCCCGTAGTCTCATTCACAGGATTGGACTGTAGATGGTATTCAGCACCCTGGACAGCTCCCGGCACGTATCACCTGATCAGATGCTGTGGGTAAAAGGCAGAGACTATTTATATAGAGACGTGCCACTTCATCAATCCTTAATACAACTATAGGGAAAACCCGTAACGCCAAAGATTGCGTTTGTATGCACATGTCCCGCCCCCTCCCGCTGGAAAGCCAATCGTCTGCTTTTAACAGTCAAGCCGGGAAACATTTAAGCCTATCGTCTGGGTTCCACTGACGCATGCGCACAGTTGAGGTTTGCGACAGCGCAAAATACGTTACTGTTTGAAAAGGCGGCAGATTTGATATGCAGTGTATGTGTGAATTGTGTAAATATCAGACATCAGAAGTCTCCCGCAGATTGATAGCGGCTCCCTGATGCCCGCAAATTAGTTCAAATCTCCCGGAATCTAGAGCGAGCGAGCAAGAGCTCGCACATACTGTGCTTCAAACTGTGTAGAGCGCGCACGACCGAGGGAGAGAACCCTTGCGCATGCGTAGTAAAAGTATAACCTGCGGGGAAAATGGTGTTTTAAACCTTATTTTGGGGCAAAGTCATCAAACTTTTTCAGCGATTTTTATCATATTTTACTGCTGTTTCTATACATGCAGTTTTTATGTCCCGGTGACCAGTGAAAGTGCAGTTCTGACTCTCTGCCCATTCATTGAGTAGTATGAAGCTGCAGACTCGGAGACCTGCATCTACAGTCCCCCTGCACCCAGAGTCCCGCATTCTCAGACCCCTCGTTTTTCGAGACAGCGCCTCCTATCAAATTGTATCGGATAAACATGTGAAGAACATGTGAAGAACTTAAGCCAAAACGTGAGTAGGCTATCTTCAATTTTATTTAGCGAATAGTAGTAGCCTACTCGTTTGATTTATTTTTTAATAAAACTAATTTAGCTCATCGATACAACATATGAATAGTCCATTTAATATTTGTAAAGATAGTTTGTAACAAGATTTGAGCCGTTAATGTATGTTTTTTCGCCCTCTTCTCCCCAATAATATTTTAATAGCTAACGTTAGCCTTTAACCTTGGACTTTTTGTAGATAGGCTATGTCATAAATGCTGCAGTGATTTTCACTGCCCATTTTGTGCCCCCATATATTTCAAACCCACAAAGTTGTCCAAAGTTCAAAAACATCTCAAGGGACACTTCAACAGAGCACTGCAACATGGAGGTAACATTTGCAAACATCTTTTTTCTTTTTTTTTTTCTTTTTTTTTGAAACATCATAAGACATGTGCTATCGGGCCTATACTGTTGTAGGCTATTCCAGGGTACACCATACATCGATGGAGTCGCCCCTGCCGAACCCAGGCAGCAACATATCATTTTATGATTATGCAAAGCGACTTATAAATTAGTTTTTTTAATGCAATTGAAGACGAAAAGTAAAGTCACGAACACCGTTTTTTCTTTACAGCAAGATGATGTTTAGGTGATCATTAAATAAAGTACAGAATTGTTTATTATTGGTGTTTTGTCTATTCTGATTTGTTTTGCTTCGCATTCAAAATATAAAAAAAAACAGATTTTGTAATGTGGTAATGTTAATTAGACCATTATAGGTTGAACTGAAAGAAAAATTGGAATTTGAAAAAAAAAATATATAAAAAAAACATTGTAGCAATATAATATCACATACTATTTTTCAGAAGATAGTTGAATCTGTAATTGTATCCCTTCCATCGCAATGAGTTTTTTTTGGCACATGCATTAAGCAGGGAACGCAAATATTTATTGGATCATTTATTTGGAGACCGTAATATTGCATCCTATTGTTTTGCATTTGGATAAGCGTGTGCTGTACTCTGTGTGCGGGTGTTATACGATCTTTCGAACAGCAGGAAAATATTGCAAGAATTAGATGCTTTGTTTCCAATCAAGACTTAGAGAAACTTGTGCATGCTTTTATCACCAGCAGGGTGGATTATTGTAATGGACTCCTCACTGGCCTTCCTAAAAAGACCATCAGACAGTTGCAGCTCATACAGAACGCTGCTGCCAGGATCCTGAGCAGAACCAGAAAATATGAACACATCACACCAGTCCTCAGGTCTCTACACTGGCTCCCAGTTACATTTAGGATTGATTTTAAAGTATTATTACTGGTATATAAATCTTTTAATGGGCTAGGACCTCAATATATTGCAGATATGCTCACTGAATATAAACCTAACAGATCACATCAGCTAGAAATACCAAGGCTTCACTCTAAGCATGGAGAGTCTGCTTTTAGCTATTATGCCAGCCGCAGCTGGAACCAGCTTCCAGAGGAGATCAGATGTGCTCCTACAGTAGTCACATTCAAATCCAGACTCAAAACACATCTGTTTAGCTATGCATTTACTGAATGAGCACTGTGCCACTGTTCGTCCGACTGTTTTTACTGTACTTTATTTTATTTTTTATTCTAAACTGTTTTAATTATTCTTATTTGTTTTGATTATTTTAATTTCTTCTATGTAAAGCACTTTGAATTACCATTGTGTATGAAATTTGCTATATAAATAAACTTGCCTTGCCTTGCCAGGAGGCGCTGTGTTCGAAAAACGAGGGGTCTGGGAATGCGGGACTCTCGGTGGGGGACTGTAGATGCAGGCTCCGAGTCTGCAGCTTCATAATATTGCATTCATTTAGAGGAGCCTGGTCCGAAATAGCTGCCCGGAGGCGTTGCCCAGATGGCGGCCGAGTGGCATGACTTGCCTAAAAGGACTTTGGTAGAAGGTGAGATTAACTACTAATGACTGCTCACTGAAACACCAGGCCATACTGTTTGATTGAATAACAGTACTGTTCATACTGATTGATGCATAAATGCTTGTTTTTTCTGTCTTAGGGTGTGTTCACACTTGTTATTAGGTTTTCTTGGTTCTTTTGGTCAGGACCAAAAAAGAAAAGGATCTGTTATTCCTGCTTTCCAAGCATCCAAAAATATGCTGTGTGCTAAGCTAAATACACTAATATATGTGGTATTTTTACCAGCTGAGAATTCACAGAAACTTCATCAAATGTGTAAAGGAGTCAAAATAGTGGCAGGAATTCCTCTATTTCACACACAAACGACAATCTGCTGCAAGAAGTACATCTGTACTGAACTGTATTAGGCAACATTGCTCCAATGATGAGAAGAACCAGATATGCCTATACACTCTGTTTCTAGGCTTGCATCTTGTGACATCACATCCTGTTTTTGGTTCGTTTAAAGGTCCATGTTGCGTTCATATTTCACTTAAACCGCAGAAGAGTTCATTTTGAAGCCAGCTGAGACCGTCTGATAAGGTGGGACTCGGTCTGCTTGTTTGCTGCGCACCATGGTACAGCGTTCACACTTATTCAAAGAAACCGCACTAACAGAGCACAAACCTGCCAGGTGTGAACACAAGCTTAAAACACAAAGTTAAAGGGGTAACAATGAAAATTCTGTCATCATTTACTTACCTTCATGTCGGACTGAACTTGTATGACTTTCTTCTGCAGGAGAAAAAATATTTTTTGAAAAACGTCTCCCAAATGTTTCCCATTCAATGAATAGGATATGTTGTTTTAGACTCCATTGACTTACATTGTTGTTACATTATCTTCTCCATTGTATCGCGGTTTTTGTTACACAGAAGAAAGAATGTTATACAAGTTTGGAACAACATGAGGGTGAACAAATGATGACTTTTTCAGAATTTTCATTTTGGTTAAACTAATCCTTTAATTTTTTGCATTTTGCATAGAGTGGTAAAATGAGCAGAAAAGTTTCATTTGATACAGCATTTATCATGATAGTTAGTCTTTGCTTTGGTTGCTATATAAATATTTTCTTTGTGCTTTGTGCTCTTTCAACCATGAAAAAGCAGCAGCAACATGATGTGTAGCTTTAAGCCTATTCATTTCGAGAAAAAAAGTAAATGTAAAATAAAAGCATAAGTGCTTCAAACAGAAGTATTCTTTTTATATATAAAATACTGATTTAAATAAAAAGTTAAAGTTACAAAAAAAAATCTGACAAAGTTATTTGAACTAATCTAATAGGTTATAAAACCAAACCCTAATCACTACTAACATTATAAACCTGCATTAAAGGGATAGTTCACCCCAAAATTAAAATTAGCCCATGATTTACTCACCCTGAAGCCATCGTGTATATGACATTCTTCTTTCAGACGAATACAATCAGAGTTATATTAAAAAATGTCTCGTTCAAGCTTGATAATGGGAGTGAATGGCTGTTTGTCTTTCGAAGTCCATCAAAGCGCATCTATTCATGATTAAAGTCCTCGACACGGCTCTGCAGGGGTTAATGAAGTGAAGTGATGCATTCGTGTAGGAAAAATATCCACTTGACACACAACGTAAAGACGAACGTGGTTGCCCAGCCCTGTTTGTTTGAACCGCGAGAGGCGTCAATTGCCGTCATTACTTTGTGCGTCAAGTTCAAGGGTTATTCTTTTGGCGTAAATCGATGCGTACGCCCGTCAGCCGGAAGCTAGTTATTTTAGTCGATAATATGGATATTTTTCTTACGTCTGAAAGAAGAATGTCATATACAGTACACCTAAGGATAGCTTCAGGGTGAGTAAATCATGGGCTAATTTTCATTTTTGGGTGAACTATCCCTTTAAGACATGTTCCAAGTTTTGGTGACAGGATTGCAAAAATTGCAAACCAATGAGAAAATGAAAAAATTTGCTCATATATTACTTAATTTGACCTCCAGAGGTTAACCATTTACACTTTCACAGACCTTAAAAAAAAACAATTCAGGCCTTATTTTGTACATCATTCATGAAAAAGTGGCCAATACCAACCAGGCATCTGACCTCTGACCTATTCTTACTTTTATCATGGTTGTTCACCTTAAATGAGGGTAAGCACACAATGCACAGATGAAAGGTGAGGGTGAGGGCTTGAATTATGTAGACAGACTGGCATTATTCATGAAAGGGGGGGGGAAACCATCAAATTAAAGCAGTTGTGTGTCATAACCTTGCAATTCAAGTCAAGTCATAGTCATACTCAAAACTCACTTATTTTCTGAATGTCACCATTCTTAAGTTGTACTACATTTCGTATTCTCCGATTGTATTCTGCTGTATGCTGCCCTGTCTACATAATTTTCCTTTACTGTACTTTTACTCTCATCTACCTACTGTTGTTTTGTTTGTTATCATTGTCCATTGCCATTATTGTTGCTTGTTCATTGTAAAGCGTCCTTGAGCCCTGGAAAGGTGCTATAGCCTATAAATAAAACATATTATTATTATTATCATTAAGTCACCTTTATTTATATAGCGCTTTATTCAATACACATTGTTTTAAAGCAGCTTTACAGTGATAACAGGAAAATGGTGTATTTCGGCTGACGTCAGTTCAGTGTTGATTAGGGTTTTGTTGTTCATTCGTAGTCTAGATTTAGAGGATTCGAAGGCTAGGTAGACTATTCCAGAGTTTGGGTGCTAACAATTAATAAAACTTTTCTAGTCATGTTTCCAATTGAGCATGGGATCATACTCTGCCCCAACAGGCCACTGCAATTTGTCAATCACTGAACCTGCAGTGTGTACATAGTTATTAATAATCCTCCAAAATTCATTGTTTGATTTAGTGTGTCATGGATCTTTGCCCTAATTAACATCCTATACAGCTGGTTGGTTTGCTGTGCTGTGTTAGATTTACCTTTTCTGTACTAAACTGAGTCATGCATTCTTCTTTTCAACTCTGCACTCCTTTGAACTTTCGTATTTCTCTAGATAGCAAATAATGACTCTCATACGCAGTCCCTGTATGAAACAGGCCTTTTAGCCACTGTAACGTAAGAGAGCAATCACACTAGATCTGTTTTTCAACCGACAGTGCTCTGTTTAAGCTATAAGGTACATAAAGCTGTGCTATACTGCAAATAGGGTCTGTTTTATAATTGTTTTTGTTTTTTATAATAGCCAGAATCAGTCCGTTTCACTTGACAATGTGATCCACACTGTAATTTTTCCATATACCCTCCCTAAAGCATTAAAAAAAGTCATTTTCACTCTTTAAATATATATATCTGCCACCCCTCTTTTGCTCTTCAGGTGCGAATGGTTTCTGTCTTCAAACTCACTGCGTTTTAAAAATCGATTCAGATATTTCAACAGGCTCCAGACTCGCCCGTCCCATCTTCATTTCCACATCTGCGTGATGCATTTAGTCTGAGAGCACGCAAATCATTTTCATTCCCCACAAAAAGCAGCGGGAGTCTTGCAGTTATTTAGCGAGATTACATGGTGTATGGATCTCGTTCAAAAACGTTTTATTTACTCGTTCGCTGTGGATGGATGAGCTTGACTGAAGGGAGATGGGCAAGAAAAATGGGGAGAGTGTTACAACAGTACAAGCAAAGGATATATATATTTTTTTTTTTTTAGTTTTGCATATTTCGGTCGCTGGAATCAAAAGTGTAAAGGCTTCAATGCTTCATTGCATGCATTTTCATGCTAGAATATGTGGCATGAGCTGATTTCAAGTGATTTCAAGCCTTAATAAGTAAAGCCCCGTATTTCACCCCAAAAATCAAAACAAAGACATTTTAAATAAGACAAAACTTTCCCAATCCCCATTTTCTTTATGCAATCATTTGATGTATTTTCTTTTTGCTGATTTAAATTTAAAAGTGGTTTTATTGCAGGATTTTTGTAAATCCTATTTTACAAGGGTGAATGAAGACATTCATGAGATACACTTTAATGTATACTTAATATACTAAAATATTTTAATGTATTATCTCATTTTTTTAATTGTATTAAATTATTATCAGATTATGGGCCCTATTTTAACGATTTAAGCGCATGGTCTAAAGCGCACAGTGCAAGCGCACCTAGGCCGGGTCAGAATCCACTTTTGCTAGTTTAACGGGGGGGGAATATGGTCTAAAGGGGTTGTCCCTCATTCTCTTAATGAGTAATCGGTGTGTTTTGGGCGTAACGTGAAGTAAACCAATCAGAGTCTCATCTCCCATTCCCTTTAAAAGCCAGTTGCATTCACGCCATGGCGGATTGCTATGGTGGAACTTGCAAGCGGAAAGGCTTCTCTTGCGAGGAAACGGATCAGCTCGTACGCGAGGTTAAAGCGCGCAAGCAGACCATCTACTGGACAAGCCGGATTCCACCATATCTTTATGTACACACAATCATTTTTTACATTGTAATCCTTTTATTTTTAATATTTGGCATGTTTCTGTGCTGCTGCGCGTCCCTGTGTAATAAGCAGAGTGAACACGCAATGTGCACCCACCTATAGGAGCATATTACTAATGCGCACTTTAAATAAAATAAATACTACGCCACTTTGGTCCGACTTTGGACCAGGTTTCAGTTGGTCAATGGCGCAGTCTATTTCAGTTGCCTCAAAATAGCAACGTGCCAACAATGTGCCTGAACACACCTTGTTTTCAGACCAGCATGCCCACGGGTGCACAAATAGGGGCGCAAATGCATTTGTTATTTAAACAACGTGGCGCAAGACGTGAAAATGATAACTGCGTCAGGCTGAAACTAGCAAAAAACACTTGCGTCGCACCTGGCACTGCATTGCACCGGGTGTATGAAAGGGCCCTGTATATTATAGTCCAAGGTGTCCTCTTCAGGATACACTAAAATCAGTGACACATGGTATTACACAGATATTAATAATAATCATATGCTGGGTGTTTAGGCCAGTTAATAGTAGACTTGTATCAGTATCACATGCTAAAGCATTCACTCCCCATGTGCATGGTAATCTGTAATGTTTAAAAGTGTGTTCAAGAGGCGAGGGAGGAACAGGGCTGGGATCATAATTGGTGAGAAACTGAAAATGTCAGTTCCGCTAGCTTAGAAATCTCAGTCTACCGTTTACAAGCTGAGCTTTTTAATTCCCTCTGGCCAGAATGCCAATTTTCTGCTATAGTAGTGCTATGTCCCAGGAATTGCTTATGTTAATAAAGCCGGTGAAATAACCGCACAATTAAGCAATTTTAGTGCTTAAATTTTAATTTGAAAATGCTGCCATTTCTCTGCTTAGTCATCTGTGGCATGTAACAAAAATACTACAGACATGCACATTTTTCATGTCTCATCTCTTTTCCTCATATATACAGGTGAAGGGTAGATTTGTGTTTTAATTGCACAGATTTCAAAACTCGTGCTGCTCTTGCTTGATTTCAGTGTTGTCGATGGCCTTCAATGCTGGAGAATCATTTGAGCAAAGCAAATACTAATTTTAATAAAAAAACATTCTTAATTGATTTCCATTTCTTTCTGTGCCTTAAAGTACACACCAACAATTCTTACATTATTTATGCTGTTAGTTCCTATACGCTATTATTTTCCCAGAGGAACACAAAATGCATTAACCAGTATAGCTTTTGGTGACAACGACAGCATATGATCCGCTTGTATGATGCTTTATTTGGAGCATGTGGTCACTAGTGAAGTTTGTTCCCAGTGAATCTTTTGAATTCATTCATTGATTTGTCCCGTGACTCTTTCTGCTGGTTACATGTCAGTAGGCGGCGACAGCCGAGTGTCTTGTTGTGTGTTATGAGCGAATCATTGCATCATTCACTCTACTGTTTTTTTTTTTTTCAAAATCGAGTCTTATTATCCTTCGTTTTGTGTACAGTCATCAATCATTTTACATATTTGTAATTCTTATAATGTAATAAATGATTTGAACTGAATGAAAAAGAGACCCTTCTCATTTAGCAAACCTTTCTCAGACAAGATGTCACAGTTTGTTCACGAATGAGATGCCTCATCGTTATCTCGTTTATTCATGCAGGATAGGGGAAAAAAAGAGAAGGACGTCATTGAGCACAGAAATATAAGTCAGTGCACTGAAGGGAACAAGAATGATTCATTCACTTAAATGATTCTTTTAAACCGTTGTATGGAATAAGGTGGAGTTGTATTCCATGATGAGAAAATGTACAGATTTGGAATCATATAAGAGTATAAGAAATATAATATAAGAAAAGACTTGATTAGCATTTGAAGACAAACAAAAAACACAGATCCAAAAGAAAATACCGTTGATGTTATCCGAGTGCCCTGTTCCCTCCAATAAAACCTTCAATCACTGGCCTGAATGAAGGGCACAAATAATCAGCTCTATCCATAGATGCACTTTGGTTATTTGGGTGGATTTTCAAGCTTCTTTGGCTTGTTAAAGTCGGAGTGTTCTCAGTGCGAGCGCAGCAACAAAACAGTAATTATCATTTGAAAAAGAGTCAGCCCAAAGCAAATCCCTGTCAAAAGCTTTGTGCAGTACCTGGGACTGGAGCCGCAGATCAAAGGCGTTTGATAGACTTCTGCTCTGTCATCATGGAACTTTCTTAATCTTCTTATGATAATTCACAGAAGGGGGAAAAGAGGAATTTCAAATGGCCTTAGCGCATTCAGTCAGGGTTTGTTTTATTATAAAATAAGGATGTAAATAAATAATGTAATGCAACGTCGCTCAAACAGCAAAGCTCTCGAGAACCACACAAGGTCCCTTCACTTTCTGTAGGCCTATCAGCCGCTGACTGTAATCCTCCGTAACCACCTTGGCGTAGGAGTGATTTAGAACATCTTTGACCTGCTCTGATGTGCCATGCGCGTGTTCAATTATTCACCGCCCTGCAATTTTTCATGTTGAAGTCTTCTCTTCCGTTTGACATCCACCATTTTGCAGTTCTCAGTAGACGTCTGACCAATTCAGATACAGCTGCTTAAGAACCGTGTTTGACTGAAAAGTGCGGTAATTTGCCAATGAATAGATGGTAAGTAAGGGCACTCTGGGCATCTCTCCTTATAAGATGAGAGGTGATTTGGGAATTAAAAACCTCAATGATACATACTCAAAGTATGCAAGTGTGTGTTTATCCTCCATCAAATGATGATCTGACAAACCAATCAGGATAAGAGGAGCGACGCTCAAGTTTGAATGACACGAAACACTCAACATTTTCGCTCAGCATGGGGCAATTTGGTCCTTTCTGCGCTACTCAGGCTTGCTTGCAACATCAGAATATTGATCAGCTTTGCGAAAGGCACATTTATTAGACTCTGGCATTTTAAACTTACATTTGAAAGTGCTGTGCTTTGGTTCTGTTTACATTTTAGGCTACTGCTGTAATGTGAAAAACAAGAGTGTTTGCTCTTTGCATCCATATGGTTTTAATACAGTTTGTCAGAACAGTTAACCTCTCCCTGAAGGAAATAATCAACGAGTTGAAGCTTTGGCATATGATTAAGACTCTTCAGTCTTGATGCATGATGCACTACTGCCCTCTAATGGACCATTTAGTTACAACATGTATGGTAAACAGATGTGTATTGCATGTATTGGCTGAAGAAGTCTTTCCATGTTGGTTGTTCACACAACAAAATACAGTGTTTTGTAACTGTAATTAAAGCTGTACAAGTAAGTAAGCAAGTGGACTTTTCTCAGTAGCTCAACATCAGACTTGTGGAACTGACCTGGCCAATGGGATCTCAAATCTGTTTGTTTTCGATGTATCACATAGATAGATGATGGAATCAAAGGGAAGTAATACAACCAAAAATAATAAGTAGAAATGTCACTCTCTAAATCCAATATTGATTATCAAATAATTATTTTGAACTCTAAACTTAGGCTGGAGATTAGTTTTGTGATTCATAAAGTCTGTTTCTCTAAATGGTACCACATGTCGTCTTGTGGTACCATCTCAAAGAGGCAGAAAATCTCTTTCTCGGACCTTTACCATGGCTGTTCCCTGTTGGTGGAATGATCTGCCTAATTCAACCAGAGCTTCTGAGTCAGTAGCCACTTTCAAGAAACTGCTGAAGACGTATCTTTTTCGGCATCACTTGATTCAGTAGAATTAACACTTTCTCTTCTATTCTAAAAAAAAAAAAAAAAAAAAACTGCACTAAAATTAAACTGAGAGGGGTTATAGCACTTACATATTGTTGTCCTACTGTTAGTTTAACTGCTTCTATTGTTCTCATTTGTAAGTCGCTTTGGATAAAAGCGTCTGCTAAATGAATAAATGTAAATGTAAATGATTTGCTAATGTGGTGCTGATGGTCAAAGCAATACTCATTACATTATGATCATGATGTCCAGATTAACTCCTCATGCCATGATGTTCCCTATAAAGTTCATACAAGATCAAGACTATATGGTCTTCTTGATGGGAAGTTAAAGCTTGTCAGTCTGGTCGCGCTTTTTACGTCACAAGCCTTTGATCGACTCGATCCTTCACCTTATTCTCTCAGTCTTTATCTCTGGCTCTCTGGGTGTAACTATCTGCGTCTGATACCCGAATTCACTCACAAGACTCTTCAGGTGCGACTAGCGGCCACCAGTGTGTGACAGTCCTGCTGATTAGTGTGACTACAGTAATCTCTCTGTGAAAAATCCCATAGACTTACACTGAAAAACTTACTTCAGCTGTATAGAGACTAGATTATAATAGAAACTTCGGTTTGGGCTCTTTTAACCCTCTGGGGACCAGAAACGCGCCCGCGCGTTTTGCCGTTTTTTTTTCACATAGCAGAAAAATAGACTTAAAATACTCTGTTGATTTTGATCGTACATATAAGTGTTATACATCAATCGATCTTGTTAATTGTCTATTATTTTTCTGTATACTCACAATAAAAACAAAGTTTTGTGCTTTTTGTCAAATAAAGAAAAATAAACATGATGCGAGTTTTGCCTTCTCTCTGTCAGTGCAGTCCATTCTGAAACACGTCCGAAAAATTAACTCTAACTCTGCAAATACTTGTCATACAGGCACGAGAGATTTTTCTTTATGAAGCTTGAATTCTCTTCTTTTCAATGATGTAATTTATATAAAAAACAAATATTCTCAGTTTATGTAATCTGTACGAAAAGAGAGTGCTGTCAGATTTTTTTTCCCCAGCTCATTACACTTCATTACGCGTTAATCTGACACGCCCACGGAGGACGCGCGCTATTCAAACGCAAATGTTGAGGCAAGCCATGACAATGCCCACATCAGCCGTTCCACCGCGGCGGTAAAATGTGTGGTGTATTTGCTGCCTTTTACCGCCAAGAGGCGCTACAATCATAGACTCTGAAAAGTGTTTGTTTATTCTCTCTAATGCGTAATCTGCTGCCGCACCGCACTGATTCAGAGCGATTGAAAGCTGGTAGCAGATGAATTCAACAAGTGAAACGTATAGTTAAAATAATTCATAATCACAATACTGAAATTAGGCTACTGAAATGAAATTGAATAAATAATGAAAAAGTAAAACATTGCAATAAAAACATTTACAGACGTACAGACGATAGCTCAGTGGTTAACGCAACAACACGAGCTTCGAGGAGCTTCAATCGACTCGAGATCGAATCTCAATGTAGCATACATGTTGTTAACTGATGTTGGCCAACAGCGTTTATATTTAACCTTCTTGATGCTTAAATAGCTAACTGTTTATAACTGTTTACTTATTTAAAGTCAAGAGTTTTGTTTAATTATTATTACAACATAAATTTGCTACATTCCTGTAGAACCGCAGCCGCTGCACAAACGACAAAAACTGATGAAGGAAGATTGTCAGCCGATTGCATCAGAAAATGAAAATGAAGAAGCTCGTCTTTAGTCTGCTAAATTATTGTGTAATGTAAAAGAACACTAAAATTACTTAAGTTTGAAACCAAGTTCGAACATTTCAAGGTTTAAATAAAGTGTCGGGACAGTTTTTTTAATTTAAAACAGGGTTGCATCGGGTTTAGAGTTTATTTCTTTTGCGATGCAAAATAAGAAACACTAGGCTAATCTTATTCTTGCGACATTTTAAATTTGTATTGCCAAAGAAATGACAGCTATATTAAACAATTAAAACAGTAGGCCTACAAAACGAAAATTGTCCAAAGCAACATAATTAAATTAAAACATGCGTTTTTCTTTGCCTCTCTCGCGCTGAATCTCTTTTTAACAAGTTTATTTAGTCTCCCTCGCTCTCCATATGAAAGAGGAACATTAACACCTATGCCTATTGTCCTGCGCGCTCGATACAGCACTGAACTGTCCCTCCAACCCCCCACAGGCTATCGGAGTCTGAGGCTGACTTAACACAAAGAGAAGTCGCAATTCACACTTAAATCGCTATTCTAGACAGTGTTGATAATGAAGGAATTAAATGATTTAGTTACATGTAGCCTAGTGATATTTCTATCATAAAAGTTTATTACTAAATATTTCATTATTTCAGTAATTGATGAAATAAAACTGGTTTGGGCCAGCTTTTTCCAAGCAAAACTAAATATAATCTGAAAAAAACGCATGTTAATTTGTTTTCATGAACAAAATGTTCAACTCAATATTAAAGTCTACATGGATCTTTGGATCCTTTCAACCAGGCATGCAATTTGTGAATTAAGTTTTTTATTTTTTATTTTTTTATTCAAATAAATATCGAACCACGGTGCTTTGTGGTAATGCTGCTAAATTAAATAACATGTATTGAATAATTATGAACTTAAATGAAACAATATCGCAACATTTCGACAAATACATTATTTGATCTGTTTTTACATTTTAATTCAGGGCGATTTAGCCTGCTACATTTAATTAGAGCGAGATTTTCACCCTTGTCATTTTCTCATTGGGAAGCGCTTACAGGCTACATGTTTGAGTACATCCTCTGTACCTCTCGTTTTCATATGGATTACATAATCAGATAACATTTATTAGCCAGAATATTTAGACATTTAAAGGCTTTAGACAGAGCCGATTTCTTATAGTGACTGAGCTGAAGTGGCTTCGGTTCATTTTTGTGACGCGCAGTTCCCGGAGACAGAGACGACAGATAAACTGTTTTTGTCGTTAGCAAAAGTTCGAATAAAACCCGACTTTAGAAAAATGCATAGGGCCACTCGGCGTGGTCTGCCAAAACACTTAATTATAAACTTCAATATTTCATTCAAAATAATCTCAACACGCTTTGTAAAATTTTGAAAAGCCGTGCATGCATTAAGGCCACTTGAACTAATGAACAACTGAAACGCTGGTTTTGATTTTATTGTTTGTCGTTGTTTAAACGTGCTTGTTGCATATCTCTATTTTATATTTGATATGGTCTATTGGTGAAGTAGCCTATAGCATTGATTACTGTGGAGGGAGGGGTGTGGGGATTCAAATAATTCAGCAGAAGCAGGGATGTTTAGACCAGAAGGAAATCCCCGTCCCCCCTGGCAAATCACACTTTACTTAAAACCATGTTTTTAAAAACTCTAGGTTGTAGGGAATCAAAATAATAATGATAATAATAGGCCTAATAAAAAAAAATATATATATATAGGCTATATATGTAAAATTACTTTTTTTACAGAACTGCTTTTGAAATTACGATTGGTAGCCTCGTACGATTGGTACAGATGCAACGTCGTTGTGTTCGATACTATTGTTCCTAGTGTAAAATGGAAATGCATGGTAATTTTATTTTATAAATATAACCAAAAAACTGTATGGCGTAACAGAGTTTTAGAGCTAGACAAATCTCTCTGCATTAATAAATATAAAATTTGCAGTAGACCATGTTTGATCGGGATTTGAACCCGTGTCATCTTGATGATGAACCGTAAGTTCTACCGCTCGGCTATTAATTTCCTCACTGAGAAATGCCCAAACGTTTGTTTCTCACATGAGCGAGAAAACGTTTTGTCGTTAGCCTGTGTGAGTGTAGGCCTACTTTAGCCTACATGAATAAAAGTAGACCTTTTACAGTTTTAAAAGATGATATCTTATCTGTATGACCAACAATTACGCAGTAAGTTCTTTTAGCTGTTATGAGAAAAATAAATCCAAATGAACGCGCCGCCGCGTTTGTCAAACTCTAATTCAACATGCCAGAATAAAGCCAGATTTTAGAATAATGCATAGCCACTCGGCGTGGTGTGCCAAAATACCCTAATTATAAACTTCAATATTTCATTCAAAACCATCTCAAAACGCTTTGTGACATTTTAAAAAGCCGTGAATGTATTAAGGCCACTGGAACCAGGATCGTAACTGAAACGCGCTGCATGTCTCAATACAGGAGCGCTGGTTCAGATTGTATTGTTTGTTGTTTAAACGTGCATGTTGCATATTTAAAAATATTTGTTTAAAAATAAATGTTTGTTGTAGGCTTATTTGTAAATTACCATAACTTGTAGAATTTCATCCTTACTGTTGTTAATTGACATTAGCCCCACTTACGTTTTGATAAATGTCCCTTTGCGCCACCTGGCGGTCATTTCGCGAGCGACTTTGTAATGCGACTGGTTTATTTTTATTGTATTGGTCTACTTTAAAAAATAATAATTTATAAGACATTTATGGGAAAAGACTATTTTCTTTTCAAGATGTTTCCAACTGTAACTTTGAACCAATTCTGTAGAATGGCCCATATAGCATTTGACCAGGATTTGTTTCCAGGTATGACTAAAAATGTGCTTTTGGCTTTCATTTATATTTTGATTGTTTGTATATATATATATATATATGTGTGTGTTTGTGTGTGTGTGTGTGTGTGTATATATATATATATATATATATATATATACACATGTAGGTTATATATATATATACAAGAAAGAATGCAATGACAAAATATATATATATATATATATATATACATGTAGGCTATATATATATATACAAGAAAGAATGCAATGACAATATATATATATATATATATATATATATATATATATATATATATATATATATATATATTGTCCTTACATTCTTTCTTGTGTGACACCCCTGAATGAAAGGCTCATTATTATGCAGGGTCACTGTCTGAGAACCACTTAATTATTCATGATAGGGGTTGGGCCGTTCCGCCCATCCGCATATTGCCTTGGCAAACAAAAAAATGTTTTTCACAATTTAAAACAATCTATTGTTTTATGTGAATGATTAGGAAGGATGATTTTCAGATCATTTTGAAGCAAAAACTCTAGGCAACAACGTACATTAGTCAAAAGTCTTGTGGACTCATATTTAGTATGTTTTTTGTGTCCTTATTTCAAAAACTTTATTTTTTAGTTTTTTCAATAACCACGCATAAACAATATTCTCTCAAAAATACAAACATGTACATACATGTTGCTCACACATTATGGTAGACCTGTTTGTGCTAAATAGAGTTTAATTTCACCTGTGCCATTAATATGTTTATAAGCAACTGAAAAAAGCACAAATGTCAGAGCATGTCAAAACATCCAAAGGGCCCCAAAAACACTCTGGTCCCCAGAGGGTTAACTTAGGTCAGTAAGCAACTGCATCACAACACCAATAGTAGCATTAACTTGATAAAGAAAAAAACCTGCATAACCAAAGAGCAACACCCTCAACATAATGGTGGGGAGTTTTGGATGGACAAGCACCGCTCTGAAAATGTATTTATATCCTCTCTTTTTGCGGGGCAGTCATGGCCTATGGTTAGAGAGTCAGACTGGTAACCTGAAGGTTGCGGGTTGGATTTGATTCTCAATACTGGTAAATGACTGAGGTGCTCTTGAGTAAGTAAAGCCCTACATTTCAGCCCGAGCCCGACGGGCCCCGACTTATGTACGCCCCTAAGGCCGAGCTTCGGGCCAATTTTCACGTCATAGTTCACACCCGGTCTGGGCCTCGGGCCTGTTTTAGGCTTATTCTTCTTTTTATATTTTAGACATTAATTAATAGAAAATATGAGAAGTTGACAATGGAAAAAACAAATTTCTAACCTATCACGCTGACATATGACTGACACATGACAGTCTGCTCACGCACACAGAAGGTTTCCCGGAGGCGCGACCCACGATTCACCTCATGGGCAATGGAGAACATTAAGAGAAAAATCGCAGATGGCGAACTTAAAAGTGAGAAAAACATCAGAGGAAAGGCAAACTTCTGGGCTGTTTTTCAAATAGTGACAACCTTAAATGACGAGCCAACTGGTTATGCACAATGCACAATTTGCAAGGCTGTGCTAACAATAGTAAGAAGACGGGATCATCTCATTTACAAAGACATTTTGAGCGTGGTGGATGTAGCGGTAGCGGACCGACCAGCAGCAGCAAAAAAATAAGTGCGTGTGATTTCCTCGCCAAACCAACTCCCTCTACGGTGAAATCACTAATCACTGCTAAATGCGTGAATTTCTGTTGTATGGACATTCGGCCATTTGAAACGGTAGCAGGGAACGGTTTCATCAAGTTAGCGCAAGAGCGATAAATTTAGGCGCAGCCCACTCCCGTCTGTCAGCAACACGTTTACTTACTGATTTTTGAGGTAAGATAACCTGCATGTTTGTTTTTAATGTACTTTATTTTATTTTATTTGTTTAGATTGTATAGCTCATTTCATTTGCGAGCGCTTTTGCGACTGCGAGCAGCAGAGCAGCCTGCCTCAGCTTTTCAAAAATGTCGTTTTACTGTGGTTGTGATAATTAACGCTTAAACTAACTGTCTGTGTGATATGCTTGAAGTGTTTTATATCTATGGATTTTATTGTAGCCAAGTAAAGTGTTGATTTGAGAGGCTAAATTGATCAAACATGTTGAAGTCGCTGTCAGCTGCTTGGTCATCATAATATTTTAAAAAAAACTTTTTAATTTTTCGCTCTGAACATTTGTCTAAATTACATTTACATTTTAGTCATTTAGCAGACACTTTTATCCAAAGCGACTTACAACTGAGGACTAAACCAAGCGAGTCATCGTGAAGAGGCAAAAACATTGCAAGAAGTGCTCAAAATACAAAGTTCAGGCATTGCTCAGAGTAGCATAAGCCAGACAATTTAAAGGAAAAGGAACGTTTTATGTTGTTGTTTTTTTATGTTTTAACCTTCACCAGTGCGTGGGCGCTCTGAAGCGTTTTTTTTTTTAAATAGTTCAAAGTTACTATCATATTTAATGTTATTAACTTGACAAACTATACATCATTAAAACGATATAAGACTCAAGTTTCAGTATTTGACCACTATTGTATTCTGAGAAACTTATAGTGACAGTTATGTCTTAATTTGTGTCAGGAGTTATGAAATTAAAAAATGAGTCGTTACCTTTAATATGAATTATGAGCGTCAGCTGCTCTCATTCAGAAAAAAACTCCCGTGCGATCGTCATGACAGCGATTCACAAAACAACGTCCCTCAGGGCTTTTAGCTCAAACATGTGCAGATTTGGAGAAATATTGATAGATTATCATAGGTTTACATCAGATTTCTATAGGCAGGAATAATATTTATTGAATTTATACCCAAATGCGTCGATGTAATCATTTTGAGCGCTGTATACTCTGATTTACTGTGTTATCCATTCATACTGAAGTCTGAGGGCGCTGTTGCACAGTAAAGTCCATATATGGATCACATGAAGAAGAGCCATAATCATGTGACATTCAGGAAGTCCTGATACATAAACAAAGCTATCCGAGATCGCTGTAAAGTGCAGATAAAGATGTTTTGAAGACAATAAACATGATTGCAATGATATTTGATTTACCTGTGTTCTTCGAGTCATGTCAGGTATTTTCATAATAATAGATTATATGTATAATGTAATGCTAATCGAGATAGACTTTCAAATTGTGCAGAATACAATAAAATAATATATTTTCTATCTGATTTTTTTATCTGAAGCCAAATCAGATTACAGAAAGTTATTTAAAACACTCGACTTGCGCTATAAAGTAAGTTTAGAGCACAAACATAGTTTTATTCTCATAAATTGTCGTGTATCAGACCTGCAAACTTGTCGCTTTTCGGCGATAATCGCCGTTTTTTTGGTCAATTGGGTCATTCACGTGAATCGCGTAGAACCGGAGAGTTTTTTTTTTAGGGGGGGGGGTAGGCTGCCCTTCATCTGCATACAGGCAGGCTAGAATTGCGAAACATTATTGGATACTTCTTATAATTGACATTTCTCTGGGCCAATCGGAATCTTAGTACTTTTTCTCTTGGCCAATCGGAATCTTAGCACTTGCGTCAGAATCGATGAGACACCTGGCTACTACCACGCGAGTCTGATGGAAACTCATAACGTGAAGGAATCTTATGTGAAATTCGAGGTAAATCAAACTTTGTTTTTGGAGCAAAAACAACAGCTAGTTGTTTGCTTGATTCAATTAACGTTAGCTACCGCTTTGTTATGCTGCGCTCGTGACAGGGCGCTGAAAGAACGAGCATAGAGAGAGCCGGTCGCGCGCGCGCACTCTCACTGTATTCAAACTGCCTTGCTCTCCCTCCATCGCGCATATTAATCAAAATCTATTGAGAATTGACACTATAGTAAAAGATCAAAAGACCAAAGTTTCACGTGGAGCATTTTCAGAGATTATTTTTCCTGAATTACCGCTAGGTGTGAATTGTAGCCTACTAAAATTGCCCTATCCTCTCTGAAAAGCGTTCCGCACATGCGGCTGACATAAACCACATTTTGAATAAACAAAAAACCTATCCAGTGATTAAATGTTTTCTGTGTAGACACAAATCTTGTGCGATGTCCTTTAGTCCTTATCTGCTAGGATAATCACACAACGCGTGCCGTGTGTGTCAGCTAATGGCACGTCCGATTCGCGAACTAATGACTCATTTGAACCGATTCACTTTCATGAATGGTTAAAATAACTGATCTGTCCAACATCTCTCTTCAAAAGAGATCTGAATCGGTGTATAACAAATCGATAACACCAAACTAGTTAATATTAACTATTCATAAACTGCACTTCTTAATCTTTATAAATAAATAGCATTTATTAATCTTTGGTAATGTTAATTTCACTATTTACTAGTAGCCTTATTACAATTAAAAGTTCTATTTGTTAACATTAGTTAGCCTAATGCACTGTGATGTTATATGAACAAACAACGAACAGCTGTATTTTTATTAACAAAGAATAATAAATACAGTAACAAATGTATTGCTCATCATGGTTCATTTATATTTTACTGCCTTTTTTCTCCTTTGACAATCCTATGATAATTATATACAGTATAGTGTTCATCCAGAACAACATGTAACCGTATAACCACACCCTAGCAACCGTTTAAAGCTACCTAGCAACCATATTGCTTACATATAGAAGCCATATTGCAGCTCCACAACATCGTTAAGACATTGTTGTTGGCTCGTATGCAATCATGTACAACATTGTAGCAACTATCCTAGCAACTGAGCAGCGCCCCCCCCCCCCCCCCCCCCCCCCCGCAACACTGTCACCTTTTTTACTCTGAGGAGTTTGCAGGTCTGGTGTATTGATGGTGTGCTAAGCTAACATGCTAGCTAGTACTGAGCACCTGCTACCTAACTTCGGTGTAATTTTTATGATTTTTTTTTCTAAATAAGAATGCTTACTGAAATGTTTCGTTTTTCAAAAAGGGCATTTGATACAGTTTCACTGTGAAGTGAGAACTTTTATAAAAGAAATGAGGGATTGAAACATTGTGAATTGCTAGTCGTTAGTGATTATAATGCAGACAAAAGAAAAGCATATTTAGAGCAATAATCAGGGTGGAGAGGTGTGAATATGTGCAGGGGAGACTGAGACTGAATGGGGCTCGTTTTTGCATCACAAAACAATAGAGGCAATAGACTGAATAGATGCTTATAAGATGACAATAAACCCCAGTCTAATCAAAATAAAGTCATATGACATGATCTTGAAAAACATTGAACTAAATACAGAGTTTTAGACTTATCATCTTCAGATTTTAAATATAACATGGCCAGACATGTGGCTTTAGCTGCAGTGCATTTCTAGATTGCTACAATGCCAACTTCAATTTTATTTTCATGAATATGTTTCATAAAAATAAATGTATAATAACTTTACAAAACTTTGAAGCTATTTATAACTATTTTTTTCATTATGACAATAATTAATTCTACCTTTACAATAAACTTCCAGGTGTCAGCTTTCAAATGAGATCTTACTTGTGCTTTTAGTACAAAGGGTTCATGAACTGTATCTGTTTCAGTTTGGGAATGCCATATCTGGGGATTTTTCAAAAATGGGGTTGCAGGTTAACAGGTTAAGTGCTCATGGAAGAGATGAGTTTTCAGTTGTCATTTGAATGTTATCAGGGATTCTGCATTCCGGACGGAATGGATCATTAGTAGAGGTTTAGTTGCACATGATGGAAGTCCAGCCAGAAGAGCATTGCAGTAATCAAGCCTAGAAATAACCAGGGCCTGGACGAGAAGTTGTGTTGCATGCTCAGTTAGGAAAGGCCTGATCTTCCTGATGTTGTGCAGTGCAAACCTGCATGATCGAGCTGTCTTTGTAATGTGGTCTGTGAAGGCCAGCTGGTCATCAAATACTACTCCAAGATTTCTGACCTTGATGGGGTGATTGAGGATGAATCTAGCTGGATAGTGAAGTCGTGCAGTAGAGATGGATTGGCAGGGAGGACGAGAAGCTCAGTCTTTACCAGGTTGAGCTGCAGGTGATGTTCTTTCATCCATGCCGAGATGTCCGCCAGACAGCTTGAGATACGTGCAGCTACTGTGGGATCATCTGGTTGAAATGAGAGGTAGAGCTGGGTGTCATCAGCATGGCAATGGTAAGAGAAACCATGAGCCTGTATGATGGGTCCCAGTGATGTGGTGTAAATGGAGAAGAGGAGCGGTCCAAGAACTGAACCCTGAGGAACCCCTGTGGTCAGTTGATGCGCTCTCGGATACCTGGCCTCTTCATGCGAGCCTGAAGGACCTACCTGTGAGATTGGACTCAAACCAGTGGAGAGGAGTTCCAGTGATGCCCAGTGATGAGAGGGTGGACAGAAGGATCTGATGATTCACAGTGTCGAAAGCAGCAGACAGATCCAGGAGAATGAGAACTGATAATTTGGAAGCAGCTTTTAGCAATCCGCAGGGCTTCGGTGACCGACAGTAATGCAGTCTCGGTTGAATGCCCTTTCTTGAAGCCAGATTGGTTTACATCTAGCTGGTTGTTCAGAGACAGAAAAGATGATAGGCTACTTGGTTGAAAGCAACTTGGTTGAAATTAACTTAATAAGGAAATTAAAAGAAACATAACCACTTTGCTATTTTAATGGCTGCAACAGTAGTAAAGGGCAGGCTGTGTAATGGAAAAAAAAAAAACAGGCTCCAGTCGGACTCGAGCTGAGAATTCTGATGAGCTGTCGGACACGGGTCGGGCTGGGGCCTGAGCGTCTCGGGCCGGGCTAGTGCCTAGATTTGAGGGCTTTATGAACAGGGCACCTAACCCCCAATCGCTTCCTGTCCCCGGGCACCACAACAAAAAATGGCTGCCCACTGCTCCATGTGTGTGTGTGTGTGTGTGTGTGTGTGTGTGTGTGTGTGTGTGTGTGTGTGTGTGTGTGTGTGTGTGTGTGTGTGTGTGTGTGTGTATGTGTGTGTGTATGTGTGTGTGTGTTCACTACTCATATTCATAATGTGTGTGCACTAACTTGGATGGGTTAAATGAGCATGGGTTACCACACACACTTCACATGTTACTTCTTTCACTTTTCACTTTCAGGCAAAACCTGGCCAAAATGACACTGTAAACATTAGAATAGAATAGCACAAAAAAGGACTAACACGTATTTGTAAGATGTGTGCTCTTGGCTAAAAGAGTAGTTATTGTTGCTGGAAACAACAAAATCATATCATATGCATCAAATGTTCCACAGAGGAAAGAAAATCCCATGTGTTTGGGAGGACATGGCGGTGAGTAAATGATCACAGCTTTTTATGTTTTGAGGAGAAATATCTCAAATAAATAAAGTTGACTTTGACCGGTATTATTCCTTGCCAAAGTGCTTTTCTTTTTTTTCCATCGGTCTAAATACTTTAACACTTCTATACAGAATTGCAGAATTGATACAATAGTCCATGCAGGTCGGGCTGAGTTTCAGAAGAGAGGCTGTGCCGTATGTGAGAGACGCCCAGCAGAGAACAGAAGAACAGCTAGAAGCACCTCTGAAAGAGTCACACTTTCATGTTCTGTTTGAAAGACTTTAAAAGGACATTCCTGACAAACATTTGCTATTTTTATATTGCTGTAGGATTAGGTACGTTTTCAGATAAGGGTAGAACATATAGTACATTAACACTTGCCAGTTTGAATTTCAGTTTACTATTGGTGTTATATTATTATTATTTTAAAACTTATGTCAGCATTATTAGGCCTATACAGTAGATCCCTGATCTTTGCTTTATACCTCTTCTCTGCTTAGACTATAGACTAGTACATTAGTGAAATTGATCATAAAAATTGATCATTTGTACAGACGGTCAGATGTTCTAGCTTTCACTGAATCACAGTAAAGCAAAAGGCATAACAAATCAAACCTTTTCACTCAAATTGTTATGCTGATCATGTGATTTGTATCATAAAAGAATGTTTTGGAACAAAGCAAGTTAGGAAGCATTCTCTCTATAGTCTCAGACTGGACTCCACCTTATGAGACAGCTTTAACCCGGCTGTGATTGAACAGACCTCACTGCATGGTCTGGTTTGAGGATGTTTCATGTGTCTTTGGGATGACCTGCTGTTTTTGGTCCTATCAGAGTTCTTACATCTCTTCAGTTTCTCTATGGCAGCAGAGGACAGAGGAGAAGATCAAGACGCCTTTGATGTGTTGCCCACTGCAGGCGATACAGGGATATGGAATATGATATCTAAAAAATGTAACATCTTGATTAAAAAGTAACATCTGGTTGAAATTCACATCAAGGAGTGGTATGTTTTCATGATCTCGTTTTGATGTGAAATATAATAAATAAATTATTCATGGAATTATTATTTTCTTTGCTTTATTTGGCACTTCGATACGTGCGTGTGTGTGTGTGTGTGTGTGTGTGTGTGTGTGTGTGTGCGTGCGTGTGTGTGCGTGCGTGTGTGCGTGTGTGTGTGTGTGTGTGTGTGTGTGTGTGTGTGTGTGTGTGTTCCATTTTAGTTTGAGTAAAAAAGAAGTCGGCTCAAAAGAGCTATTTGTTCGGGAGTCTAACCTATATTGACTATCCTGTAAGTTTTTTGATCTGCTTAAAAGAACTGTCAAGAATCATTCGTTCAGAAGCTGGACTATTGGATGCGTTCATTGCGCTGTGTATTTTTGAGTCACTAAAAAGAACCGGCTCAAAAGAGTTATTCATTCAGGAATCAAACTACTCTGGCCGCACTGTTTGTTTTTGATCCACTAAAAAGAACAAAATCAAAAGAGGGATTTGATCAGGAGTCAGACTACACTGGTCGCTGTATTATGATTCACTAAAAAGAACTGTGTCATTAATTCGTTCAGGAGTTGAACTGCTGGATACGTTCATTGAGTTGTGTTTTTGAGTCACTAAAAAGAACAAAATCAAAAGAGGGATTTGATCGGGAGTCAGACAGACTTCACTGGTCGCTGTATTATGATTCACTAAAAAGAACTGTGTCATTAATTCGTTCAGGAGTTGAACTGTTGGATGCGTTCATTGAGTTGTGTTTTTGAGTCACTAAAAAAAGAACCGTCTCAAAAGAGTGATTAAATCGGGAGTCAGACTACACTAGTCGCGCTGTGTGTTTTTGATCCACTACAGATAAACGCCTCAAAAGAGTGATTCAGGACCCAGATATATAGCACAAGTCTATTTAATGTGATGTTTACATCTGGAAGACGTATTTTTAAGAGTGTTTGCTCATCTGCATTACGTCTATAGGACGTTTCATGTCAGATATCAAATAGACGTTTAGAAGATGTCAGTTAAACATGCATTCTAAATCATTACATCTTAAAGACATCTTCTAAACGTCTATTTGACATCTGACAGGAAACGTCCTATAGACGTATTGCAGATGAGCAAACACTCTTAAAAATACGTCTTCCAGATGTAAACATCACATCAAATAGACTTGTGCTATGTTTTTTATCCACTAAAAAGAACCAGCTCAAGCTTGGTTTATACTCGCCGCGTGGAAGGGCAAAAGGTTAAAAAACACTTTAATTTTAACACAACACGTAAAATACAGCCCGTTCTCATCCCAAGGCGTCATATACTGACGCTTTTGCCACAGCGTCAATATCCAACGCACATGGCACCCTTAACGCGGTTTCACACTGCACGAGTTAGCAGAGCGTAAGCAGCGCGTATTTTTTTCGGCGCCCATGTTAACAGATTAGAGCATTCACACCGCACGCAGAGGCGGCGCGGCAGCGCGTAGCAGAGCAGGAGCAGCAGTACCGCGATCGTTTCGGCGTCCTGTCTATTTTTGCCGCGCGGCTTACGCTGAATTAAAATGACAATGCATTTATCATGGCCAAAATACACAGCAGTTTGACCCAAAAGCGCATTGGTTAAATCCTTTTGTGTTTTAAACAGTCAATCAAATTACCTTCATCAATTTAAACAGAAAACAAAGTCAACAAAAACAAATATGAACCAAAAGTTATATAATATAGCCTATTAATTAATGAAATAAGCTTCTTGACAAGTCTTTTCTCTTAAATGTATTTGAAAACGAAATAAAGCAATGCCAACTTACCCATTATGTACTTTGTCTGTAAACACGCCGCGCGCGTCAAACACTGCCAGTATGAAAGCAAAACGCGCGTGTCCTGCTTCCGCTCACCATACGCACTGCTCCTGCGCTGCTTACGCTCTGCTAACGCGTGCAGTGTGAAACCGGCGTCAGCGCCAATATGAGACGCAGATATATGGCGTCTCCTAGTCGTCTAACCCTAACACTACCCCAGACCTAAACCTACCCATAACCGAAGCGTGTTATATTGACGCTAAAGGGTGCCATGTGCGTCGGATGTAGACGCTTTGGCAAAAGCCCCAAAGCGTCAGTATATGACGCCTTGGGATGAGAATGTGTTGGTATTTCACACGATTTTTAACACATCCTCATCACCCTGTCGGGGGTTTATTCTGAGATAACAATCGGCTGGATGTACATTATCTCTTACTAAACGTGTTAAAATTTCCCCATTTCGGTGGCAGTGTGTAGCCTACGCATTTTTTGTAACTTTGCCCGCGGCTCCGCTTCCGATTCTGGCCGAGCAGGTATGTCTGTACAGTTTGCGCTTGTCCAAATTAACTTACATTTACAAAATTAGCCTACAATAGCAGAAATAAGACTTATTGAAAGTTAGTCTTAACTTTAAGTTAACTAAGTTAACAGCCCGTATCTACGGAAGAATGCACATGAACCATTAAAGGAGAACTCCGGTCAATTTTAACATTGAGCTCATTTTTTTGTAAATTTGGAGTGCTGTCAGTACAGACAAAAACGACAAAAATCGGTGTTGCCTACACCGTGTTATCCTCTTTTTAAAATTCGTACCCTGTTGACTTCAATGGGGCAAGTTCTAAACCTGCTTTTAGCCTCTTAACAACCTTAAAGGTGAACTAAGTAACTTTTTTACCTTAACCGAACAGCTTTGGAGTCATTGTAATGTTTATATTACTGATTTCGTGTTGAATGGTGGTCGTCTCGCACCCCCCTGGTGCCTGTGAGCCGCAAAACCACCCTTGCAACTTTGGGCCGGCGAGCCGCCGGCCTGAGTGTTAGGAAGTATCGAGTGATATCAGGTCTCGCGAGGTAACGAATTGCTTTACGGCAAAAAAAAACAGATCTGATAAAATGAGCATCAAACAGAAATAACCCGGCGCCGTATACATGTGGTGTTGGGCGCACGCAGCTCTTAAAGGGGCCATACCTTATTTCCACTCGTTATAGCGTCCATCCTACTGAACAGGTACCGGTGTACAGGGGGGGGGGGAAACGGCCGTGAGTGCGAGCCATCTCTGCGTGAGTGCTATTCACGACAGTACAAGTACTGCACAGCGACTCTAGGGGTCGCTGTTTGACAAAAACGGAATTCTTACTGAGTGCTGCTTTAATGTAACATTACAAGTGCACAGCCATGTGAGTGGTGTTATTAAGAGTGACCACGGTCAATATTCTGACTGCAGTAGATGTGCAAGATATAAAATGATGTTAATTCAGCCAGCTCACATACCTGTATTTACTTCCTGTTTTTGTTCGAAGTCCACAGTAGTCGATTGTCGAGTTCGCGCGCGCGATCATTAGTTATATTAGTTACTTACCAATGTCGAGCGTGCGCACGAACTCGACAATCGACTACTATGGACTTCGAACGAAAACAGGAAGTAAATACAGGTAAGTGAGCTGGCTAAATTAACATCATTTTTATTAATATCTTGCACATCTACTGCAGTCAGATTGACCGTGGTCACTCTTAATAACACCACTCACATGGCTGTGCACTTGTAATGACACATTAAGGTTGTTAAGAGGCTAAAAGCAGGTTTAGAACTCGCCCCATTGAAGTCAACAGGGTGCGAATTTTAAAAAGAGGATAACACGGTGTAGGCAACACCGATTTTTGTCGTTTTTGTCTGTACTGACAGGACTCCAAATGTACAAAAAATGAGCTCAATGTTAAAATTGACCGGAGTTCTCCTTTAACGGAACAAAACTTCATGCATTTTTTTTACTGTTTTTAATGGTTCCATTGATTGTTCCATCAGAACACCAGTGTCCGGCCGAGTGCGGTGAGTAAAACACGCACAACCGAGTCATTTCTTTGCTGTAAACGGAGTTTATATTTCTGAAGAGCTCTTCGATGAGCTATGCCTATTTTATACACTTCGGATGTTCAATCTAAATATAACAGTAATCTCAATGTTTTTTTTTTGTTTTTTTTATTTAAACAGTAGAAAATGTCTTGAATTCTCTCATATCATCACAATAATTTAGTTCCTCCTCTCATACCCCTGGTCAAACTGTAGACCATAGAGCATGTGTGTAGTGCCCCCTGCTGGCTGAGATGGTGTAGTGCAGAACTCCACTGACAACTTGGCCTGCACTTATTTTCTTTCCCTCTCCTCTGGTCGAGCCCTCATATTTACAGCTCACTCTAACAGGCTAGACCTTATGACCGTAGAATGTTTATCCGGCGCGCTAAACTGTAGAACATTTAAAGAGTCAACATGAATTCAAAATGATCACACAAATGATTGATCCTATAGTTGTGACATTTATTCCAGATGTACAAGATTATAGATACCATCAACCGGTGAACATGTCAACCTTATAAAAAGTCTGACTATTTTGGACATTTCAATGTGTGTGTACAAATCCCTGAGCCACACATAAAAAAAAAAAAAATCAAAGACTAGGAGAGGATATAATACCTTTTGAAAACCTTATTTCATTATTGATTGCTTTTAAGAACTGCAGTCCAGTTCTGATGATCAGAAAATCTCTCATATATCATCTCTCACCTATCAGTCTCTGCTCAGCCTGGTGTCTTCTCTTCCTCTGAACTATCTGACACCTCGCATCTCTTCACGCCTGACCAGTCTGTCACCTTCTCTCATAGGAGGAGACGGCTTTCTAATGCATCTGGGTAATGGGATGCATATAAATGAGGAATTTTAAAGAGTGGAAGAAATGTTTTAGCTTCTGAATCAAGAACAATGTGTAAAGCAGGACCAGTGAGGCTGAGAGGCAGAATGCCAACACTGAGGTTTGTTTTCACAGTCCAGTGCCACTGTGATTAACAGAACTTAATTAAAGTTCACATCAGTGTTGGAATTGTGTCAGAGCTCTTGGGTGTCCTCTCGCAAAGTGGACCAGGGCTTGAAAAAAAATGCACATGTAAAATCAAATGAAGTTTGCTTATATGTAGCGTATCAAATAAGAAACATTCAAATGTTTATGGTCAGATTGTTTTTAAAGAAATTATTATTTTTATTTAGCATGGATTCAATTCAGTCAAAATTGACAGTAAATACATTTATAATGTTACAACAGATTTATATTTCAAATAAATGCTGTTCATCAAAAAATCCAGAAAAATGCATCACAGTTTCAATAAAATATTAAGCAGCACAACTGTTTTCAACATCGGCCATCATAATAAATGTTTCTTGAGCAGCAAATCAGCGTATTAGAATGATTTCTGAAGGATCATGTGACACTGAAGACTGGAGTAATGATGCTGAAAATTCAGCTTTGATATCACAGGAATAAATGACATTTTAAAATATATTGAAATAGAAATCAGTTATTTTAAATTGAATCATATTTCACAATAGTGCTATTTTTTTCCAAATAAAAGACAACCTTCTTTCAAACACATGAACAATCTTTAAGACCCAAAACCTTTGAACGGTAGTGTACAGTTTAAACACACAATCTTTCTCAACTTATATTAAAAATTAAAATCCTTAAAAAAAAAATAATGTTGACATGAGGTAGGAATAAAGGATTCACTGGACTGAAAATTATTTTGTTTTATCGAGTATGAACATAAGAGAAAGTCAACTACTATCCGTTTTATAACATGTATTTTACTTTTATAAGATGAGAAAATTCTGAGGGAAGGAGCTGCTGTTTGCATCATTACACATATTTTGTGTAAATTCCATTTCCATTTAAATTTTTAGTTGAAGAATAGCATGGAAATATGTGATATTTTACACCATCTTCCTCTGAGATTACAGAAGACTCTTCAAAGAAAAGGTTCTATAGACGTTTAGTTCTGCCAGGCGCTTCATATATAGAGCATTTTAGGGGCTCCCATCATGGAATTAGGGATTTAGTTTTAATTAATTCATTCATTTTGTTTTAATACATTTTTAAGTTAAATTAAATGTTATGAATTAAGCAGCTCATAAACATTCTTCATCACTAGAAAAAAATTAAATAACCCGTTAAAGATGAAAGTATCATGCAAATAGTTCTCCTTATGCCTTTTTGGCATAAAGTGTTCTTTAAAATTGAGTTAAAACCCTAAGCGTTCTATAGAGCCTCATTTAACCTTTTTTTCTAAGAGTGTACATCCCCAAACAGCTCTTTAACTTACCGTCTGACCTGTCCTTCTCCATATCCGTCAGTTCAGCATGTGTTTTTAGAGTGAAATTAATATTGGTCGATAATTATTATTATACATTATTGTCCTTGTTGAGTTTGTAAGATAAATGGCTTTACCAGATGAGAATATTACGAATTCGTACCAATTGGTCATGAGATAGCGTTGGAATATTATGTTAAGGCCCAAATGGACCCGAAGCATTTAAATATATATATTTTTTTAAATCATAGCTTCATCGGAATGGTCTTAAATTTGGTGACTTTGTTGGTTCTTGGTATATGAACACTCCAAAAAATTGGGGACAGGATTTGAATAGTCTAAGTGGTTGTAAAAAAAAATAGTAACACTCAGGACCTTCGGGTCCAAATGGACCCCCATAGGAAATGAATGGGAAATTGGCAAAAATGTGAAAATACAGAGTTTTTTTGTGCGTACAATCTACAAATCAGCCACGATCCAGAAAAAAAAGCACACAACAGTGAAGGGGTGAATCTATAAAACATCAAGAGTGCAAAACAGACACATCCACACACACACACTTTTATACACATACACACTAATAAATTCAGATTACATATCTGTTTTGAAATTTTAAAATGCTCAGTGTGTCCACCAGATGGCATCCATCTCATTTCAAAAATTGCTTTCATGAGGCCTAGGCTTGACTCTAAAATGAAATACAGCTTTAATAAAAATAATAATAATAAAAAAAAATTTATATATATATATATATTAAAAAATTCTATTATATTCAATAGGAGAAAAAAGAGGTCATAATCATTGCATAAATATTAATTATAAATCATAAAATTATCTCAAAACACCAAAAAAGAAAAGAAAAAATATTATAAAAAACAAGTAAAAAAAAAAACATTATGATTTTTTTTCATAAATATTAATCCCGCCCTTAAGGCCCCAACTGTGACTGTTAAATGAAGGACCCCAGAATCCAATCCAATCAGAAAAGTGAACTGTGAAGTCATTGACCCATCCTGCTGCTTTTAATAAACGGACCAAAAAAAGAGATATGATAGACTCTCATAACCTTTGGACAGAGGTCAGCAGAGGTCTGGAGGTCATGACGTGGCTTTGGTTTCATCGCCCTTATGAAGCGATGCACTTCCTGAATAAGAAGGGTTCAGATCGAGGTCTTTTTGAGAGCAGCTCTGGCTGATCTCAGTGTGACTCGTTCATGCTGACTCACAGAGACCGCGAGACGACTGCCAAAACAAGCACGACAAAGGCCAGAGAAAACAGAACATTAAAGAGCTATTCTAAATGTAAAAGGGTGTTTGGATTGATTATTTGCTCTGTGATATCTTCAAAGATGCAACTTTTTTAAACATCCTAAAAATGTAAACATTTCAATTGATTATTTGTTTCACTGATGTTTTTAGCTTTAAAAGAGCACAAAGTCATTTTTTGTTTGTTTTAACGGCCAAAATGACAATAAGTCTTTGATTAATTCAGCAAAATACAGTTCAACATGATGACCCATCCATGTACAATATATATATATATATATACACTCACCGGCCACTTTATTAGGTACCCCATGCTAGTAACGGGTTGGACCCCCTTTTGCCTTCAGAACTGCCTCAATTCTTCGTGGCATAGATTCAACAAGGTGCTGGAAGCATTCCTCAGGGAGTTTGGTCCATATTGACATGATGGCATCACACAGTTGCCGCAGATTTGTCGGCTGCACATCCATGATGCGAATCTCCCATTCCACCACATCCCAAAGATGCTCTATTGGGTTGAGATCTGGTGACTGTGGAGGCCATTTTAGTACAGTGAACTCATTGTCATGTTCAAGAAACCAATTTGAAATGATTAGAGCTTTGTGACATGGTGGAAGTAGCCATCAGAGGATGGGTACATGGTGGCCATAAAGGGATGGACATGGTCAGAAACAATGCTCAGGTAGGCCGTGGCATTTAAACGATGCCCAATTGGCACTAAGGGGCCTAAAGTGTGCCAGGAAAACATCCCCCACACCATTACACCACCACCACCACCAGCCTGCACAGTGGTAACAAGGCATGATGGTTCCATGTTCTCATTCTGTTTACGCCAAATTCTGACTCTAACATCTGAATGTCTCAACAGAAATCGAGACTCATCAGACCAGGCAACATTTTTCCAGTCTTCAACTGTTCAATTTTGGTGAGCTCTTGCAAATTGTAGCCTCTTTTTCCTATTTGTAGTGGAGATGAGTGGTACCCGGTGGGGTCTTCTGCTGTTGTAGCCCATCCGCCTCAAGGTTGTGCGTGTTGTGGCTTCACAAATGCTTTGCTGCATACCTCGGTTGTAACGAGTGGTTATTTCAGTCACTGTTGCCCTTCTATCAGCTCGAACCAGTCTGGCCATTCTCCTCTGACCTCTGGCATCAACAAGGCATTTTCGCCCACAGAACTGCCGCTCACTGGATGTTTTTTCTTTTTCGGACCATTCTCTGTAAACCCTAGAGATGGTTGTGCGTGAAAATCCCAGTAGATTAGCAGTTTCTGAAATACTCAGACCAGCCCTTCTGGCACCAACAATCATGCCACGTTCAAAGTCACTCAAATCAACTTTCTTCCCCATACTGATGCTCGGTTTGAACTGCAGGAGATTGTCTTGACCATGTCTACATGCCTAAATGCACTAAGTTGCCGCCATGTGATTGGCTGCTTAGAAATTAAGTGTTAACGAGCAGTTGGACAGGTGTACCTAATAAAGTGGCCGGTGAGTGTATATACTGTATATCTTAACCCTTTATTTAAATATTATTAAAAATTAGATAAAGATTTTGTAATCATATTAGTTGAGCTTGGAGAGAATTGTTTTATTTGTGATGATAACACAATGAGACATGATGCCAAATTCTGGGCCAGGCTGTCATACAACGAAATTATGAACACATGCATTAACAGGAGAGTACCAACGAAAAATTATTAATTTTGTTTTTCTTTGCTTTTTTTTTTTACGCCTAGGAAGTAAAACTTGAGCTGTAGTTTGCCTTTTTTGACAAATAATTTTGTCAGATAAATACCTTGACCAAGTGTATTCCAAATGCATAAATATACATAACTGACTAAGTGTAAATCTAAGTGAGAAAAAGCCTACCCACAAAAACATCATCATGACCATATTTGGCGCATAGATTCCGAGCAAGCAGTGGATCACTCAATCCCACATACTGACCTTTCTGACAGGAAAGATACCGCCAGGCTACATATCAAACATATTTCACTTCAAACACCCTTATGAAGTGTTTAAAAAGCAGTTACTGAATCAACACACATGCACACACACTTCTGGATTTCAGGCACTGATTGATCTCTAAGGATCTGCTTGGGGTGATATCATAAAGGGAGGACAAACATGATTTATACCATTAAGCCCACATAGGATGACTGTTTTCCCACTGTATCTAACCAATATTATGTATCATCTTGACCGTGAACTATCTAAATGTGTTCATGTGCATTCAGTTCACCTCTGTGGCCAAGCAAACAACATGAGATGCACATGTAGCACACATACTGATGCATTAGTCAATCTGTATACAGCTGACCTGTTTAACCCTCTGGTACTCTTCATGTGTCGGTCAAAAATGACAGATTTTTTTTTATACATGTTATTTCAATGATTGTACCATATTTTAGTTTGATAATGTATTTTATTTAATATCTTGTATTTATAGGGGATTTTATGTTACAAAATTATACAGTATTTATGCAGTTATAATCCAGTTATTCACTTTTTGAGTGACCTGAAAATAAAATGTCTAACTTAAACTGTTATAAATCTGAAATGCTTCGGAGCACAGACTCTTTTTACAGACAACACTTGGGAGATTATTACTGAAGTAAAAGAAAGTTTTAAAAAATTGGAAATAAGTTTTTATTTGATATGTATTGTTCTGAAAAATGCTATTTTTTTGTGTTCAGCAAATGCCAAAACCTTTACCATTTTTCAATGAATGAATGAATGAGGCATTGTAATTCATTGTAATTCTTTTATTACTTGTTACTATAAATATAATATTTATAAAGGATAATATGGAAATTTGTAACTCTCCACCATCCTGTCAAATTACAGTACATCCTCAAAAAGTCTCTTTAACTCACTGTCCATCTCTTTATCCAGCAGTTTTGAGCAGTTTTTTTTTTTAGAGTGAAATCTATTTCGGCCAGTATACATTTATTGTCCTTAAATTTGGTTTGTAAGATAAATGACTTTATAATATGAGAATATAAGTCTTATATTACTTGCTACTGTAAATTTAATATATAGAATATGTTGCATGTATATAAATAGTGGAACAGCATTTCCTGGGTCATTCTGACTCTGAATCAACCATCAGACCAGTCATTATTGGACTTTAACTCTGACCGGGATCAACATGACTTGTTCCAAAATAGGGCTTATTATTAAAGCTCTTCACATGGGGAAATTGTTTAAAATCGGATTTTTATTCAAATCTTGGATTAATACATGATATTGTTAGCAACCTGTAAAACCGGCATTTCTACATTCACTGTAAATAAGCAGGATATTATATGCAGGCATGCTTTTCTTTGTGCTGAACAAAAGGTGAAGCGGACAACTGTGATACCTTATCTTAGAAACAGGGTTATGCTGATTGTACGGTTTTAATGGAAGCTGTGTTTGGCCAATTCACCACAACCTTAAGAAAACTTTAATTTACAAGTATATGACTTATATCAATAATGATTATTAAATGACATGCAATGTAAATATAGCTGATGTAAATTCATCAACAGGTTTGAAATGCAACACTCAATTTTATGCAGTGTGTAACAGCTTCTGTCTGTTTATCAATGAAGGAGTTCTTGAAGTTTGAAGACCTATAGGGTCTGTTGCATAAACTGCTCAACTAGTCTTAAAAGTTATTAGAGATAAGAGTAAAGCAATCAGTCAGAATGTTCCTGTATTTTCCACCAGATGTCACTAAACATACGTTATTTGTACAAAAATCACTTTTGACACATAATGTATGGTATTTTAGAACTAGACACATTTATAAAAGTGTCTGATTATCACATCGAAAGAAATGCAAAAAAAAAAAAAAAAAGATAGATTAGACATTTCTTCTTTAAAGTCATAAAAGTGAAATATAAAATGAATTTACATTTACTTTTTAAGTCTGAAAAGCAGTTGGGACACTAAAACCTTTTTTTGGTTTCGTTCAGCAACGTTTCAAAACGCTCGAGTTTTACGTGCACACTTCAGAGGGGTTCCAGTCGTTGCGTCACATCCAGGGGCCCCCGGGCACTCAGCTAGATGCTGGTGAGCGTGACGTCATCCCCGAAAGTTTGATACAATGCCCTCCATGTTTAGGGGAAGTTGAATTCAACTGACAACAGCAACATGTGACGTACAGAAGACATGTAGATGTTCAATGGAATGTATGCACTAGTTGACGGGACCGCGTGGGAAGCGACGGCTCGATGAAACAGAGTTGGACCTGTAAAGTTTTTTAGGTGAATGGTTCGTGTAACACCCACCTATAAAGCGGTCTGTTCTCGGTTAGACAAGCGGGCTGCTTCGGGTGAAACGTGTATCAGAATTAGTTTTCACGGAGTTGTATTTGGACTGGAAATATGTTGTTTCTCTCTAAAATGAGGAACCCGCTGGACCGACGCTTTTAGGATTGTTCTTCAGCCCTTCGCGGACCTCTGTCGCCGGGCGAGAGTCGGGCATCGTCCTTTAGAGGAGTATCAGAATGATAAAGCCCAAAGTGGGTCGGATGTTTCTGGCGACATGCGTCGGGTCGTTTTTCATTCTCATATTATACTTCCAGAACATCTCAAGATCAGGTGAGTATTACTGAAGTAGCGAAGTCTAATTCATAGCCTACTGGATTTGTTCATTTGAGTCGGATCTTTTAAATGAGCCGGTTCACAAAACCGGTCTGAACAATTTGTTCGCTAATCAGACTGAATCGATCCGAGCGTTTCTCCGAATCATTGACCCAAGAACCCGTCTCATTCTGACATTTCCGTATGATCAGGTGTCAATGATTTGACTCTTTAAATCGTGTGTCAGTTTTATCAACACTATTTGGTTTTGAATTTTATTTGAACATGCTGAAACGCTTTTCAATTGTTCATGTTATATAGCCTATTAAAGGTAGCTAATTTAGGTTCTAATTAAATTACTTTGTTTTTATGAGCTGAATCTTGGATGCAGTCAACAAACGAACTGGACACATTCATTACAATAAAGCATTTAGAGAAAATCTTAAACAATCATATATTCAGTATGATGCTTATAATATAGTCATAATAACTAATAAGCTATGCAACATCCAATTTCATTAGCAGTTGAACAATGTGTCTGTCATTGGGGCGTAAGCAGATCCTACAGAAATGTACGAATGAGATCATACAAATTAGCCACGAATTTGCCAAAATGTAAAATATTTATGAATTGCCATGAGAGTGTGTTGGCGATAGTCATGTTTTTAGATGTCTCTACTTAAATTTTGTTTGAAATTGAGTAAAGAACATAATATTCAACTGCTACAATATAGGCTTGTAAAACATTTTATTGGTGTACAGCTAATTCTGTCAATCAATCCCAAAAAAAAAAAAAAGGAAGTTAGACAACTTGTTTCACCAGCCAAATGAAGGTTACAAATCAGACTTCTTGTAACGGGTCATGACCACATCCTAAATTCATTCGTTCAGTGATGACATGCACAGTTTTGTAACATTAAACTGTGGGCAATAATGATTCAAGTGCATTTTGACCCATAGCTCCTCCAGATCCTAAATATCTGGGGTCAGTGCCAGGAAGGATTGTTATTTTACTTTGGTCTGATCAAGATTATTAAGTGTTTACATAACTACATAAGGGGTGTGTTGGTTAAAGATCTAAGTTGGTTGCTGAATGATTGCTAGTTTGAACCCCAAAAGGGCCAATCCATGAAAAAAACAAAGTTAAAGGTTTACTGAAGTGCCTTGAAACGTGCAGCATTATTCAGTGTGTTGACATAATTTCCACTGAAACAGGAAGACAGGGCGGGACATATCAAGCAGCTCCTCCCCTTTTTTAAAATAGCCAATAGCGTTTCGTTTATATCACAGCTCAGCCAGAGCCATTGAGCTCCGTAAAGCTGCAGTTTCCTAACCGTTTCTCCTCATAATCTCCTCCATATCGCTTTAAAATATAGCATTCTGTGCAGAATTCAATGGGTCCGATACGTTTTCTGGTCTGCCCCGACTCGTGCATATAATCCGCTCTGTGCTATCGTGTCTCTGGACCGGAGCAGACTGTGTGCGCGCTGCGGCGGTTCAGTGACACTAACGTGAAACCAGACTTCATTCGCCCCAATGGAAAGCATATTTACTGTCGGAATCGTTCCCTATCACCTAAATTGTGCACTATGTGCCATTCACCATGTAGAAAATAGTAATTGTGTGAACAAATAACAGGCGTCAATGTCAGCGTCTATTTATAATATGGGGGCGGGCGCTTTAGATTCTAGAGAGCATTTGATTGGACAGAAAATCTGATGAAAAGCGTCACCAAAATCATGATTTTGGGACTGTAAGTTTTGAATGCAAATTTTGTCATTGTTTTGGAGCACACTACCTTATAGATAATAGTGAGGCTAACAGATTCATACTAAAAGCCAAAAAAACTTCAATTTTGATTTCATGGGGACTTTAAGCCTCTTTGTTTTAGTGTCCCAATATACGTAGTTAGTTGAATTTAGCACAGTATCCCTGCTCTCCCAATATTGTTTCACAGTGCACCGGTTGAAAACCACTCTTCAAACCACTGTTAAAAGACTTTTTTAGGAACCAGGGAGATCTTAAGCAATGACTGTCTGATTAAAACAGCGATTTAGTGCATTGTCATCACTTCCATTTGACAAGCTTAGGTAGATAAAGTTTAGATAACATAGACATGCATGCCACATAATCACAGTTCCGCTGACATACAAAAAAGGACATTAGACTGTCCTCAGAGCGCACATGTGTAGACTTCAGCCTGTTTAGAACAGCGAGCGAACAAAAAAGACTGTTCAAACCCACTGGAAACAAAGCAGACGGAGAGAAAAACTACCCGTGGAATGTTTGGAAGACCCCCACTGGGAGACTCTGGGGCATTCCAAAACATTTTAAACCTTTCCCCTGATGCCTCCGAGAGAAACGGATCACCTTGAAGAAGGATAGCATGAGATTAGAGAAGAAGGGGGAATTAAAGGTCAGTGGCTTTGACTTTGCCCCAGAGTTTTGGGATTGGCCTCAAATCTGATTTTTCACCCACTCATTACTTGCATTCATGAGAGGGTAGGGTATGGAGGTAAACCTGTGCTGTGTAACAGTCATTTATGAGTATGAAGTCCATCTGGACAAAATCAGAAACAGAATGAAGTGGTGAAGTATGTCACTACAAAATATTTCTACGTTAGGGTTAGTCTCCTGTGAATTATGGATGAGAGACTTTGAACATAACCTGGTAGTAATAATAGCTAATCTTTTTTCTATTTATTTTGCAAACAAAACCTCTCCCTTTGCCCAGGAGACATAGACTAGAGCCAAGTTCAGATTGTTTGGTGAAAAGGTTATTATTCAGCCAAGATTGCAAGGCTGGCGTCAATTTGGCGTTGCCCCCTTTTTTTTATTTATTAAATGAATAATCCACTTCCCCTGACTAGATTCGGCTCCATTGAAGCGCTCTTGTTTAGGCTTGTTAGTATGCAGTTAAATAGCTTCTCAAGAATAGTTCAGGATTTGACCCTTAAGAATTCTGCTGCCAGAGGCAAATAGCTTGACTATGGGAAAAGAACATCATGTGATCCTTCATTTGTCTCTCCTTAACAGGTGTTTGTAGATGTTCACACCTGCATTATCGAAGAAGCTTATCTCGATGGCTCTCATTCACTAATAAGTGTGTACAAATTAGGTGCTCACAGAAACACATTTCCATCGGATTAACATGTTTATGCACATAGAATTGTTCTTATTCTCATTCACATGTAGATGAATCCAGGCTATTCTGAGGAAACTTTTAGACATGTGATTAAGCTTAAAACTTATAACTATATCTCTAACTGTATAATTAATATTGTGCAATATTTTTAAAGTTTAAGTTACTATATTACTATATATTTGTTTTATTATTAACATCTAATTATTCATGATTTTGAAATATTTGATTAGTGAATGAGACCCAATGAGTGTATAACGCAAATGAATGTTAGATCTGTGCATTATTTGCTTAAAGCTTTTCGTGTTTGGCTCATGGATAGATATTCGCTGAGCCACACCATTTCAGTGTTCACAGGCTCACACACACTTCACAGGAAGTTTGGCTATACTATATACCACTGTGTCCTCTAAGCTTCTGCCCTCCTAGTGGTTCCAGTAAAAAGTGGTTCCAGTAAAAAGAGCTGATACAAGTGATCTTAAAAGTAGTGCTCTGTCGGTGTCTTGGCCTAAAACTCGCAGCAGCAATCAGTAATTACCTTAAAATGGATTCTCTGTTTATGTATGTTTCTTCACGAAACCGCTTGGTAACTGTCCTCATGTGTTGGCGCATTTGTTCTGTGATCAAGTTCGCAATAGGAAAGTTGTTTAATTATCGAATATTGAATTTCCCCTCCTTCTTTTTACCTGAAGCCAACATCAAGAAAACTTGTCCAAGCCAAAAGGCAATCTGTGAGGTGCAACTAATAAAAGTTTAGCGGTTTGTCCATGTCAAACATATGGAGCTCCTTCCCTTTTTGAGCAGTAAGTGCTTGTGAGTCAGTGCACAGATCAGATACTCAACTGGACCTCGGGTGCGCTTTTGTCAAAAGACCTTTGAACATTTTCAATAAAGTGAGGGTCATTTCTTTGCCCTCAGCTCCACTGTGTGCAGTTTGAAACTAAGAAGATGTCTCTGTCCTTTTATAGTCCTTTTAAAGGCTTTTTCTCTTCTGATAAAGGTTAATACTGAATCTGCTGAATGTGCAGCAGTTTCATCGCTTATCTGACCACCATCAGTTACTGCTGCTCATGCTGCTGACTTCACCACACGTCACACTTCTTTTTGCTTGTTTAGTTTGACATAGACAGTCTGCTTAATCTCAGTCGAGTGTTTTACTCAGCTCCCTTACAGTTTGCTGTGGTAAAAATGCATATTTAAAAAGGTAAATTAGTTTTAGGCATTGTTGATTGTCACAATTGTTTTGGAAATGGGTCACGACAGTCAACTAGTTGTCTGACAACCGACTAGTCGACAAGTTATAAAGGGCTACAGGATTAATTTGTTCACAGAAAATTTGTTCCGAACCATTTATACCGCATGCCAGAAAACATAAGCTCATTCTTTACCATCAAGCAAACCTCCAATGCTCTTACATTGGCCTGGTGGAAAAGTTTATGAAGTCCATTACTCCAGAGGCCTAGAAGCGAAACTGTCTTTGATCCTTGAAAATTGAGTCACATTATGAAGTGATTGAAGGTCAAATTGGATTTTGGATTCGTATTTTCTCCAGTAATGCAGCCTAAATTGTTTCCTAAATTGTTTACGTGTCTTTTACACATTTTACGCTCTAGTTGTAGTGAATTGGAGTGATTATGCTCGCCCAGGTTGGCATCAACCTTATCGATTTTGGAATAAATCACCCCGGGCGGAGACTATAATCCAAGGACTGAAAACCTGTATTTAACAACAGATTTGAAGGGGTAGTTCCAATGAAAAGTAGGACATTTCTTTACTCCCCTTCATGTTGTTTCTAAACCTGTAGAATTTTGCTTCTTCTACAAGAACACACGCACACACACACACACACACACACACACACACACACACACACACACACACAAATAATACAAATTAAAATAATACATTTTTAAGGATGTCTCAGTGTTTGTCCATGCAGTGAAAGTAAATGTTTACAAATATATTTTGTGTTCCACTGAAAAAATAAAGTCATACAGTTTGAAATAACACTTGGGTGAGTAAATGATGACAGAAGTTTTGTTTTGGAGTGAACTAACCCTTTATTATTAGATCCTTGATCCTATGTGCAAAGCGTGATACAATTTGCAGATGCTCTCTTGCACAGATAAATAAACTTTCAGCACTTTCTGACTGGATCCTACAGGCACATGTGTTTGGTATAGCATCATCAGCCAATGCTAGTTTGTCTAAGCATTACATTACCCATATAATGACATAACTCTGGGAGCCGTACTGCTCTACAGGGCCAAGTTTCCCAATGGACCGGTTTTATATTTTATGAGGAACTGTGCACAAGATGCTTTTGATTTAACGTGCTGCCGGGGCATTGGTCAGTATCCGCCAGCTCTCCTAATCCTTCGCTCTTCCTTTCAGACAGCCGAGACAGATTTTAAGCAGTCAGAGATTTGGATGGAATAAACAAATCATGCTAGGTGACTTAAACAGATTGTTTGATTGACAAACCATGGCACTCGTTTGGATATAAGGCAATTCCTTGATGTAGAACAGCTTGAGGGTTGCAAGTTTGTTATATCTACTCTTTTGTTTTGCTAATTTTTTCACTCTTCAGGACTGGGAAGGAGAAAAAGGCTGGGTTCTTTTAACAAATAAAGGGAAATTTCCTGCCTAAAATGGAATTTTGGGATTTGGGATGAACAGTCACGGCTCTATGTTAGTCAGGGATAGAGTGACACCATCACAAAGAGGCTCAGAGAAGTACGGTCTTTCTTCACCTTTTCATATCATATGCATCTCTTTCTCTCTTCTCAAATTCATCTTATGAGAGTAAAACCATTGCTATGAATGGAATACTGCACAGTACGACATGCCGGGCCACTATGAGTGGACGTAACTCTATCCAAATCTCTGATTAGGCACATTCTTCATTCTGTAATGGATTTTGCTTTATGGCATATTAAGGCACCCACTGGAGTTCTACTTCCTTTAGTGTGCTTGGGGCAGAAAAAGAAAATGATTGCTTTAGTCAGATAACTATTCACTTCTGCCCTAAGAACACTTTATGGTAAGTAAAGCTACTTTTTACAGAAACAGGTCGCTGTAGGTGTTCATTAGAATTTCAGCATAAGCATTTCAGTAATTTTGCACAGTAATTTAATCAAATCAGTAATTCTCAGTCATGTTCTTTCTTGTTTAAAAATGTGTTTCCTTCATAGCTTAAAGGTAGAGTAGGCAATTTCTTTTTATATATAAACACTTTTTGTTATACTGGTTGAAACTCTTCACATCCTGATAGCAATCAATAATTGAAGTGGTGACGGTGGTGGTGAAGCTATGCAGAGACAGTCACCGAGCACCACAAACAAACAGCAGCCTTTTACAGTTCCTTCTGAACCAACAACGAGTTTATGCTGCATTCACTCCATGTCGTAACAGTAATTATGAGATGGCAACCCATGAGGTTCTACCCGGCGCTATTCACGTCTTCAGACTCAGAGTTATGCGTTTCTATGTCAACACTATCAATGCCGAAATGAACCTGCAGCAGTCAGGTGGAAGAGCTCTGTAAGTTGTTTACGTTCATTATTGTTATATTATTATGTGCTTTGAGACATGAGGTCATTTAACACTATCTCGTGATGCTTTGCAGAATCTTCTGTTTGCTTTCACGTGTTTTGGAGGTGGTGTGGCATTGGCAGATCTCATGCTTTCAAAGCTAGCTTATTTCTGGCCTCTCTGAAATTGCTTACCCTACCTTTAACGTTTCATAGCTGCCTCTATTTTGCAGCACCCAGAATAATGAGGTGCTTATTCAGAAGGTCCACTTTAATTGAACATTCATTCATATCTGTGCATGCCCAAACAAAGATAGCTCTAAATGGCGATTCAATTAAATAATACTATGGTTTTAAAAACTATAGACATTAAAAGAAATGTTATACCCTACAGGATTTTACAGTAGAAGATTTTTTTAAGGCATTAATATCAACAAGGCTCTGCCTGACTGCGGATAAATATGACCTTTCACAACAGATAATGCTTTAGAATAAACTCTGTTAGAGAGCAACATACGGAAATGTATGTGTTCAATAAAATAGCTTGCTCGGCTGTTGAGTAATAAAAACGCCATCTCTTTGGCGCCATCTCTGCATTGCTTTTACAACATTTCAAATCGTTGTGATAACTAACCTCTGATACTCACACACCATACACGTTTCAAAAGTAGCAGGAGCAACATTTCTCTATTTACAGATATGATGAGACACGCATGGGCGACTGACGTACGCAATTTCCCGTGAAAACCATTCCGTCAGATCTCAAATATAAACTTTTTAATTGGCTTACCATAGTGAATAAGGGGATGACAAAAAAAAACATTTTGAAAGAAGCTTTGATGATATATTGCCTCATTTAAATGTTAATTTTGAATAAAAAAAATTACTTAGTGTAGGCCTATCTTTAAATCAAAAGTGACAGAAATTATTTTTTAAATAAATGCTGTTCATCTTTGTTGTTTTCAACAAAGATAATAATCAAGCGTAGCGTCAGTTCTGGCTGGTCACGTTAGTCAAGCTCGCATCAGCTGACTCTCAGCTGATCCACGTCTATCTATAGGAATACTGTATTATCTATCACTATCACTGTATACATTAAGCTTCTTCAGTATTATCAGCAGCTATCGCATTTCTCAGGAGCTAATTAAATGGCGAAATTCGGCATCTTACAATTGGGAATTTAACAAAAGGAATTCGTTCCCCACAAGGATTTCACCTCAGATTCATAAGTTCGTGAACCTGAACACGAGATTCGCTGCATCTATCATACGCTGTCTGATTTGGAAGTGACCTCAGTCTGCATTGCTGCTCGCACCATTAGTTGTAGCAATAGTTCTGCGATGTATACAACATGCTTGTTGTATCAGATTTTGCTGCCGCTAGGGGTGTAAGCTTTCCCCAATAGATCCCATCAATTGGTAAATTGGCTACAGAAACCCGCTTAATGCAATGTGTCCTTGCTTGCTCCAGCTGGGGTGATTCTTCACCCATTAAATTGGATCTATAGTGCTCAACATATGCCGCTAACATCAGGATGTATTAAACGTTATCAGCCTCAGTCGTGTTGGGGGTAGTGTATTTAAAAAAAAGTGTGTTTTCTTGGTTTCTACAGAAGTAAACCACAACCAAGTATAACAAGTTTATGACATCATTGACAGGTGCAGTTTTTGCAAACCTACATATTTGTGCCTAAATATATCTAAGTATCAGATTCACACTTGTTGCATTAAACCATCCGGCTGTATTAATGACATGTGTTGCTTAATTCTGCGTGAACTGGAAGTTTCCACCAACATTACTCAGTATTGTGACGTATTTCCAATGAAAAGGATAATTGAAAAGGAAATCTATGAAAGTTATGAAAGACATCGTTAAAATAGTCCGAGTGACTACAGTGACTCAACCATAAGTTTATCAAGCGACGAGAATACTTTTTGTGCGCCAAAAAACAAAAAAAATATCGACTTTATTCAACTGTTCATTTCCTTCTCTGTGGGCCTTGAGATTTCACGTAGTGATATTGCGCAAAGCTTCTGTGTTGCACGTTACATGTAGGCTCACTATTGGCCGACGCTGGTCATGTGTGTGATGCGTGTGACGTACAACCTAGAAGCTTTGCGCAATATCACTACGTGAACTCACTCGAGGTCCACAGAGAAGGAAATGAATAGTTGAATAAAGTTATTATTTTTGTTTTGTTTTTTTGCGCACAAAAAGTATTCTCGTCGCTTGATAAACTTAAGATTGAGCCACTGTAGTCACTCGGACTATTTTAACGATGTCTTTCATAACTTTTGGGCCGGCCAGTTTCGATCCCTTAAGAAGCCTATGGAGGAGTGATCCAGCTCTCAGATTTAATCAAAAAATATCTTAATTTGTGTTCCGAAGATGAACGAAAGTCTTACGGGGTTGGAACAACATGAGGGTGAGTAATTACTGACAGAATTTTCATTTTTGGGTGAACTATCCCTTTAAGGCTTTCCAGTATTGTTGGTAACATGCTGTTGCCAAAGTTTTTCAGGTATTGGCAACATGCTTGTTGCCTTTGCTCACTCCGGTAACTGCAAAAGCATCCAGAATTGTGCTGTCACTTGGGTTTAGGGGAATATTGGCATATGGTTTTGTTTTAAGGGGTTATTGCTGCTCTCCCTGCTCATATCCATGCTAGGCTGCATGGATGCGCAGGGAGTTCTCGCCCAGAACGGAACCAGACCGCCAAACCAAACTGTATGCTAATTGTCAATCGTATTTGACGATAGTGGTCCTGACAGAAATAAGAAATGTCTCTTGAACAGTAAATCAGCATATTAGTATGATTTCTGAAGGATCATGTGACTGGAGTAATGATGCTGAAAATTCAGCTTTGCATCACAGGAATAAATTACAATTTAAAATATATTCAGATAGAAACAGTTATTTTAAAAATTATTTCATTATTATTTAAAAAAAAAACATTTTTTTTTTTAATATTAGTGTAAAAATGTGGTCAGTGTTGTGCTGTTATATGATACACAAAACACCAAGTTTGAGCCCTACCAGGTACAAAAGAGGACACTGACAAACTATAGTAAAACGGTGGAGAAAACAAGGCAAACAGAGAAGTTACTAAGTCAGTTTGATCTGCTTTTCTGTGGTGTTACATCTTACTATACTACTGGAAATTGCGTTTTTTGAAGCAGCGTTTTCTGGGAAAAGTGTATGAGACAAAATGCTTATGAAACGCCCTGATTTCAATATTAGAGTTGTTTCACTTCTGATGGGTTTCATGACACATATGATGCTTCCTTACAGCACAACATCCAGGAAGCATAAGCTCTTCTGTTTCCATTGTAGTTTCAACCAAAGAAACATGATCCTCAAAGTCATTTGAATGTGTTTCCAATACCGCAGCCTAATTATATTTAGACTATAGGGGCGAGAGCACCAGCTGTGAAGACAATTGAGTAGATAAATCATTTGATTTCGGGAGTAAAACAAAAACTCAAAAGTCACCTCAGAGAACAAAAAACTCTCTCCACACGAGGCCGAGCAGAATTCGATTAGTAAGCGAGCAGTCGCAGCGCCGCATGAGGGCTTCCTGCCCATTACCTTGCGAACTTTTGATAAAAGCCTGCTGATTTGTGTTGTCCTCTGTAAACCCTCACAGGCCAAATATAAATGGCCACAAGCCTGTGTAGCATTCCAGCAAACAACCTTTGTTGTTGCCGCCTGGCCTCAGTTGACGTGAGGAGCCTCACTCATAGTGCATACTAACAACTTTTAAAAAAGAGACCTCACCTCTGGGAGCCATTTAATGCTTTTTTTCTACCAAGTAGCTTGTTTTGAGGAACTCATTTGGGTGATACTGTATTATTGTCTTGTCGTTATTTCATTTCATCTGTCTTTTTCTTCAAGCAAATAACTCTAGATTACTCTGTTCCTGTAAAAAAAGTCACAAGAGGAAGTTCACGTCTTTCTGTGGTTGTGAATCAGACTGCCTCTAACGGCCTCTTGCACACACTTCCTTTTAAAAATGATTATCAGCTGATGTTTATGATTACAAATATCTTGTGAAGACATATCATTTTGCGATGGCAGCTCTGATATGATTGTACTTGGCACAGACATCAAATTGTGGCGTTGAGTAACATTATATAGTTCCTTTTATTTTGCTTTAGTTTGTTTGTACACCACTATTTAACAAGTGCATTATCTGTTGTGAGGTCATAAATATGAGCTCTTATGGTGTTTGCAACAGATAGGAGTATTTTAAATGTTTTATATAAAATATGCACATGACACATCGAGCTGTGATGCTCACATACAAGGCTTTACGCTAACATTTTTGTGACAGTCACTCAGCGGGTCTATTTGCTGAAAGGCAGACGTTGTTGGCTGGGTGCTAATCATCGAGCGAATTAAGCAATCAGGAATATTAATTAAGGTATATGACTAGATGCTCCTGGAAGGTCACCTAGCAACATCTTCATGACTGAATTAATTCATATTCGCATGCCTACATTTTGCAGCCTTATTATACAGTACAGGGCTTATAAGTGACCTGGCTGTTCAGGCTATGATTCAACTAGTTGTTTAGCACTCCAGCTGTTTGATTCAATATTCCAGCAATACCGGAGGCTGTAGTTTCAGGAGCGCATTTCTAGGACCCTAGTTTTATCAATTTTTTGGGGTGACAGCGGCAGCGCCACTAGCCAATTCTACTTCAACAATGGAGATATGATTCAAACTTCAAACTAACAGATGCAAACACTAGACCCACAGAAATGATTCAATTTTGTTTTATCTTTCCAGCTTATTTTTAACGTAAGAGCAGGGCCAACATGAGAGGGATTAAATGATGACAACATTTTTGGGTGAACTATCCCTTTAAGTGTGTCAGTCACACATTAGTATGTACTAATGAATTGAAGTGTCCCACATACACAGGAAATAGTCTTTCTTTCCAAGAAGAAAACCAGAATTGCTCATATATTGAAACAAATTAGGTTAAATATTTCAAAGAGTGTGTTTACCAATGGGTATGTTTGGGTTAGGGGTTGTTTAGGATAATAGGCTATATCAATCACATTTATATAATTAAACAACTAAAAAAATACATTCCTGAAAAATAATAAAATAAATACATAATTGGATAGTAAGTGCTATAAAATAGTATACTGCTAATACATAAAAAAAATTAAAAATGGAGTTCTAGAAATGTGGTCCTGAAACTGCAGCCTCCGAGATTGCAGAAATCTCTCGTTTGATTGTGAAAACTTTGTTTATAGTGTAGGTCCATTATAAACAAGATAAGCATTTCGCTTGCAAATGTTGCATCAGCACTCTTTACTATAAGTGTAAAATAAATAACAAAAATGAAAAGTTGCACATTGAGACTGCTAGATTTCACTGTAGATATTACATATGCATTTTGTTGGATTTGCAGTCTTATATTCATTTTCATTGAATAATGAGGATGTATAAAAGCTGGGGAAGCCATCAGTGCCTGCTTTCATAGCACAATTTGTGGTCTGTATATGTACTCAACCCCCTCCCCATTTCCTTCTTTCTGCCTTTTCCATGTTATATCAGGGGTTTTTTCCTTCCATTTTCCATTTGATCCTCATATGGTCCTTTTTTATGGTCTTTTTGCCACTTTGGTGTCCCACTAATTATTTTTAATCATTAGAGGTAAAACATTTCTTAACTTAATTTAAATTTAGTTTGCTTAATGTATTATTTATCAGTGTCCCACAATACTATACATTTTATTTGATTATTATTTTTTTGTTTATTGATAGAAAATGACAAAATGGGTCAAGACACTGCTATAATTACATGCATCATTGTACACATTTTTTACATAATTTTTGTCCCCCTGAGATTTACGATAAGCATTTTTTGAAGGTTACACATCTTTCACTGACCATTTCTTGAAAAAAAGACAAATATAGTTTTTTTTTTTTTTTTTTTTTTTTTTTATACCTATTCATGGAAAGTGCCTTTTCTCTTTTTACCATTGTTGCTTACTCTACTCTCTCAGTGTCCAGACTTGCTGGAGCATTTAAAGTATCCCTTTGACTTAGCTGGCACATGTGCAAAACCAATCACTTACGTTAGTGGTAAGGGGCCCAACACAGACTGAAGGAGTGTGTGTGTGTGTGATGGTGGGAAGGGGAGTAAGGGGGGAAGTGGCTTGGACTGAAGAGAACAGACTGTTCCTATAGAGAATGCAAATGTGAAGGAGGAATTTTCTGGCTGATCAGCTAGGTGCAGGAGTCAGAGAAGGCAGTAATTGTGTACCAGCACGATCCCCGCTGCTCCCCATATGCCCAGAATTAACAGCTCTAATCTTTTATAGCTCAATAACGTGATCGTTCAGACAAAGAACTTTGATCTCTGCTCTCGCACCACAAGGTCACGAGTCCCTTAACCCCAAAGAAACTCACTGAGGGAAATGTAAGAGATGCTCGAACATGCAAAACTCTGCGTCAGAATGGAGGGATGTTGTGGGTGGTTGCCAAGGCATTGCTATGTGCAAAGGCGAGTGGCTTTTTTAGCATGTTATCTGGTTTCTAGGTCTCTATGATATTCTGGTCTATTGAAGTTACTATAATATCAGTTAATGTATCCATTGTGTTTTGCTTATGGAGCCATTAACTTTATGTGGCCATTTCTCATCTTTTGCTTTTGTTGTGTGCTTGTAGCTTCTGAACAGATTTCGGGTCGGAACGGTTTGCCAGTTAAATCAGGAAGAAGTCCTTTGCAGACACTACAAGAAAATGACCAGGTACGTATTTTTTTTTTTCAGCTGAAATCATAGAAATGCTGTTGACTAATAATTATTCAATATTTATTTATTAAATAATTATTAAATAAGTTATACAATTATTAAATAAGACAAAGTAAACTTGATAATACTTTTGAAAGCAAATTTAAATTATATGATTTGGGTGGATAGCGCTGACTAACAGAGGACGGGGTGCATTTCTCGGGCCCCTGTTGTTGAAGGGACAGATTTTAACAGCAGTCGAAGTCGAATTACTAAAATAACAACCTCACATTCCTGGAGGAGCTCAATTCACCCCAATTTTACTCCTAACACCATCATCTTATAAAGACACGTGTAGATTCTGAGATCAAATATGTTTTAGTTTGCGTTGTTCCAAATCTAAAATCTTTTTTTCTTCCATTTACATTTTTAAAGAATGAAAGTGAACTGCGTCTGACAAATTCCAAAATGGCAAACATATAGGAGTAGTTCATACGACTTGTGCACTATATTAAAATAGGTGTTTTTCACACATTTTGATTTTTTGACTGTAAAATTCTAAAATAATGTGCTATCTTCATGTGCAAGGTGTCATCTTTTTCAGAAAAAGATTAGCTTTCAACAAATTACAGTTATTGACCATTATTGTGTGTGGTGAGTTTGTAAATAGAATTTAAATAGACAAACATTTTTAAAAAAACGAGAATACATTTTCTGATTTTTATTTAGAAAAAAAACAGAAAAATCACAAACGAAAGGAACTAACACTTTAAAGTTGAAAAATGAAGTACAATACATCAGATACAAGTCTTTTTTGTGACATTGGGTTGCACAGTTTTCATTTAGGACACTTTTTTTCATACACGCACAGCGCACACATACAAATGCGTCCATTCATAGGCACGCACACATACACATGCAGTGGTGGACGAAGTACACATACCATGTACTTGAGTAAAAGTAAAGATACTAAAGGTAAAATATTACTCAAGTAAAAGTAGAAGTGCTGCCTTTAAACATTCACTTGAGTAAAAGTACAAAAGTATTTGCCTTCAAATGTACTTAAGTATCCAAGTACTTTGATTTTTTTATGGCTATAATGTCCTATTATAATTTGTCACAAGACTCTTGCTTAACTCAGTCTAAGTGAAGACTAATGTCACTAAGTGTTAACATCTTAATGTTATGACATTCACATAAACCTGCACAACGCCATTAAATATATATATATATATATGTGTGTGTGTGTGTGTATACACATATACATACACACACATACTGTACACACACACACATATATTCACACACACGCGCGCACACACACACACACACACACACACACACACACACACATACATACATACATACATATACAGTATATATATATATATATATATATATATATTCTATGTTATGGGAGCAGCCAATTTCCCTCCAAACTTAAACACAAAAACGTATTAATGCAGTGTTTCTGCTAGGCTACTCCCCAGAAAAAAAAAAGCTATTGTATGCAAGTCATTTTAGTGGCAAAAACGTAAGCAATGTACATTATGCGTCAATACTTACCGATAATTGCTGCAATAATAGCTGCTGCTCTCTGTCCCGCTTAAAATCATTGTCAACGCGATTTGTTTGGAACTATTGAGAGCAACACGAATAACGTGACCGCGCGGCGGCGAGATCACTGTCACAACCATAGACAGTATAAGAAAGGTCACAACCATCTATGTTCGCAACTCTCATATTTAACGGCTCTGGTTGGTTCGCGCTTAGTAGATATACCACCAAGGCAAGTTCAAAACAAAGCGCGCGCGCTGTACTGTGATTGGTGGCTCGTTTGAGTTACGTTTTTATCCACTCATAAATAAAAAGGAACGACTGATTTTGAAAATGTAGTAGAGTAAAAAGTCAGATATTTGACTTTGAAATGTAGTGGAGTTAAAGTAAAAGTCTCCCAAAATTTAAATACTTGAGTAAAGTACAGATACGCAAAAAAGCTACTTAAGTACAGTAACGAATTACATTTACTTCGGTACTGTCCACCACTGTACACATGCATACACCAAATGTAAAGATACGTGAAAGAGTAACGGCCATCCGCCTCCCAAGTTTAATTAAAAATCATCCCAATCCCCTCTTCTGCTGTCTACCACTTCTTTCGCGATGTATTTGTTAGTTTCTTTTACTATTTTATGCAATCCAGAACACTCTAACCTGCCGCGCTTCGTATCTCTCTGTTCAAATCCTTCCTTCCCGCTCTGCCAGAAAGCTGCTGTCATTTGCTGACGGAATTACCGTAATAAGCCGTATATTGCCGAAAAGCGCATGTTGTCTACTGTCAGGGGCAATTTGAATGGTTTTGATAGTGCGAACGGTTGAAGAGTTACGGTACAATGAATACAGCTTGCTGGTCTGTGTCGGCGACGACACAGCCGGTTCTAAAGGGTTAAAGTTGAAAAAATTTAACTTCTGCCACGAGCAACGCCCGTGATGTGACGCAACGGAACCCACCATTCAATTCAGCAACGTATGACGTCACCCATGCAAAGTAAATTAGAAGCGTTAACGCAGACGGTGTGAATGCACCGTACGCCATGGCATGCATACAGACACTTTTCATTGTGTAACTTTATTGTATGAAAAACAAACAGCCAAGGTCTGCTAAACATCTGCTCCTGTGTTTTATGGACAAAATAGTCAAACGGGTTTGGAATGACATGATGTGTGAGTAAATGATGACAGATTTTTCATTTTTGGAAGAACCATGCTTTTAAAGGTCTGAGTGGAATGTCTAGATAAGGTACATCTAGTTGAATCACTACCAGCTCATCAAATCCTATTATCAAACCCATCTGTGGATCATCCCCCAGGCAAAACCGTTACCCTCCCATTACTGCTATGTGCCTCATGATTTCACAAGAACTTCCCCTAAACACAGCATCTGTCTTATCATAAAAAGTCACACAAATACATGTGTTTACATGTAGTGCAATTTGTGGTATCCATAACTGCACTGTTAAGAAATCTTGCATTCGGTTTCAGAAGAAAGGATTTTCGGTTTAAAGTAATAGTTAACCCAAATATGAAATTACCCATTTGACTTTCATGGAACAAATGGTGACTTTTGTTTTTCATTCTATTTCCTCTAATACCACTCTTTCCTGTCCTCCAGCTGGAGAAGTCTGCAGTGCAGGCCACTCTGCAGGGTCGAAGGGAACTCCTGGAGGAAACCTGTCAAACCCACACCCGCAAAAGACGCGTACTCGGCCCAGAGGACCTCCGCCACCTCATAGTGGACGATAAACACAAGCTACTGTATTGCTATGTCCCCAAAGTGGCATGCACCAACTGGAAGCGTGTAATGATGGTGCTAACAGGCGATGGGCGCTACCGCGAACCGCTGGCTATTCCCGCCAACGTAGCTCACGTAGCGGGCAACCTGCGTTCACTCTCGGAGTACTCCACGGCCGAGATCAACAAGCGTCTGCGCACATATCTGAAGTTCGTCTTTGTGCGCGAACCCTTCGAGAGACTCGTCTCGGCCTATCGTAACAAGTTCACCCGTAGCTACAACACAGCCTTTCATAAACGTTACGGGACCAAAATCATCAGGAGACATCGTGCCGACCCCCAAGCTGAGGCACTGGAAAACGGCAACGACGTCTCCTTCGAGGAGTTTGTGTATTATTTAGTAGACCCTCAGACTCAGAGAGAGGAACCGTTTAATGAGCACTGGGAAAGGGTTCACTCACTCTGCCACCCTTGCCTGATCCGTTACGACGTGGTGGGCAAGTACGAGACTCTTGAGCAAGATTCCCGCTACATCCTGAAGTTAGCAGATGCCGAAGGAGAGGTGAAATTCCCAGCCACCTCCAAGAGCACCAGGACCACGGGCGACATGGCTGCCAAGTTCTTTGACAACATCAGTCCGTTTTACCAGAAGAAACTCTTCAATCTTTACCGAATGGACTTCTTGCTTTTTAACTACTCTGTGCCGGCGTACTTGAAGTTGAGATGAGGGTTTGAGCGTGTTTCAACTGATCCCAAATCTTGCGCACATGTCTTGTGGGCACAGACGTTTGAATTTTGCTCTTGTGTCTGGATTCAAATGAACTGCCTGGGGGAACCTGTGGAGGATGCATCTTGAATATGGCGCTGCCCTCGCTCCCTTGAAGCAGAATTCAGCACTGTGAACAGATTTCTGCTGGCAGGGGCGTTGCCTCCCATCCCTAAAAGTTCACAAAATACTGTCTGAAATTCCTTTGGCTTTGGAACCTTTTCACCGAGCTCCAAGTATGTGCCTTTGTCCTTCTGAATGTTGATAAGTGAAGCGGGATTCTTCATCAACGGACAAATGCTATAAATGTTTCATCTCCTTTAATCTTTACCACCCAAACTGATATTTATAGTATTGTTTACATAGCATATTTATTGTGGATTTTGTGCTTGAACTGGAACCAGCAAGGCCTTGACGTGAATCTCGAAGAGATTCCTTGCGGCTGATCTCAAAGCCTCCTTTCTTACATTCCCTGGATATGATTTTAGACCATAACCTCACTCCCCGATCACAAAGGTAGTTTCCAAGTCTAAATGTAACAAACCATCAACATTTTCAATCTGATAGCTGGTCATATATCGGAGAGAGTCAGAGGGTAAGGGATGAATTTAGACTTCTCTTGCAGTGGCAAACTGGACAAGGCTGTCTACCTTGGCCGGTTTAGCTAATCTGGAATGAAACAGTGTTCTCACAGAGTCACCCCTTTATTTAGCATGCAACGGGAAGGGTAAACAGTGCATAGCTGTGGTTGGGGAAAGGTAGACCCTCATCAGTGCGCCTCTTGTTGAGCTATGGATGCAGGGTGAGGTGCAAACTACCCACTGGGCACTGCAGGTCAAACATCCTGGCATGATCCTGGGAGGAAACACTCGTCTTATGAATTCGTAATAAGGGTTGAAGTGCAATAAATGTTTTAGTAAGGTACCAGTATGTGTTTGAGTCAGCAGAAGATTATCTATCCCTTCAAACTCCTAAAGTGTGAGAAAATCAACCTTTTGTGTCTGTGCACTACAATACAGTTTAAAGTCCTGCTAGTTTTCATGACTTTATGAAATGTTATTGTGGTTCATTAGCACTTGGTGGAAATTACGTTTAATATTTTTTTTTTCTCTTTCTTCCTTTTTGTCTGCGGAAAAGGCTAATGACTTATTTTTTATGGTTGAAATGGTTATGAAATATTTAGAGAGAATGAGTCTGATTAATATCTAGCCGACAGGCAGACATGTCCTGGTGCACAGTGGGTACCTTGTGTGCCACATTGCCTAACAAAATTGCTCTTGGAAATGCTTTGTGGGAAAATATTTTCGATCTAGCTAGTTAGTCACTATTTTATTGTTGAACTGGAATCATCCAGAATTTCCTAAGGACAAAAACAGTTATGCTCATAACAACAGTTATGCTCATAAATTTGCATTCCCCTTGCAGAATATGCATTGAGAGAAGATCGGGGTAAATTGTACTTACTTTTTTCTTCGGGGAAATGTATAGCCTATATTTCATGTAGCTTTTAAAGGGAAGTATAAAAAAATCTGTAAACAGAATCTTGCCTCTTAATGCATCGTTTTGCCATCTTGAGCATCAGTGAATGTTTTCACTAGGCTTGGGCGGTAATACGGTAATATCGTATACCGCGGGATCTAAAAATAGCAACGGTATCAGTTTCAATATCGTCATACCGTCATAAAAAAAAATCCAATGCACTTATATAGGAGAAAAGGATTAAATATAATTTATTTAATGGCTAAAAATGCTTATGTGTGGTTGTCATCACGTGACAGTGTGGAGGAGAAAGAGAGGGGGAAAGATGGCAAGTTGCGCAACGAGTGACCTGGTCTCGAAGAAGAACACGACTTCTGCAGTTTGGCAGGGATGGGCATTTCAAGCAAAAATAATATTTGAAGATCGCCTGGTATTATTTAATTATTATTCGAAAATAGCACCCCTCCACCATATGCACGCACACATGCATGTAGGCTACACAGCTATACAGCGGAGCAGTGTGACACTTAAATAGGCTATAAGTAATACATAAATAAAAAACTCATTTCTTTTCATATTTATGTTTAATAATATTTTTTATTTTATTTTTTTTATTTCATCTATGTTGATTTATATGAAAAGGAAACTGCATGAGATGAATAAGATAGGATCATAAGATGGCCAATATCGGAAAACATTTGGAATGGGTCAGACATGATTTTTGACCACTTATTACGTTTTGTTTTGTAGAAAGCCTTTCTTTAAAGTGAATTTCGTTTCGCATAAATTGTATCTTCATTTTAATCAATGTTTCATCAACGAATTGCCTGGATTAATAAATAAGAAGGATATATATTAGACAATATAAGCCGGCGCGTGAACTGGAGCGCGTCTCCTAAAATAAACGAAACTCAGCGTATAAGATAGATGCCTTAAATATCTGAGAAGTGTATATATATAGAAAGCTTGAAATGTCTACTTTTAAACAAAACAATTAAAAACTAAAAGAAATGGGCTGCTCTCTGTAGGCTAATTCATATGAAGTGTGCATTTCTCTCTATGCGCGTTCACTACTGCGAAGATGCGAGTCTGCATCGTAAACTTTATCTGTGCAGCCACTGACATAGAAAGTTTTTTATTAATAAACAATTAAAATGTTTCATGCATAATAATTACTTTTGCCGGTTCTTTGTGGCAAGCTTTATGTGTGCTTTGAGATGCAGAATAGGCTATATATTACGAAAACGCTCATTATGGTTTAGCATTCTCTCCTATATATATATTTAAGTAATTTAATCAATATAAATGATTAGACTAATAGCTTAAATCAACTACTACTAGTCAACTATAAAAAAAATTGTTTAAGTCATGCACGGGCAGCCCTACTTCACATGTTTTCTAACCAGCATGTCACTGCGGGCATGCTGAGCGCGCGACGCTGAGTGGACTGAGCACGCGGCGCGTGATCTTCAGAAATGCGCTCTCTGCTCTGGAGGAAATATTACCACTCCGCTCACATGCTCCGCTCACAATGTGCATCTTCTCCTGTTGTCTGAGAGTTGATTGACAGCTTTTAGATGCATTATTGGCATCGCCACCCTCTGGTTGAACGTGTCACCACCGCATCAGAACGGAAAACATGGGGATTTTTTATAGACAATAATCCCACAACCTATTCCATATTCTATAATAAAATCAAATAATTGAATATTCGAAAATTGTGACTCATCCCTGCACAAACCAACAGTTTGGTGATGCCGTCTGAGCCTTATGTAATAATTTTTAATTAGTCACGCGGTAATACCGTATACCGCGGTAAAATAGGGAGGAGGTTTGACGGTATCAAAATTTGGATACCGCCCAAGCCTAGTTTTCACCTTCACCTAATATGTCACGATGATATATTAAAGCCGATAAATTATCCTTCAGCTGAGACACTTCTGATACGAATTGTTCGCCATGATGTTTTTGAATTGCTTGAAATATGATAGGAATCACTTCAAAAAGGAAAATTCAGTGCGATCTGTAGATATAGGGTACATACAATTATAATGAGAACATCATTATAATTATGTGCTTGGGACATGGCTTTTAATGGTGAGACTTTTGTTTTGTAATCAGGCTCAAAAATTATATATAAAATTTAGATTTATCGGCCAATATATCGGTTATCGGCTTTCAAATACAGTATAAAGAATTATCGGTTATCGGTATCAGCCAAATTTTTCATATCAGTGCATCCCTAATTATTTTGTTGATATTATTAATATTTGCATCTTCTGCAAGGGGTAAATAAACTTTCAAACTGTCACAATTTCATTATTCTGATGTAAAACATTGAATGTATTGTAGGTTGAAAATGTGAGTGTAGGAAAGCCTTTCATTGTATGAGCTGAGCTGTTGAGAGTGTGGCAACAGTATGTGCCATTTGTGATGCAACTAACAGTTTACACCTGTTTTGAAAGCTTGTGGGCATACACGTGCTGCATAACTGTGAATCCCAGTATGGAGTCTTGCTTTGAAGGGTAAAACTTTAACTTGTTTTTAATTGTTGTTTTTCAGTCGACAACAGGGAATATGTCAACCAACGGTGATCATTTCATTTCTTCTTACCATTTTAATTATATTGCCTCTGGTACGACAGTGGAACTTTTTCTGGACAAATATGGATTTTTTTTGTACTGTTTTAAGGACCAGGAGCCTCTTTATAAAATGTGCGTATGCACAGATTTGATCTTAAATTGTGCATATGCAAAAAACGGTCTTTGACGTGGAAAAGTGCTTGGGGTCTGAGCAGACGTACACACTTTTGCTTGGCAGTGAGTCGGAGTACTGCAGGTATTCGCTCGCGATTCATTATGCGCCGTTTACAAGGCAGAGATCTGAAACCATTCAGCTCTGCACAATTTTTCACGATCATTTGCGATTTATACATTTACCTTCTGGAAGAGAGGAGTACACACGTTTTTTGTGTGTATACATGCTCATTCTCTGAATCACATGTAGGCACATTTGAGAAATGATCGTAAGATCAAATGTGGACTGTTTCTATGCAACATTTTATAAATGAGGCCCCACAACACTCAAACTGTGGAAGAATCATGTGATTAAGGTTAATTATAATTCAGAGTGACGATTTTACAAACGTGTACTGAATAAAACTGCCACATCAACAATATCATTGTTGTCTTCATTGTCATCAATTTATTCAAGTGAACAACCAATTACATTCATTACATAAGATAGTTATTTTGCGTTATTTTAGGTGCAAAAAAATTACAAACTGAGAGGTACATTGGGCCCTCTGTAGGCTATATGAGTTATTGTATCCAGTATAAATATCTAGCAGCAATTATGATCTTGTATATAGTTACTAAAACAGCAAAGGAATGACCTTCAAAAGTTTTGATACTTTACTATTTTCTTTCAAATCAATCCTGAAACAATATTCTTCAGACAAAAGAAACCCCCTAGAGTCCTTCAGTGTTTGATATTTTGTAAACTTCAATTTATATGTGGCACATAAAGGTTTGTGACACGCACCTAAAGTTAGACCTTGATATACAGTAATCGGGTGACTAGTGTGTATGAGAGCAGCATCATTGAAGCGACAGGACGACACACCTAGAATATAATCATGTTACAGACCATTAGGTAGTAGTCCATACCTGCCAATGATTAAAAGTGTACTTCATATTTCCAGTCAACCTATCCTGTAAGCACAGAAACAAAATGGCTCAAATTCTGTTCAAAGTTTGAATCTCCAAAGCCACTGCAGCCAGCCTGGGTGGCAAAGGTCCCGTGAACAGAGAGCTGTAACTGGAGGAGGAGGAGGTCTAATATTTTATAAGCCGTGCCCCTCCACTAACATGACCAGACGGAAACACAGGGCCAGGAAACCCGTACCCAACAGGTCTCCCAGTGCAGTGAGGTATGGGATGGAGAAGTTATCAGGGTCCAGACCTTTCCTCCACATCAAACGCACAATCAAGTCTGCCGTATAAATGAGGATCCCGACCTGTGAGGAAAAACATGATTAAACGTTCAGTTTTTTTGCATAAAATTCCTGCTAACTTATTACAGACAGATTTCTTTTTTTTTAACAAACATACATTTTAATCTTTTGTTAATAATTAATACTTTTGTTCAGCAACATATACGAATTGATTTCGTTTTCAAATAAATATTGTTCTTTTGAACTTTCTATCGATCAAAAAATGATTTACCACGGTTCCACCAAAATATTAAGCAGCACAACTGTTTTCTATGGACGCATGTTTCCGCCACAATTTTTTTTTTTTAAAGAGAATTGAAAGAGATTCTGAGATGTAAACCCGCAATTCTGACTTTTTTTCTTACAATTGCGAGTTTATATCTCGCAATGCTGCCTTCTCAAAATTGTGATATCAACTTGCAATTGTGAGTTATAAAGTCCAATTCTACGGAATAAAATATGATTTTTTTCTCAGAATTGCTAGTTTATATCTCACAATTCTGACTTTATAGCACGTTATTGTTTCTTGAGCAGCAAATCAGCATATTAGAATGATTTCTGAAGGATCGTGTGACACTGGAGACTGATTACAGACTGAATTTTTTTAAAGCTAATGATGCTGAAAATTCACAGGAATAAATTAATTTTAAAATATATTAAAATATCAAGCAGTTTATTTAAATTGAATAATATTTGACAATATTACTGTTTTACTGTCTTAATTATTTACTGTATTATAATTTTTGATCAAATAAATGTAGCCTTGGGGTATTATAGTAAAACTGACCAACATTTTTAATTCCTGTTGGGGTCCTTTTATAAATACCTCAAACTCTCAAAGAGATTTCCAATCTGAAATGAATAATTGGAGAATTTTTTTTTAATTTGTTCAATTTTCAAGTAAAACCCAGAATCAGTCTGTTCATAAACAGACCCCATTTGATAATGCCAATAGATTGCATTTGTATCCATATAATTAAGTAGGAGATTCGTCGGAGGACCTGAAACTATGAAAGCACTATTTTATTTGCTTTCCAGCCAGATGATGAAAAAAAAAGGAAATTATATATATATATATGAAAAAAAAATAAAGTGATCCAATCAGTGAGAATAGGTTTTTTTTTTACATATGAAACAAGCACTGAAAATACACCAATGGCAATTAGAGCTAGTGTTTATCCAGGGTTCCTGCACACTTTTGAAAGTCAAATTTAAGGCTTTTTAAGACCATTTTAAGACCTTAAGAAATCAAAATTAATACCGTACATAAGGGCTGTGCAGTATTGACAAATATATATCTTGATATTTTCAACGTTTTATTGATAATAATTAGATGATATTTTACTGATTGTGTTTTTGTGCTGGTGCCTTGCTGACTCACAAAGATATTCATATTTTTCATATTCTATGCAGTGGTCGGTTCACAGCAGTGACAGAAATTAATATTTTGATTAAGGGACAATATTTGCCACCTTAAATTGATTTTTTCAGGGGCATTTTCACCTATATATGGACTTTTTTCTAAACTTATTTAGAGTTATGCATCACCTTTAATGTCAAATACTATCATTCAAATTAAATTATACAGTAATTATACAATAATACTTAATTATATAGCCTAATAATCATACAGTACCACTGTTACCAGTCAAATTAAATCATTCAATCAAAATCCATCTTTGCAGTGCAGAGGTGACAGAAGCAGCATCAGAAGTGGCATTAATATATTTACACTCCATTTACAACTGCATAAATAAAGCTATGAGATATATATTTTTAAATCAATATTCAATATTTAAATATGAAATGATTTCTAATTTTAAAATTTTATTTAAAAGGTACTTTAAATATGAAACCGCAGCGGCAAATCACTGTCTTAATAAGTGAGTTGAGGGAGTCATTTATTCAACCGATTCGTTCAAACGGCTGATTCATTCGGGAAAGAAGCAAGTGATTCTTTCAAAACGCGGATTTCAGTCAAGAAATCATCGCTGTCGGTTTCATTTTGAAATTATAGTCGGCGAAATAAAGGGAAAACAAACAATATTAACAATAAAAGTTAACTTATTGTTAATTTAACAGTTGTATAACATAAATATCACACTTGGAATCGTGCACGGGAAAACGGCACTCTTTCTGATGTGATATTCTAATATAAGAACATAATATGATATAAATATAAGACAAAAATTACTTAGGGGAAATCCACAAAGATAGAATAATAAATAAATAAAAATATGTACGCTAATTAGATAGTTTTAATTTGGAAAAGCTTTTAGATATGTCTAAGTCAAAGTGTCATCTAAAATTTAAGACCTTTCATAAGTAAAAATAAGACTTTATAAGACTTTTTATGGTCTTAAATTTTAAAAATCTAATTTAAGACTTTTTAAGGATCCGCGGGAACCCTGTCGTGTCATAGCGCGTCAAATGTGTACAACATCCATGACAAAATGAAGCGAAACTATCCTTCTGGTCACGAAAAGAGGAAGAAGAAAAAAACCATGAGAGTGAATTGCGGGAACAACAATCAGGTAAACTTGTGTTCTCTCCTCTCTAAGTTTGATGTCAGCAAAGTTTGATGTTTTTCGGTCTTGCTAACGTAGCTGGGCAGGCAGTGCATCTCTTGCATCACTTTGTGCCTGACAAAAGTGAGAGTAAAATACAATTATTTATTACGTTTGTTTTTGATAAACGACAAAGTGCAACGGTGTTTGTTTACTGCAGCTCGGAAAACATAACCGCGTCGCGCATGTTATCATGCGTTCATATGCGCGTGCACGAAATGAAACGCGCATTTTTCAAGCAGAAATATGTGGAGACCAGACATACTGTACAATATATGCACGTGAATGATGGCACTCCCAATCAAACTACACATTATACGTTTAAAACAAGACACTGATTATCTAGTCTCAGGGCTCTATCTTGCACCCGGCGCAAATGACTTTGTACACTGACGCATGTATCATTCCTATTTTGCACCCGTGCAAAGCGGACTTTTCCCTCCACAGACACACGTCGGTTAACTAAGAAATACACATGCGCTCCCTGGGCGGATCAGCGCAAAGAGGAGGCGTGTTCCGGCACAAACTTTCCCTCATGCTATTTTGCTGTTCTATAAAACAATTGCGCCACTGACCAGAAAAAACCTAGTCTAAAGTCAGTGGCGCGTTGCGCGTTGTTCATAATGCTATTTTAAGCGCGCATGCTTGGCCATAATGTAGCGGTGGCACAACGCGCATACACTTTGATTCTCTCATCAACACAGATGCAGCAGTTTTTTTTTTTTTGCAAATCATACATTATAACAAGGAAAAATATTAACACATGAGGGAAATCATTGTGGTGTCCATGAAGATGTAAAAAATTTAGTTTTTTTCCTCCCATGCCTGTTTAACCGACGCTGATTTGGGTGGGTTTCTCCCATCCCCACAACGTCACTTCTCTGTGTTTTACGGCCCTGACAAGAACGTCGGTCTCCTCGGCTGTGAACCGCTCCTGGTAAATCCGCCGTTTTAATAGCAATCCGCCATGCAACATGCGCACCTGCTCTTAAAGGGAATGTGAGATGACGCTCTGATTGGTTTATTTCACGTTATGACCAAACCACACCTATGAATAATGAAGCTACTTCAGACCAACCCCTTTTAGATTTGCGCCAGGAGCAAGAGGCATTTATCCCGCTGGGAAAATAGCAACAGCGCCGGGATCCGCCCACAAAGTTACTTGCGCTTTGACACTTACGTTTCAGATCGTAAAAATAGGGCCCTCAGTGTTAAAAACTCTAAACAACTGCACTAATTATGCAAGATAGAAAGCAATGTATTGACAATTTGACATTGATTGACTATTGATTTATAGGCTATATTGAATTTAAAATGTTGATTAGCTGGACATACTGGTCAATATGGATGCACATCCCTCAGTAAATAATCATAAATCAAGAATTGCTTCAACATGCATAATAAAAAAAAAAATCATACTGATGCCGAAAATGCCCAGGCTGTAGAGAGAACCAAAGTTAGTCCCGAAAGCCAAAGCTCAGGGTTATAATTTATTATTTTCTTCTTATTTATGTTTACGTTAATATTCACTTACTTAATAATATTCACTTGTTATCTTAACATTCTATAGAAAATACATTGTTTGTTTGAACCTCATTCTGTTCTATATTGTTGTACTTATTCTTTGACTGTTTTGTTTAAAGGAGGGAGGGTTGTATTGGGAGCACTGAAGTGTCAGGTGTGACTGTGGCAATGGCAAATGGTTTACATAGCTCATGACATCACGGGTCAGGTAGAGGGCCCCTTAGCAGAATTTTGCTTAGGGCCCCAGGGGGAGGTCAGGATCGGCACTGGGTTTAGCAGTCGATTCCCCTGAGACGAGAGAAATCCGCTATTTACCTTTTTCACTTCCTCCTACAATGACGCAAAAATCGTCATTTTACGTCATTGTAGGAGGAAGTGTAAGAGGGGGGGATTTCTGTAAAGACTACAAGCACTGGTTCCCACCCTTTCAAACCCGCCCATAGGGGGTTGGACCTAATGCGCTAACAGAGCTATCACAGATCAGTGGGTGGGACTTCACTTGTAGATACTGAAATTAATATCAGCCATCTTGTTTATAAGCTAAGCTAACAAGCGCTGTGGAGATAGGAAGTTATGAAAATGACGGAAGAAACTAAACATGAAATGGAAGTAGAGAATTTAGAAATTCTGCTGCTCGAATCCGCTGTTCGTGGCTATCTTTACGAGCCGCAATATAGTAAAGAGCAGCTGAGGCTGATGGAGGAACAGGAGGCGGACGAGGAGCCCGGACTGGCTTGAGCTGGGCGGACTGCTGGTGCCTCTGCTCTCGCTGTGCGCTACGGACACAGATAGAGTCCGTCTGCTGCAGAGAATTTCAACGATAGCAATTTCTCCTGGACGAAATCTCTGAATCAGAGGAGCACACGGACGTTTGTGTTGTGATGTGAACCATCCTAGTGTCGCACCGCATGTTCTGACTGAACATCCATGTATCATGCAATAATTCACCATATAGAAAGAAATACAAACGAGGAGTAATTTGCTAATGAGTTTGCCAATGTAACGGGGTTCGTTGTTGTGGGAAGGAGGCAGGAACCGGCGAACATTTAAACATTTTAATAGTAAAATAAACGCATACAAAACAAAAGTATAAGCCAGCTGGCCACACACAACAGAAACAAAACATAAAATCAGGCCCGTTTCTTTTATGCTTCCGCTCCTCCGTGAGAGAAAAGAGACCGCTGCGTCTCACAGGTGTCATTCATTATCACTCGCGCCGTCCTCTCACGTCCCTCGTCCTTCTCGCCACAGCCAACTAACTAGACATTTTGTGTGAAATGAATTTCAAACTCATTTGGCAGCTAGCCTTGTAGACGGAAGAGTGATTTCTCTGTTTGCGCTGTTCTGGATTAGTGGAAGTGGCTTGCGGAGCTGTGCAATATGGTGCATTGTGGGAGTTGTTGTCTTACATACAAATGCGCCCTAAAGTTATTTTCTGTCTTTTCTCAGTCACCAAATTCAAAATTTCTTTTACATTTCGACTACATATATAACCCAGTTTCAATAAAGCTTAATGTTGAAATGGGTGGAATGACCCTTTAATCGACGTCAGGTGCTCTTCGTTTCGGAGTCACACGTGTTATCTTCCCGGTCAGAAGTGACCGGACACCTAAAAATGAAACTTTCTCCATCCTAGTAAAACCAATGCAATTTATTTTTGTTCAATATTTTTTCTTTTTAATTTTGTATTTTGAGACAATTTGATGTTACTTATTAATATTTATGTAATATTTATGGTCCATTTTTGCCATTGAAAACAATACAAATTTTTTTTCCCTAATTTATAAAAATATTTCTTCAAATATTGCAGTATTTCAGATTAATATAGAGACCTGGCCTTTTAAATCCAATTTTTTAAGTCAGATTAGCCCCATCTGTTGAGAGAAAATAAAATAAAACATGTCGTTTCATAGTGTAACCACTAGATGCCTGTATAGCTCTCTATGGAGAGGCTTGTGAATTCTCTAATAGTTTTTGGACAAAATTACTTACTTTTAAGATGTGGATTTGAATGTGTTTTTTTTTTTTTTTATTCTCAAAAAATATTTTTTGCCATGGTTTATAATTTTTTTTTAATAAATTTGATGTGAAGTGTATAGAGGTCTGCACGGGCTTTAAACTGAAGCCCGAACCTGGCCCATACCCGCGATCATTTAACCCGACCCGACCCGACAATTACATTTACATATTAAGCCCGAACCCGAGGTCCATTCTGTTTCTCACAGCAAATACGCGCGAGAGCGGTAGCACATGCGCAAAACAGTTTTGTGATATAAATGATATGATAAAATAAAATATTTTTTTTTTTAAATATATATACGTATATATATCTAAACTTTTCAGTGGTTTAAAAGTGATTTGTGTCATTTTTATTGTAATTTTGTTTTAAGGTTTCTAAAGTAAGTAGCACTACGGCTCACCTGAAGTAGAGCAGCACTCAGGTAGCAGCAGGTGAATGCTGGAGTGATGGCAGCGTGACCTCCTTGAAGCATATTGATGGCGAAAAGAAACAAGAGATGACCTGGAACCACCAGGAGGAACAGCACCCGTGCTGACTTTGAGTTCACTCCTGAGGAGAAATAGCATGAGCGTTTTCAATTGTTTCAAAATGATCAGGATCGACATTAATCAAAACTAGACTTTTACATTTTTCAAAGGGGTTATGGCTGGTCCCAACTCAAAAGCCCATCTCCAAGTGATATTCTGGGGACGGATTTAGGAAACATTCTTAAGAATAAAACTGCTATTTTCTTCTTTATTTCCAACTTAAAGGTGCAGTAAGCGAGAAATACTGTTAAAAGTGGATTGGACCAAGCGCCACAACACACTTGTAGCCAATCAGCAGTAAGGGGAGGTGCCTGTGTTGTGATCCTTTTGGGTAGGGGCGTGTTTGTTTTGGTGATTTCAAATAACAATAGCATTTTTAGAAATCACTTACTGCATCTTTAAGGATAAAGTTAAGAATTTTTTGCATTCCCAAAAATTATTCTTAAAGGATTAGTTCACCTCAGAATGAAAATTTCCTAATAATTTACTCACCCAAATGCCCTTCCCTCAGTGGAAGAGAAAATAATTTTTTTGAGGAAAATATTTCTGGATTTTTCTTCGAATAATGGACTTCAATGGACACTAACGTTTTGAAGTTCAAATCAATGCACCTTTCAACGTGATGACGTAGTTCCCGGTGCGTTGCAGATCAGCTCAATCCGAACAATTGTAGTTAAAAAGTAGGTAACACTTTATTTGATGGTCCCTTTTGAACATCCTGTTGACTATAAGTAACTTTGCAACTACATGTCAACTAACTCTCATTAGAGTATTAGTAGACTGTTATGGAGCTATTAATGTGTCTTTATTACATGCAAGAAAATAAATGATCTGAGAAGAAAAAAAGTTTGAGAGAAAAAGTTATCACACTGATAGCAAAAAAAGCATTTCATGAGAGAAAAAAGAATATTTGAGAGAAAAAGTTTTCATATCAATACCAAAAAATAATATTTGAGACAAAAAAAAGTTGAGAGAAATTATTTTCTCATTGAACATAAATTTTTTTTAATTTTTAATTTTTTTTAATTATTTCTGAGAAAAGCGGTTTGAGAGAAACACTTTTTTTTTAGAGAAAATGTTTTCACACTGATAGCAAAAAATATATACCGGTATTTAAGATTTTTTTCAAAGTATTTTGAGAGACATTTTTTTTCTCAGAAATAATTTTAAAAATTAAAAATTAATATTTTTTTATGTTCAATGAGAAAATACTTTCTCTCAAAACTTTTTTTAGTCTCAAATATTCTTTTTTGCTATTAAAATGAAAACTTTTTCTCTCAAATATTCTTTTCTTTTTCTCGTGAAATGCTTTTTTGCTATCAGTGTGATAACTTTTTCTCTCAAACTTTTTTTCTTCTCTCAGATCAATTATTTTCTCGCATATAATAAAGACACATTAATAGTTCCATAGACTGTCTGCTTAATATCTGCCAACTCTTTATTGTGATGCTTCTCCAACAGACATTCTGCTGACTATAAGTAACTTTGCAACTACATGTCAACTTATTCTATCCCTAACCCTACCAGTCTACTAATACTCTACTAACACTCTAGTGAGAGTTAGTAGAGATGTAGGTGCAACGTTACTTATAGTCAACTGAATGTGTTAAAGGGACCATCCAAATAAAGTGAAACCAAAAAGTATATATATATATTTTATTATTTTTTTTGTTGAAAATGACCTGTCGTTTCGCTAGATAAGACCCTCTTCCTCAGCTGCGATCGTGCAATCTGTTGAAGCACTTCAAAGACCTTTGAAACTGCATTGATTTGGACTTCAAAACGTTGGTTGCCATTGAAGTCCATTATTCGAAGAAAAATCCAGAAATGTTTTCCTCAAAAAACTTATTTTCTCTTCCACTGAGGAAAGAAAGACATGGATATCTTGGATGGCATTGGGGTGAGTAAATTATTAGGACATTTTCATTTTGAGGTGAACTAATCCTTTAAGGCAGTGGTCACCAACCTTTTCAAGCCTAAGATCACATCCCAAGTCCAAATGTAAACCAAGATCTACCACTTGCAGAAAATTATGAAAAAACAAGGCCACAATGTAGTTCTACTTTGACATTCTTTGTTGCCTGTTAGTCACTAGCAAAATATTTATTTAACTATACAAATAGTATATAACTATACAAACTGTCAACTATAATTCAACATTTTCAACAGTAATAAAACATTGTTAAGTATATATCCACAGGCTTATTACTCATATATAAACACAATAATCAGTCAATTACAGGCCTAAGCCAATAATGTACTGTTTCATTTTCCCTTTTAAAACATAGGCTATTTCAAATCAAAATGGTAAGTGCAACTAGCATACAAAATATTATGACAACAGTCATCCTTCAATTCTCCAAAAATATTTTCACACAAATTACAGACCTACTACCTCAATAATCAATCAATTACAGGCCTAAAACAGTCATGTACAGCACTGATTCTCTTTCCCTTTTCCAACAACATAAAACACAGATCTCCTTTTAACAATAGCCAATAAAGGGTTTTTCCCGGCTCTAAATGAGGCGGAGGTTGTAAAATCGTAACACTAGGGGGGTCCGGGGGCATGCCCCCCCGGGAGAAAAATTTGTACATTTTAAAGATAAATTCATTAATCTGGTGCACTTTGAGTCACTCGAATCTGTTGTTAAAAATTAAAAATAATCCACCCGCCAACCACCCATATTCTTTGATTTAGATATCTGCATCTGATCATCACATTACAATTATTCAATTAAGCATGATAATATGGTAACATATCACACTGAAGTAGGCTGATTTAAAATTAACATTTATTTAAATTAAAAGTTCTTCTTTTGGCAAAATTACATTTCCATTATAGCCTAAACAGAGGCTTTAGCCTACTCCCTTTAAACTTAAATTGTCAATGTTTCATTTTTGAAAACACTCTTATCGGAATAATTTTTTGTACCTTTATAAAGGGCATTTTCCCCCTAATTTTATTTCATGTAGGCCTACTGGTATGCTCTAAATTTCATTTCGACAAGGCTGTTACCAAACAAATTAAATAATTTACATTGAAAAATTATAACTGTATTAAATGAGATCATGAGATTGTTTTGAATATTTTTTGAATATACAAATAAGGAATGTTGAAAAGAATGATACTTTGAAACCAAACCGCCAGTAGAAGCGGCAGCCGGCCGTCTTAATGAGCGAGTTATTGAGTCATTCATTCAAACGATTCATTCAAACGGCTGATTGATTCAGAATGAGGCGGTTTAATAATGGGTAACGTTAATTGAATCTTTGACTCGAGCGATTAGGTCAAAACGCTGAATCATTCAGTGATGAATAATGGATGAGTGTTGCTGTGAGATGCGCTGGTTCTGTTGTTTGGAACTATTTTCGCTGCTGAAACAGAACAAAAACAGTAATTGCGTCTAAAAATGTAAGTAACTTAATTTTAACTATTTGTTTATTGAACTGTTATGAAATCAATATCTTGGTTTCAATCGTGCTTGCATTCAGGAAAACAGCACTCTGGTCGTGTGTAGTCTATAACGTTATATTGTTTGCCGCCTCATAATTGTCTATGCAGGAAAACCCCTGCAGATTTCAAACTAGCAATAGCCTACTCCCTCACCGCTGTGCCATCGTTTAGTTAGCTTGCGTATCGTTAGCTTGAAGAGCTTGATGTGAGCGTAGTGTGAAGAGGCTGAGCTGGTTAAAGCGTGAAGCCTTGTTTATACTCGACGCGTCCGCATGAGCCAAAAATGACGTCATTGTAACTGCGCGCGCGCCTCTGCATCCCCTAGACACGATTTACTACACACAGTAGGCTCACACATGGTGCATTTTTAATTAATAAATAATAGGGGTGACCCCGAACAGTCGAAGATTCGATGCTTCGATAGGAGGAGCCTGATTCGACTACCAATCTCATGGTCGAATCTTCGCAGTGTTATTAAACGAGGATTATGTCATTTTGGCTATATGAGTGTGCTCAATGTCTGATTTCACATAGAACTACTGGTTTTCTGTCAATACGTTACAGCCTATTATGATAATGCTGTCAATAAAAATGTGCGAAGAAAGAAGCCTTTAATAAATATTTTTTAACGTGCGTGCAGCGTGAATAAATCCAAACACCCCGTGACAGATTTAAGTTTCACTTTCGATCCGTGACCGACAGAGGAGCATCTTGTCGGCAGGGATTTAAATCTTTAAAAATGTCTGGGATAAGAAAATCTAAAGATGGACACCATCAGAAAGGATATTCTCCAAGGCTGGAGCATCAGGAAAACCATGATCGCACTTCTGCCGGCCAACGTTAACAGGTTGGTTTTCCTCGGGACGTTCTAAAACGCTTAACGTGAAAAAAGCTTTTAAAACGCTTAAATGGCACTTTTACGTGCCTAATGTATGTATACACAGTAGGCTACACACCTTAAGAAACCATTCCATGTGCAGATAAGCAGATGAACCCAGAATATGAACGCAACGCGTTTCTCCTATAGAAAGTCACGTAAAGCTTTTTCTTTAACGGTTTTCTATGGGAGGAAAATGCTTAACGTATAATAAAACGCGTTGCGTTCATATTGGGCTCATCTGCTTTTCTGTAAGCTATATAGTATGCTTTATTAATAAGGTGTGTACAGAATTTGATCTTTTAATATAACAGTTTAAGGACAAAGCCGTTAAGCGTTTTTCACGTTAAGCGTTTTAGAATGTATTTTTTCCGCGCACACAATTTGAAAAGACTCAACAGGCCGAGTGAAAGACTGGATTTAGTTTTTTCGATCAGGTATGGGTACAAGTGATTTCAAAACATTTCAGCCGATTCTAATTTGATTTTTGGATACTGTGAACACGTTTAGCTAAAAAGACTGCCGCTCCAGTTTAGCGTTTATTGTTGTTTCTGCAGTTAAAAAGACAAAGCTGACAATCCTGGCCATACTTTCGTTATTTTAATAATTTCTTTATTTTTATTTTATTAATTGATCACTCACGGTGATCTAATTTAACTATTTGTGACTTGTGTTTTGAATATTTGTTCCCCTGCACGTGCGTGCAGCATTTTGCACACATTTGTTCTGCTTCTTGTGACTTGATTCTGACTTATTTCGTTTTGTATTTTTATTTATTATAAATGTATATTGTGTTCTTAATTGTTGATTATTTTTCAGTGCATCGATGTTGCGCTGTAGGCCTACTTAGAGCATGCTCGTACAGGCAATTCAGCCGATTTAATTTGATGTGAAATGCAAATCCTATCTGCAGTGTGGCCTTTCTGCAGTTATTTATGTTATTTCTTAGTTTTATTAATCCAAAATGTTTTTATACATTTTCTTCTATATCTTTGTGTGATGTTCTGTACATCGCTGTTTTAAAATGTTAAAGCCCCGCCCCCTCCCCAACACCACACACATGATTCACTATTAGTCGACTATAGGCAGGACTTGACGAATCTGATTCGACTATGAAAATTCTTAGTCGGGGACACCCCTAATAAATAATAAGGAATACAAATATTGGTGTTTTTTCTCTGATTTTGAAAACTTTTCGCGATCGACTTAAAATGCTTCCAAGATCGACTTGTCGATCGCGATCGACGGGTTGGTGACTCCTGCTTTAAGGGATAGTTTTCACCAGTCATAGTTATCACTTCTTAAGAAAGTTTGAAGACATTTCTTCAAATAAATTTTAAGTCGTGTGTACACTGTACGATTTTGGCCACAATTTGGCCGTCTGTGACAAATTTGGTGAATTCTAAAAGATTCCTCTGATCCTAGGCCAAAATCTGTCGTCATTTTAATCCCGCATCTAAATGCTGCTCACGGTCCCTGAACGTGTCACAGATTGATGATGTCTTCTAACATGCGTACTGTCGTACAGTCTGACATTAATGACAACTGAGATCCTACAGCTGGAATCATGTTCATACAGTCTGACAAGCAACAGTCATAAAGGACTATTATAAATCATACAGTGTGCACCCAGCTTTAAGAAACTTTTTGTGAATCCGGCCCCTGGTCTGGGGCCGTATTCACAAAGAATTTTAAGGCTAAAAGTAGCTCCTAACTGGCGAATTTAGGAGCAACTCCTAAAAATAATGGGCGTGTCACTCTTAACTTTAGGACTCCTCATTTTTTTCACTAAGAGTAATTCACGAAGCATTTTAGCCCTAAAAGTAGCACCTAAGTCTGGGAGAGCTTAAAAGAAGTCGAGAGGACTCCTAACTCACTAAGACCTATTCACAAAGGATTGTAGCGCATACCACCGCCTCTCGCAGTCGTCCGGGGTCCGCGACACAAGCGGGAACGCTGCATTGATCTGCAAACAAATCCTTTCCCATGTCTCACGCTTAGTTTTGCTTGATATCCCAGTGCCGAATTTCCCTTTTATTATGTTTTTTTTTTCAGCACCAACTGGGCCAGCAGCAGTAACTGATCCTGTGTCCAGTTGGGCTTTCTTTACCGTTTTGGCGAGTACATAATCCACCGTCATTCAACTATTACATTACTTCAATAGGAGCAACATTTCCTTGCTTTAAGTAGTCTATTTAGGCTAATAGGATGTCAATTAACCAAGCAAGTGTTAATGCAAGTGTCGGTTTTCATTATTAGGCAATTGGTGGTTTTCATTAGGGTGTTAGGCTACCTTGATTTGATTTAATTGAATTCACGACTTTTCTCTCTCTCTGCCTTTTTAGAATTACACTTCACTGGGGCCTGCACAAACGTGTCATTATATATGCATTTATATGCATACTATTATTATTTTGTGTAGGAGACAGACATATTTAGATGTCGTAATTCCATGATGTGTTATGTTCCGCATGATGGTCCTGTCATCTAACAACCAATCACCGTGATCATTGCGAGGAAGCTCGTGCATGAGAATTGACGTCATCCATAGCAACGAAGACTCACTCTTAGTTTAAGAGTTGTCATTTTTCCTTACTAAGAGTAGGTCTGAAAGGCGTTGTGAATAACTTTTAAGAGCAAACTCCTAGCTAAAATATTTTAGTGCGATTCAGGAGTACTCCTAGTGGCAAGATAAAATTCTTTGTGAATACGGCCCCAGGTCTCTAAATATGGCTCGGGCCTCTCCCTCAATGTAAGTCTTTAGGATTTTGGTCGTAAAATCACAGTGTAACCACTGAATAGAAAAATGAATAGAAGACCCCTCCTCAACAAACAGCAGGGTTTGAGATATCATTCATAACTGTACACGCATAAATCATCTGCACCATTTGTGTTAAAGTTTTGTTCAAATTCAAAAGTACGAAGCTTGACTTAGCTTACTACTAATTACCGACTTTATCTCCAAGATCTAAAGGAGTGAATTCATCCCAGGAGCACAAATAGTTTCAAAGTGACCTCACCTGAGGAGAAGAATGTGACACAGGGGTTGGGCCAGTGCTGTCTCATCTTATAGGGCAGGACTCCAGGTACGCTCAAGAAATGAAGGTAGGTGGAGATCCGACTGGCCTGGATGGCCACCAGATTCCCCCCCACCCCTGAAAAGTTCAAAAAGGAAAGAATGTGAGAGCTTTCCAACCATTACAATTCTCATATTCCCCTCATTTCAGATGCAAATGTTAGAACGCAGCATGCGTCCATGGAAGTATGCACACTGATATCTGTCAAATGATACATTTTCAGCATATTTCAGAGTATTGTGTGCACAATGAACAGCTTTTCCACATTTTAGCTCGAGGGTGTTCCTTGACGTGAATATCAAACTAGGTAATGAGGTATCAAATTAGTCTTCGTGAATACCAGCCACCTTGTGTTCCTCATTCCTCAGTCTCAGGACTGAGCTGGAAAAATAGGGTGCGAGATCCAGATAAACAACAAGGGAAGACGTCAGAGAAGTTTTCAGCTGAGGAATCACAGCTACTACCGGATTAGGCCGCTTTTACAACCACAACATGCTCTATTCCCATTGTGTGTAGTTTCCGCCAACACAGTATTGAGTCATGGTTCGAGAGGGACGGGACATTGGTAGAGCACATGTGCAGCTGAGTAGGAACAGAACCAGCCTGGGGAAATCTAAACCAGATTGCTGAAGTTGACAAATCACCACAAGTGATATTTTACGTAAAACCAAACAAACTCTGCTTCGGCTGGTGTTTTTAAGTCTATTAGTTACACCCCCGTCAAAATGCTTGACTTCTTTCATGTACGATAAAACGTCGCAAGCGAAGAGCCAGTGCTCTGATTTATTGCGACGATTTGGAATGAGAAGGTTTTATTTTGGCAGCAGAGGCCGATCGCCTCCCTGAATCCACGAGTTGAGTTCCAAACACTGAGAGAGATGTGATCAATTTTACTCTAATGAGGAGTTGAGGAGGGGAATGGGCCTTAAATGAAGTTTCTAAACTTGTTTTTCAGGTTTATTGTGACTTTGTACTACTACTGCTGTACATTGAGAATGGATCTGAGTATGTGAAAGGCGTCTTTGCTCAAAGTGTGGTTTGTGTTTGACATTTACTTACCGTTTATGACTGGTGTGAAGACCGCCATGCCCTCAAAGTTAGGATCGCTCACAGTCTTATCAAGAATAAGGCCTCCGAAACTTAAGTTGGGAAGAGTTTCATACATTTTAAATGTATTAGTTGACCCACAAATAATAATTCCTTCATTAGTTACACATCCTAAGAAAAGTATGTTTAATTTACATGGTTTAATAATGGAAAAAAACAAGAATCATTTCAACTTCTTTTTATATATAAATATATATATATATATATATATATATATATATATATATATATATATATATATATATATATATATATCTTGAATTTCTTGGTCAAGAAAGATGATTTGCTCACATAACTTCATGGAATTAAGTTATTCTTAAGTGGCCCAATTAAACAGCCTCAAAGTTATTTTATTAATTTCAAATTTATTCAACTTAATATAATATTACTGTGTCATATTACTGAATAATAGTATACCAGATAGCTTCCCAGCTAACAATCTATTAGCTAAGAATAACATATTAGCTTACTAATATGCTAGTTTCAGTAATGTCAACAGCATTTATCATTTTAATCATAATCAAGTGCTGTTGAACATATTGAATTAGTTCTATACAATGTATTCTAGTAGATAATACGTTTTAGAGAATTACATTAATCAATATTTTTGAAGAGAAACAATTTTATTGTCAACTTTTTTTTATTGTCTGTGTTTTTTCAGTGAATTCTAATAAATACAAAAAATTCTAATCAACAGGGTTCCTATACGTTCAAGCAAACTAATTAGTTTACCTGTCATTTATGATTAATTTTGCACTCTATACAGAGCGATTTCTAACTAATAAAACCGTCTAGAGCAGAGCATAATAAGAAAAATGTACATTGATTTTTTTTATGTGCATTACTGTTTCAATTTAAAATGGCCAATTTAAAAAAATCCCTGATATTTATAGATTTTTCCATGACTGGGGGAACCATAGGTGTGTCCCAATTCGTGTACTTATGCACTATTCTATGATGTTTTTAAGTATAAATAGTGTGAAATAGAATAGTTCCAAAAAGAAAAGGTGCACTTTAAATACACGGATGATGCACTAAATTAACGAAGAAAATGAAGTGTGGAATGTTAGACAATTCATGCACTCAACTGTCGCAGCTTTAATTACGTAGCAGAGGGGGAGGGGCATCAGACCCCGATGTTGCATGACAAAATAACCGTATAAAATTCATACACTACACAGATGAGTGCATAAGTACATAGTGTATAAGTGCATAGAGCATCATTTGGGACGCAACTCATGTGTCCTCTATTACAGGCACAATTTTTTTGCTACATTGAATGAAATATATAAGAATACATTTCATTTTGTTATCTCTATAGAGTGGTGCAGTTATGAAATCAGAACCCGGAAGCCTAATTCGCCACTGGTCCTTTGAGATTTTCCTATGGGGATTTTCAATATATGAGTAACATAACTTGACGATACTTCGATGTTTTGTTCTACAATGTACACTGCAAACACTCACACCCCAAGCTGTCGTATCAAGTTACTTATTAAAAAAAGTACGGTTTCAAAAATGAACTGCTTCAAAATTTACGTTTTCGCTATGGCTGTGTCTAATTTACTTTGTAAGACAAAACGTCAAATTATAGTCAAGTTATATTTACCACAGGCTTTATTTTACACGTAAATCATAAAACCGCATAGGAAAATCTCGAAGGAACCAGTTGTGAATTAGTAGTCCAGCTTCTGATGTCATACCTGCACCACTCTATTCTGACACACTGATCGAAGAGAGTGTCTCTGCATGCACAGGTGTACCTGCTGATGGACATGGCTAGTATAACAGGCTGCCAGCCGGACTTCAGAACCTCTTTAATCTGAGGACTCCGTCTAGCGATGAGCACCCAGAGAGGAATGAGCAGCAGGAAGAAGACACACACCAACGGGGACAAATACCACACATCTGGACACACACAAACGTTTTTAGATTTCCCTGATGATACATGCTAGTCTTATAAATGCATATTTTCAGATAATGTGCTATATGATTTAAGTAAATGCCGATTTTAAGGGCTCTAGAGAATAAAACGACAACGAGAGATGATTTTCCCAAGGGGAGGAGATCTTACTCTTAATCTTTAATCATGGGAACCAAATGGTTTAGCAAAGCTAAAAAATGTTTAAGTAATATTTTTTGTGCATTTCTACTGCCCTCTTCTGGTACATTTTTAACAGCTCACACTCATTTAGTATTTAGAGCCTCAAATATAAAAATATGTGATATTTTAAATGAATTTATTTTTGTTTAATTTAGTTAATTTATTTATAAAACCAAATGATTTATGTAATTTAAAATTAAATTCCTAAAAGTTTTCCACACTGCTATTATCTAACGATTGTTAATAATTAACAATAGTCTAATTAAATATTAGGCAGTTTTGTAACAATATGTGCTGTAATGCATAAAATAAATATTCTAGGCTCTAAAACTAGCAGTTCTTAGGTTACATAAACAGCATCGATGACTGAATTACTAGATGGCCCCATACCTCTGTACTGGAACAATGTGGTGCTGACTCCAGCCAATAGAGAAAGAGTGATGAGATCTCCCAGACTGGCTGCTATCGGGGTGGCCACATTATCAGGGTTGATGCCCACCTTCCTGGAGCCAATGACCACACCAATCATCACCAGACCTGGACATGGAAGAAAGCAGCCGAGTCAAATACTGTATTTCAGTGGTAATGTTCAATGAAAGATTCAAAGAAAAAAGACAAAAAGAATATGATTTGTGTGTTTTTAGTAATTGTTGGTTTGGTATGTTTGAGTTGCTGAATAGCCTAGGCTACTATTACACAGGAGCCTAAACTCTGAGAAAAAGTAATGAATCGCTACTTTTTCAAAAATGAATCGATACTTTTTTCAAAAAGAATAATGTAACAAAATAATAATGTAACAAATGTATAATAATACTGTAATAAATGTATAATTACATTGTAATAAATGAATAATTACATTGTAATAAATGTATAATAACACTGTAATAAATGTATAATAACACTGTAATAAATGTATAATTGCATTGTTATAAATGTATAATTACATTGTAATAAATGTATAATTGCATTGTATTAAATGTATAATTACATTGTAACAAATGTATAATTACATTATTTTACACTATCGCTACTTTTAAAAAAGAATCGCTACTTTTTCATAGTTATACACATAGTTTTTCATAGTTCTATACAGTTTTTAAACTATGTATAATTACATAGTAATAAACAGTTTCATTGTATTAAATGTATAATTACATTGTAATAAACATAGTTTCATTGTAGTGTTGTCAAAAAACTCGGTACTTCGGTACCAAGTCGGTACTTAAAAAAATTAACGGTTACGGTATTAGCTTTTCTAGGTACCGAGTACCGGTTTAATCCGGTTCTTGATGCGCTATCCGAAAGGTGCAGAGTTGCGTCTTCTTCATAAAAACACTGTGACACATGGCGACCGGCGGCGCTGCTAATGCGTTGGCTCTGAATCCACTTGTTGACAAGAAAGGAGGAAAGAGCCACATATGGAAATATGTTGAATTAGGCTAATGTCACGTTGCCATAAAGGGCCGTTCACACGTTCACATAGCACGTTTTTTGCGCGTGCAAATTTCAAATGTAGGCGCGCGGGAAGCGCGCTCATAATAGAAGCGACGTGCGAGCTTGTTTTTCCAGGCGCGTCACTGTTTATGGTTGCATAGCGGAGACACGCGAGAGCGAGCGCTTGTGGAGAGAAGGAGAAAGCGGTGCAAACTGCGCTCTCCGTGATGACGAGGAAGTATCAGCAAAGAATTAATTGATTTCTAGCCCTTGCATTAGAAATCAGCTACAGGGTTCTCAAGTTTTGAAGACAGGCAAGAGTGACATTTTTGGCAGTTTTGGATTAAATAAAAGTAGGCTACAGTTAAGTCAAATAAAACATGTTTTATCTCCTGTATAGTTTGGTAACACTACTATAAGATACCATTCATTAACATTACTTAATGTGTGTGTTAACATCAACACATTGAGTGAACAATATATTTTTACAACATTAATTAATGTTTGTGAATGTTATTTAATACAAACACTTGATTGTTCATGTTTGTTCACTTCATTCATTGTGCATTAAATAATGTTAACAGATAAAACTTTTGATTTTAAAAATGTATTAGTATATTTTTAAATTAACCCCAAGGAGAATAATTGCTATGTATATAACTATGGTTTATTGTTAGGTCATTTTATCTAATGTTATCTAAAAGATAGAATCTTATTGTAAAGTGTTTTTAATACAGTTTCCATCTTTGTAACTGTGATATACACTTTAATATATGTAAATTTTATCTAAATTAAGCTTTGGTACCGAAATTGGTACCGAGAACCGTGGATTTTCACTGGTATTGGTACCGAATACTGAAATTTTGGTACCGTGACAACACTATTTCATTGTATAAATGTATAATTACATTGTAATAAATTTATAACAAATGTATTATAAGACTATAACAAATGTATAATTAAATGTTTTACACTACTTTTTTCAAAAAGAATCACTATTTCAAAAAGAATCACTACTTTTTTCACAAAAAGAATCGCTACTATTTTCAAAAATGAATCGCTACTTTTTCAAAAATGAATCGCTACTTTTTCGAAAAGAATCGCTACTTTTTCAAATAGAATCGCTACTTTTTCGAAAAGAATCGCTACTTTTTCGAAAAGAATCGGTACCTTTCAAAAATGAATAGCTACTTTTTTCGAAAAGAATCGCTACTTTTTCAAAAAGAATCGCTACTTTTTCAAAAAGAATCGCTACTTTTTCAAAAAGAATCACTACTTTTAAAAAAATAAATCGCTACTTTTTCTAAAAAGAATCGCTACTTTTTTCAAAAAAGAATCGCTAATCGCTACTTTTTCGAATATGAATCGCTACTTTTTCTAAAAGAATCGCTACTTTTTCGAAAATGAATCGCTACAATTACATTGTAATAAATGTATAATTACATTGTAATAAATGTATAATAACACTGTAAACAATGTATAATTACATTGTAATAAACGTATAATTAACCCTTTGACACGTACGATCACACCGGTGTGATCAGTCTTGGCTGGTCCCTGGAGCGTACGATCACACCGGTGTGATTAGAACGGTCAGTGCATCACGTGACCAACTGCTAAATTCAAACGTGCTTTCGCGCGTTGGCTGGCGCTGAGCCAGAGACAGACGCACTCAGTGCTGTCATATATCACAACTATTGAGTATTTTAAACCACATAATATTTATTTTAGGTTTCAGACATTTAAATACACATAAGTACTAGCAAAACAGTGATTTTGAATTAGTAAAATAGACACTGATGTCTATGGAAACGGCAACAATAATCATTTCCATTATAATAAGGAAAAACGTTTTATTCATATCAGATACACATTGTGTAAGTAGCTTTACATTTTACCCTATTCTTCTCCTAGTTCACCGGCCACTTACTTTCATGTATTTCGTGAGAAACAACAGATCCGATTCTCTGAACTGTGAAACAAACTAACATGGCGCCGCCCATCGCGCATACAGCTCAACTAACGCGATCGTTATAAAGATGTTTAAACAACAAAACACATCCACTTGCACATATTTGACAATCGGAATATCAGTGTTTCATGTTATAGCTAATACATGTGTGAATATTTTGAATAGAAAAGGAAAAAAGACATAAAAGCAGATCATCACTCATTCAGCTCTGTGTTGTGATTGCGCTGTGTCACGTGACAAGAAATGACGCGTCACCATGGAAACATTAAAGTGACATGTTCTAAATAACGGTCGCCTTGAAAAACTCACGCTGGGGGGTCAGTTAGAATATTTTAAACTTACGTGTGAAAGGGTTAAATTGTAATATGACTCAATGTTTAGCTGACAGAATGTTTATTTTTAAACCACAACTTCAATGTGTGCTTCTTTTACAGATATATTTAACGATATCTTTTGCATTTCTAATCCAAACAACATCAAACTCGGCACTGCACTTACTCGTGCCCGTAGCAAGACACCCGTCAAGTTTGAAATCCATCAGACTAACGGTTCGGGAGATATTCAATAAACAGACAGACAGACAGACAGACAGACACACAGACAGACGTTCCTGTAATTTATAGATAGATTAGTTAATGTATTAACTAAAATTAACTAACATTGAGCAAAACATTTGTTACAGTATTTATTAATCTTTGTTAACGTTAGTTTACAAAAAAACAGCTGGTCATTGTTTGTTCATCTTAGTTCACAGTGCATTAACTAATATTAACAAATAAAACCTTTGATTTTAATGACGTATTAGTAAATGTTGAAATTAACATTAACTAAGATTAATAAATGATGAAGAAGTATTGTTCATTTTTGGTTTATGTCAACTAAGGTAGTTAACTAATGTTAATGTTAAGGTTTTATTGTAGAGTTTTACCATGTATTCTATCCCCTAACCCTAACCTTACCCCTGAACACAACCACAGTATAACACACACATAATTAACACACATAAAACAGTCATATCATTAAATATTATTACAATTGAAATTAACCGTTTTACAATGTATTGTAAAATATAATTTATCCTTGTGATGCAAAGCTGAATTTTCAGCATCATTACTCCAGTCTTCAGTGTCACATGATCCTTCAGAAATCATTGTAATATGCTGATTTGCCACTAAGGAAATATTTCATATTATTCTCAATATTGAAAACAGTGGTGCTGCTTTATATTTTTGTGGAAAGAGTGATAAAAAAAAGGATTCTTCCTTTTTTGATAGAAAGTTTGATATATTGATAGAAAGTTCAAAAGAACAGAATTTATTTGAAATAAAATTTTCATAACAATGATTACATTGTCAATGAAACAGTCTTTACTGAAATTTTTTATCAATTTAATGTGTCCTTGCACAATAAAAATGAATTTACTTAAATTCTTACTTTTTTAAACTTTTGAACACATTTTTGTTTATAGAAAAATAGCAATTTTATTCTATCCATTGTTTTGTGGATTGTGAAGTAATTTTATTTATTATAATTAAGTTATGGAGTCTTCTTGTTTTTAAAATTGTTTTAGAGACACAGAAATTTCTTTACATTTTAAAATCTTTTTTTCTTCTTCATAAAATATAAATCATAAACAATAAGACCATAGATATCTATAAAGAATGTAAATTGATTTCATGTCATCTTGAAGTAATGAAGAGTGGTGTACCTAAGGACAGCGCGGCCACGAATGCGGTGGTAACACTGCTAGCACACAGGACAGCCGCCTGGTCCAGCTCTACACCCCCTCTGGACAGAGCGCCAAGCCCTACGGCCGCCAGAGCAGCCAGGAAGCCCACCACAGTGGCCTGAATCTGGGGAAGACATCCACACAATCACAGATCATATGCCTTCGTGCATAATTAAACAGAGATTAAAAATTCATTTTATAATGACTTCTCATTGGTATTCAAGACCGAGGACTCCTGCAGAATGAAGTCTCAGAGTAATTGTTCATATTCTTATTTATTTAATGTTTAATGAAAGTTTGTTCTGTTAATTCATGTTTGTAATGTCTAATTTATCTCTGACTGAGTACTAAAGCCAGTTTCCAGTGTATTCCAGTGTATTCTGATTCCCCCACCTGAATAAGAGCAAGATTACAGGTCACCATCACCCACTGCTGTTTGGGGTCGTCCATCTGTCCAGTGTTAGCCTAAGGAAGATTGGAAACAAAACCACAGGGAAGAAAATAACCGCTTGAAGTGTTTTGATGTAATAATGGAGACACACTCAGGGTCATTAAACACTAAGGTTACAGCTTGAGAGAGATTATTAATATTTTTACATACAGCAGTAGAGAGACGAGATGCTAGAGTCATCTCCAGGTTTCCCTTGAGTCCGACCAGAGCAGGTACCAGGATGAACACCTCTGTGATCACCTTAAACACATCCCAATGCTGAAACACACACACAGAGCAGATTTACACAAACAGTCTGAAACTGAAAATGTACTGTTCTCCATGATATCGAGGTTGACCTGGAACCATTAAAACAGTATTTATGAAATGAAAAGAGAAATGTGTAAGTAGGCACACACAAAAAAAGTAGACATCAAAAAAGAGATTTTCCTGGTATTTTAGAAAGCACAGTGTTTGGCACAAACACATTCAGGTTTTACAAATAAATAAACTAATAATAAATAAATAAACAAGTGTGAAGCTCAAAACGGTCAAGTAATATCTGGGTCATATGTAAAAAAAAAAGTCTCAAAATAATTCTGAATTTTAAGTATTTCATAAAAAGTGTAAAATATAATATTTATAACATATCAATATACACTCACCGGCCACTTTATTAGGTACCCCATGCTAGTAACGGGTTGGACCCCCTTTTGCCTTCAGAACTGCCTCAATTCTTCGTGGCATAGATTCAACAAGGTGCTGGAAGCATTCCTCAGGGAGTTTGGTCCATATTGACATGATGGCATCACACAGTTGCCGCAGATTTGTCGGCTGCACATCCATGATGCGAATCTCCCGTTCCACCACATCCCAAAGATGCTCTATTGGGTTGAGATCTGGTGACTGTGGAGGCCATTTTAGTACAGTGAACTCATTGTCATGTTCAAGAAACCAATTTGAAATGATTAGAGCTTTGTGACATGGTGGAAGTAGCCATCAGAGGATGGGTACATGGTGGCCATAAAGGGATGGACATGGTCAGAAACAATGCTCAGGTAGGCCGTGGCATTTAAACGATGCCCAATTGGCACTAAGGGGCCTAAAGTGTGCCAGGAAAACATCCCCCACACCATTACACCACTACCACCAGCCTGCACAGTGGTAACAAGGCATGATGGTTCCATGTTCTCATTCTGTTTACGCCAAATTCTGACTCTAACATCTGAATGTCTCAACAGAAATCGAGACTCATCAGACCAGGCAACATTTTTCCAGTCTTCAACTGTTCAATTTTGGTGAGCTCTTGCAAATTGTAGCCTCTTTTTCCTATTTGTAGTGGAGATGAGTGGTACCCGGTGGAGTCTTCTGCTGTTGTAGCCCATCCGCCTCAAGGTTGTGCGTGTTGTGGCTTCACAAATGCTTTGCTGCATACCTCGGTTGTAACGAGTGGTTATTTCAGTCACTGTTGCCCTTCTATCAGCTCGAACCAGTCTGGCCATTCTCCTCTGACCTCTGGCATCAACAAGGCATTTCCGCCCACAGAACTGCCGCTCACTGGATGTTTTTTCTTTTTCGGACCATTCTCTGTAAACCCTAGAGATGGTTGTGCGTGAAAATCCCAGTAGATTAGCAGTTTCTGAAATACTCAGACCAGCCCTTCTGGCACCAACAATCATGCCACGTTCAAAGTCACTCAAATCAACTTTCTTCCCCATACTGATGCTCGGTTTGAACTGCAGGAGATTGTCTTGACCATGTCTACATGCCTAAATGCACTGAGTTGCCGCCATGTGATTGGCTGCTTAGAAATTAAGTGTTAACGAGCAGTTGGACAGGTGTACCTAATAAAGTGGCCGGTGAGTGTAGTTCTTAAAGAATTTGCTGTATCCAGAAAGATTTTTTTAAGTGTAAATCTCATTAAAATTGTCAAGAAATGTCTGGGTCATATCTCAACAAAAACTTATAATAATTTTAAAGCACATCATCAAAATTATTTGTAAAATATATTTATAAAATACATCAAGGTGGTATTTATTAATGCAGATTTTAAAATTAATACAAAAATTAAATAACTGTGTCTAGGCATGATTATTACAGGATTAACAAGAGACTAGGGGGAGGGAATGTCCTTAATAAAAAAAATAAAAAAATAGCAACACAATGCAAAAATATGTTTCAATACGCAAAAATAAATAAATAAATAAAAATAAAATCTTCTGAAACTAGAAAATTCACAGTTGAAAATGCATTTCAAATTTAAAGCGCTTTCAATTATCGCTATATGATTCAAAGGGGCAACAAATACAACAACACTGGTGCAGAAATAAAAAGGTACACAGTAAAATAATAATTCTCATTATCCATTTAAGTCACACTGCATGCTGGGAACTGAAGCCCTGCCCTGAGGTCCATACTGAACTTTTCAAGAATTTGAGCTAAACAGATACTTTACACAGAATAGTGCATTGGCTTTCCCATACATCACTGCTAATGTGGCCATCAGTCAATATTTTTTAAACTGTGTGACGCCTTAATACTTTCAGATTAATCCAACTAGGTGTCAGTTTCAGCTCTTTATTGATTCTTACAGTCAAAACACAAACTAGTCATCAGCTAAATCATAAATATCATCTCATAATGTGCATACTGACAAAAGAGTCGACGTGACTCACTGAACATGAATGGCTTCTTGTGCAGTGCGTTTATATTTAGTACGTGTCAGTATACGAGTTGAGCGCTCCTCTCTTCACAAGCCCACTCATCATGCGGTTAAAAATAACCGTAATGTTTAAATAAACAGATAAGAGACCGGTGCCAGCCAGCCAGTCAGCCAGGGGATGGTATTTTTACCACACGCACAGTGCAGGCTGTTTCGAGAGGCTGGTGTCACGTCACAGGCCCGTCTTGGGATCTAGCCCACTTCTCCTCCTCTCTCTCTCTCTCTCTCAGACCTCTACAAACAAGCTCTCATTCTCTCACCCTGTCTATCTCACCTGCCCCCATGAGAATTCAATTAATAGACACACAACACAGTCCATGCCAACCGCTGGAGGACATGAGGAAGACGAGGAGCTGTTACTGGAAGTTAGCATGTGCTTGTGAATTGTGCTGATATTCCATGAGATAACTGCATACTGTATACAAAACATTAAGTTTTATTTTGTTTTGGGATATTTTGCGTTAGAATGCAGTAGCTTTAGATCTACATACATTTTCCTATCTAATGTAAAGGTGCAATAATGGAACATATAAAAGCAGTGTTATTTTAGTATTGTTTATATACTATTATAGAATTCATTCACATTTTAAATTCGCTTTTATTTTTCGACTTTCAGTTTTCATTTTAATTTTAGTTTGAGTGATTTTGTTATGTACATTTTTTCATTCATTTCTATTCAGTTTTAATTTAAATCTATTTCAGTTTTAGTATTACTACTTACATTTCATTTATTTTATTTTCATTTAAGTTTTTTGGTTTAAATATTTCATCTAATATTTATGTTTATATTAACAAAAATGAGAAAAGGAAAAAAATTGTTTTGGTTTTGGTTAACAATAAAAAAAAATCTCAGTTGTATTTGAAATGCTTTCAGGAAGAAAGGAAATTGTGTTTTAGCTATGAATTAAGCAGAAAAATAGCAAATATTGAGTGAACCAGTTGCAAATAAATTGATAAATTAATCAATGAATTTGAGATTAATAAATTATGATACAATTCTGTTTAGCTGTCATGTTATTAAAGCATTAAAACCAGTCAAAGAATCACAGTGATTTTGCCTCTCTTATTATTCTTAATACATTTATTAATCTGCCTTATTTCTTTAAACTTCAATATCTATATGCTTCAACATTTACCCACTAACTAAGAAAACACCAAAAAAAAAAAAAAAAAGTAGAAAAGTACCACAGAATTATGATTTTAGGGACATGCTACAATGGAAATATGATTTTTAGACATGTATATCATGGTATTCTTGAAGTAACATGAAGATGGTATATGAATATGGTAGTATCATGCCTTTATGAAACTACTGTAGGACTCCCATGGTATTTAGGTGGAACTCCATGGCACAAAGTCATAGCACTACCATGGTACATGTCCAAAAAAAAGGTACTTTTTTATAATGGTGGTATAATGGTATTACATCTAATCCCACCACTGAACCATGGTATCGCCAATGTTTATCAATACTTTTGGAAAACATCATTACTTACAATTTGTAAAAATGCAATTTCAATAACATATCAACCAAGAAATATGGCAAATCTAGATTAAATTGCTCATACTTGGATAATGTCCATGACGATACCGGCCGCCACCATCCCCAGTCCGCCCAGCAGATACGGCAGGAAGACCTGCGCAGCGATGGTGTACGAGCTCTCCGGCAGAAAGCCATGAGCCGAACGGGTGAGCTTGCAGGTGAAACCTCTGAGCTTCGTTCCCTGATAACAGAGCTCCAGCTCTAACCGAGTGACCACCATCTCGGTTACCTCATTCCCCAACGTAACCGGAAGGTTCAACGAGGGTTCCTGGAAGCTTTCAACACTCTCCTAGATCGCTGAACGTTTCTTTCATAATGTCTCGAAAACAAAACAAGAAGCTCAAGACAAACAGGCAAGAACATGATCTAGGTTAGGAAGAAGAAAAATAATATGCTGACTCAGAAAGACAGGATGTACTTATGATTAAACGATGAGGCAATTTAGTATCTTCAGATTGTCCCACGATAGCAAAGGCCCAACAAGATGGCTGATGTATATTTCAGTTCTATCAATGCCAACAAATCCAACAGGAATCTTCACCTTCAAGTCTCCTTCTCCTCGGTTGGTTCTCTGAGCATCAAAATCCACTTTTAAAAACTTCAAGACTCGACATATGCCTTGATGAGAGTTGTCTCTGGAGGACTCTTATGATAATTCCCAAGCCGCCGCTTTTTTCACTCGCAGGTCGCTGGAACGTCCATGTACACGAGCGCTACGATCTCCAGAGTGCATCTTCTCTCCGCCACAGGAGTCGTGACTCACTAGACGAACAGTCCTGTCTGGCTCGACGTCTCCGTCACCAGGCCTGGTCTAACAGGTCCAGAACGTGACAGAACACACATGTTGAGGCTTTTTTCCACTCGTTCCTCTTCACCCCCTCCTCATCGGTGCATCAGGCCCTTTAACAGTCACCAGTCTGAGCCTTATCACTTCCTATCAACCATTTCATCTGACTCAGATGCTCAGAGTCTTGCATCTGTCCCCCTGTCCTGCTCTCTGCTAATGTCTCCCCTGACGTATAACTGAACCTGTCTTATCAGCTATGAAAGGGCTGAGTGCTTGGCAGCCGGACGAGAGGGGGGAAAGACGAAGGAGGAGAGCGAGATAGAACAAGTGTGTGTATGAGAGACAAAGAGACAGATTGAGAACCCATGGGGTTGTAAAAGCAAGCGTTGTTCGATTACTCACCACTCTACCGCTTGCCAGTGCGTAGAGGACACGTTTGGACGAGGGGCATGATTCAGCTAAAAACAACCCCAGCTCGGTCGTGAGCAGGCACAGTGACGCAGCAAATCCAGACCCACATCACCAACACACACCTCTGAACGCATTCATTAAACGGCATCAGGACACAGCATCTCTTGAGACAACGATTATTAGGGAGGCGTTCTTTAAAAGAATCTTTTTTGTCAATATTTGCTCAGTCTCATGTGGAAACCCGTTTCTGCCACAGAAAAAAGAAAAAAAAGGTAATTGGGACTTTTTATCTAACAATTCTGACTTCTGAGTTTATCTCTCAATTTTGAGTGAAACGGATAGTTCACCCTAAAATGAAAATTAAGTCATAAATTACTCATCCTGTTGTTGTTCTAATGCCATATGCCCTTCTTTCTTTTACGGACCACAAAAGGAGACTTTTGAAAAAAAAAAAATGGTCTCATAGCAGTGAATAGCGACCAGCATCAAGCTTTTTAAAAGAGACAAAAAATATCACAGAATGAACCCATGTGACACGTGTCATATATTCCAAGTGTTCTGGGAGTATACAATATAAAAATGTTGTGTTTTATTTAAAGGAGCTGTATGTAAGAAATGTATTTCAATTAATCATAAAATGGCCCTGATATGTCACTAGACATTAAGAAATCATGTTCATTTCAAATACTTATATCACTGACAACAGTAGTACGGCCAGGATATTGTCATTTAAAAAGTGAAGTTGCAGCCCTCAACTGATGTTGATGTTGTCATCTTGTGTTTTGGCCTGAAGCCCCACCCTCCACCTATCTACCAATCACAAAGTCAGTAGTGTTTCGGCATCCGGGTTGCCAGCTCTGCTCTAGTTGAAAGCTCCTTGTAGCAGCCTATGTTCCTGCTGGATCCTGCAGCCTATCTGGCAACCTCGAGTCAGGGGGAGGGGGAGGGGATACACAGCTCTACAGTAATTTGAAAGTGATTGCAGTACCAATTTTGGCCACAATCTTACATACAGCTCCTTTAAGGAAAATCCTGACCTTAGCCGTTGGTCTTCAGTGCAAAGCTACGCGACGTGCAAGTTGTGAGAAATCAAGATTAACAAATCGCAATTCTGATTGTTTCTGAATTCAGAATTTATATCTCACAATTCTGACTTTTTTCTTAATATCTTCAATTCAGACTATCTTTTTCAGAATTGCGAGTTTATATATCGCAAAAGTCCAAATTCTGAATTACGTCTCGCAATAATTGACATTTTGTCTCTGAATTCTGGGGTTACATCTTGCAATTCGGACTTTTTTCTTCTGAGATCTGAGTTTATTTCTCTTTTGAGGGACACCAAATTTCATGGATGAAAGGATCCATCTGTATCATGAAATGCACATTTCGTTCAATAAATGTTTTTGTACATTCCATTTTTTAGAGACTTTTATTACGTCTTTTTGTTCTTTTTAGAGCTTGACACTTTTCCCATTCACTTTTGTTGTATGGAAAGAAAAGTTGCATTAACATTTTGTTAAACATCTCAATTTGTGCTCCACAAAACAAACAGATTTGTAGGACTTCAAATTGATAACATTTTTGGGTGAACTATTGCTTTAATGCTTCATGATAGGAGTTTTTTGTCCGGTCTCTCTCCTTCCGAATGAATTTTAATGACCACATTAATTTGCCTCACACTCTGCTTCCTGTAAGTGAGGACCATAAATACCAGCACTTGACATGCTGGATAATTAAAGTGGGCACATTAGTTGCTATAGCCTCAACCTCAAACTGTTGCAAAGACATGTCAGGCGATAAAACGGTGTGTAAATTTGCAGAAAGTTCTTCAAAAGTCTCTTACCTGCACACTGTCCAGCACCATACCTGCCATCACCATCCCCATCCCAGCCAGCAGGTATGGGATCAGCACCTGCAGGCAGATAGAAATGGCCGACTCATCCTCTATCTTAGCCTGGGCCGTTTTGATCCTCTCCTCCGCAGGCTTTTTAGGTGGTATGATGGGAGGCGGCAACAGCAGGTCATTTTGCTCATCTAGACTGCCAGCCCGATCCAAAGCACCCTGCCCCTTCCCTTTCCCCTTTTTGGACTTCTTGCGGCCACCTCCTTTCCTCTGTCGAACTTCGTCGCCTGCCATGGTGGAGTCTCCGGTCCGCTCCCTCTGAGAAACAGGAAGTCCATCAATAAAACATTTCATTTAGGCCAAAACACACAGTTGGCATTCATAAGTCATACGTTTTTTCTTCTAATTCAACACAAATGTATTCATTACATGATAATATCAGAAAAATTATTTTGAGTGAAAAGCTGAACCAATTTAAAGGGATATTTCACCCACAAATGAAAATTCTGTCATCATTTTCTCATCCTCAAGTTGTTCCAAACCTGTATGAGTTTTCTTTGTTCTGTTGAACACACAGGAATATATTTTGAAGAATGTCGGTAACCAGACAGTTTCAGGGCCCCATTGACTTCTTCCATAGTATTTTTTTCCTACTATAAAAGTAAATTGCTACCATCAACTGTCTAGTTACCAACATTCTTCAAAATAACTTTCTTTGTGTTCAGCAGAACTAAGAAACTCATACAGGTTTGGAACAACTCGAGGGTATAGGCTAAATGACAACATTTTCATTTTTGGGTGAACTATCCTTTTAAATATTTGGTGATGAACATTGTTGTTGTTAATTGTGATTCTTAAGTGTCATTCTAATAATATATTTGTAGCATTATTTATGTAAAGAAAAACATTAAATAAAATTGAATGTGATATGAAATATGTTGCTAAAATATAATTCTATGTACTAATATTACATATATGTTTAGATCTTAGTAAAAAACAGAACTTCCCCAACCAGATTTGATTTGTGTTCTTTTTTTTCTTGTGTTCAAAATTTTCTATTTAATTACATATATCATTTCAATGTGGCTGCATACTCTTGAACCCCACTGTACAATCTGAGTAGCCTAACGTGTATTTTAGTGATATATCTGTAAGGGATGGGATTTTGAATATAAGGCATTTATAAACGGTAAAGCTGCATGTTACTGTATTAGCGTAATGTTAATCAGTGTTTTGGAAGTTAGCTTTTTCGGGATACTTTTTAAACAGAACGTGTTACCACTATAATGATCCACGATGTATCAACAGTCTGATCTGAAAGGTTTGTATCACTTCGATCTTTAATCACACCGATGATGATGCTCATGTTTTGGTCCATAAGCACTGATGACACGTTGCCATAGCAATATCAAGTCACATTCCCACAGATATATCACTGAAGCTTGCCTCAAATCTCACAACAACCGTTCCTCTAACAAATAAATGTATCTCACACGTATATGGATTGAAGCTAAATGCTATCGACTCATGATATTGACAATGACAGATGAAAACAATGATAGGTTACACACGGTTGATAGGTTGTGCTCCACATCATCAGCAATAGAAAGCCACGTAAAGAACAGCCTACCGTCTCAAATGAGCCCTTCTTTTGTGTTTATGTTCATCACATTATATGAAGCTTCTCTATCGATAATGATATTATTCACTGTAAATGCTTAAGCGCGTTGAATCACTACTCGAAACGATAACTTCCTCGATAGGAAACGAATTCACCAATAGTACTACAGAGAAAGCTTTGCTCATGAATATTTATTAGTCACGTGAGGGGACGCGCCTAGAAGAATTCAAAGCAACGTCTGCATGATGAAATTAATATTAATTCGTTATGTCGTACAGACTAGTATTTGGCGATTCGACAGAGAAAGAACCAGGATGTATTCAATCCATGGCAGGTATCGACTAATGTCATTGTTTTAATATGTTTAGAAATTAGTTTGAGCCGCCCTGAGGTGCTTCTTTCAAGTCGGTGAAACTTACGTTACTTCACTAACGTTATTTTAAAGCGGTTTTTTTATCTACGCATGTGTGCTTCTGTCGTCAGTAGAGTGGTTTGGATTTTTTTTATTTACTATTTTGATTCGAATCTTTTAACCCCATTCACTAAAATGTTTATTCAGAATCAGATGTATTAATTAATTCGTTCAGTGATATTTTCTGTAGATTACATAGCTAATGAATGCCAGTAGGTGGTGACAAGCGAAAATAAAGGGTGAGTGAATCGACTCATTCACTTAATATAGTGTCGTTCAAATCCATAACGACGCATAAAGCTTTCCCCCCAATTTATATAGACCTATAGCTAACAGCATAAATAATACATTTAGTAGTTTAATGTTGTTTCAATATAAGTTACCTATTTTTTATGTATAGTCATGTTAACATTCATAATTCTTCCGCACTCTTATTTCTCTCCTTGTTTTGAACGACGCTGACTCGCAGACTTGAATAGAATATTTATAGCATACTAGGCTACACATATTTCAGGGTATATTAACACTGATCTATATAAATGACGTTTATAGATCAGTTATTCACGAACAAGCTTCGTTCTCACTTGGAGGAAATCGGTCACTTGCTTCAGTGAACGGAAAACATGAATGATTCGTTCGAACCGGAATGCTTTGTTCGCTTAAATGATTCATTCAAAAACGAAACAACACTAGTTGTCAGCACTCTAGTCAAAACCCAAATCGAATGAAACTAGGTGATGTTGTTAGTTATACATTTCGTATGTAACATTTTATGTATAGAATTATTTTATTTAGTGCGTAAACTTTGATCGATAACTGCAACTTCATTTTAGGGGATGAGAGATTAAAAGTGCTGTCTACTTATTCTAGAGTTGAGTATGTAATAATTTGACTTTTCTACCTTGCATTTGTCCACATTGCAGGTGTCCACGCATGCATCTAACTTCCAAAGGTCATGAAAAGTTGCACACCAGGCAAACAACTTATAACTGGATGTATGAATGGTCCACAATGATATGGGAAGCTGATAACACAAACCAATCCCAAATTCTGCTACGGTGTAAGTACAGCACAGATTTGTCCATGCGAATCTAACATATATACATCTTACCTATCACAATGTCGCAAAGCGAAGGAAAGACGTAAGTGACCAGCATAAATCTTAAAGGGCACCGAGAATAACAACGTGCAGTCGGATTGGAGGAGTCACAGATGGGGGGTGGCTCGGAGCGTGTCTTAAATTTCATCCTGCTGGCAGTTTAGAACACCCCCCTCCTGTCTGACCTCATCTGCCACTGAGAAGATGGTGTTGACAGGGAAACCCATGCTCCTCTCCCTTCAAAGAACATCTAGTTAAACGGTTTCCATACACATATCACTGTCACTTCACTGCCACCAAATTTGAAATGACAGTGTTTGCAGGCACAGGTTTTGAAAAAGGCTTTTAGACCTAATTTGGTGCAGTAATTATGCAAATAGTGTTTGCGCACAGCATATGATGTTGACTGACTGGGTCACTTTACAATGAATTTACCCTCCAGTTATTCTGTTGGTTTCACATCATCTCAAAGGGCTGTTACATAAGCATATTTTCAGTATTTGTTTATATATATTTCATAACAGTATTATGCAATGACATTCTTATATTGTTGTCAGAAAATTTTGTTATTTATTGTTACAGGAACAAGATGAAGAAGCCAGACGGTTTCAGAATCAAATACGACATTGATTAAGCTCACTGAATACTGCACAGTATACGCTTCAAAAACAGTAAGTACAGTATAGTTAATGTTTCAAAGAATAGTACGTTAAATTATGTCACATGACTTAACCCTTTAAGTGTCACCCCCCTTTTTTGAATATACATGAAAATGCACATTTCGAACTTAAATGGTTGTAATTCAAGAATGCTTCGGAATATAGACGTAAGATTGGTCTTGTTTTAAAGAAGACATTTGGCAGATTTTTGTAGAAGTGAAATAAATTAAGAAAGTGAAACAGAAAAAAAGTTATAGAAGTTTGAGTTTATGAAAATGTACAATGTAAAAAATTTAATTATTCATATTTTATATAAAATACATATTTTCAAAACCTGGGCGACTCTAAAACTGCAAAAAAATCAAAGGCAAAAATCTGAACAAGTTGTGTTTCAAATTTTAGGTTAATATCTCAAAAAATGAGCTTTCAGTAAGATTTTGTTTGGGCGCAGTACCAAACTTTTTCACTAGATGACAACCAGACTCCATTACTGCCCATATAAGGGCGCCTCCATTTCCATATGTGTTTTGAGTGATATGAACCATTATTTCCACAATTTTCATACAATTTATGAAGTAGACATCCTATTCAGAAGTAATATGAGAAATTTGGCAGATTTTGATATGATTTCAACCTCTAAGAAACATCGCAAAAAGAACACGCATGTGCATTTTAGCTTCCTGCCACATCATATAATTTTTTTCTTTATATAAAAAAAAAATTCAGACCTTTTTTTTTTTAAATAATTGAATGGATGCTATCTTTTGAACTCTTGGCATGAAAACAATCTGAGGTTTCTACCCTTCTTTCATGATTTTTTATGTTCATCACTATTTCAAAATAAAGGTCTAAGAGTATGAAAATATTATTGTTGCAAATTGATAAATTACGGCTCCTGTGTAATTTATTTTGAAAATCAATCACCAAATATGGAAACTAGAGATTGTAAGCTTTCAAATGATATATAGTTTGTCAAGATTAGTTTAGGTTTAGTATAGGATATTACTGTTTTAATAATGTAAAGGATTTGGGCCCACCGGTGGGCCCGTGACACTTAAGGGGTTAATCATGTTACATGCGTGTGACATTACCTTCTCGGAAATGAAATGGGTATTTTGCCAGTTCATATTTAGAAAAAATATCTTTATTTTTGGCAGTCACATCAAATAATGAGTGACACATTTTTTAAAAATGACTTTAGGTTCTTTCATCTAATTGGAAATGGAATGACTACAGACTACAATACAGTAAAGACTACAGTATAGAGCCAGTGTTATTTTAGTATGTTTATATATTAATATAAATATTTTTAATTAACTGTTTTTTTATTTCAGCTTTATTTAATGAAAACTATTTTTAATAGTTTTATGTAGTCTCTAAATATCTGAGAATGACCTAAATATGTTTCTGCTTCCTGTGTGATGTTACAGTGGTCCACTAGGTGGAAGTAAAGTACAGCAGAACATGCGCCTCTGGCTAAATAGAAATAAGCCACATAAAGGTTATTGAGGAGAAACTGTGTTTTAGTAATTAAAAGAACAGTTGGATTGCAGGGTTTGCATGTTGATCAAAAATAGAGCAAAATAATGTGTCGGTGGATGAATTACACACATAACAAGAACTCCCACAATGCCTCTTATGGACCTCTGACATTAAATACCGGAATAAAACGCAGTAAAACAGAAACAAACACACACACATATACGCTGTAATTATGGGTATGCTGTTGCCTGACAGGAGTGGTGGAAACTTGTCAGAGGCGCTAAATATAGCTACTGTCCCTTTCCAGCGAGACACAGTGGACACCTGTCACACACACACACGCACACAAACACTTACCCACAATGCTTAACTTTCACATTACACCACCTCCCACACTCTTCCTTTGGCTTCAGACGTCCCAGCTGTTCTCCCCTTCATCTCAAACTTCAAAGCAAAAGAGAAGGAGCAAAAATGAAGGAATGTTATGTCTGGAAAAGCGCACTGATTCTGTATCAATCAGTTTGTTTGACAACCTGACGCTCTGCTCAGCGACAATTCAAAAGGAAACATATTGCAGACATACTGTACATTCTATAGCATTTCAAAACCCATAAATGCCCATCAAAGTCATTAATTCAAATGTTGACAAGTGTCGTCTTCCCACTTCTAAAGAAGGAAAAGATGGCTAATTGCTTCCTCCGAGCAAATCACCTCAAACATACCCCATAAAACTGTCACATCAAAAGAAATCACAGTAACAAGTAAACAGGGCCGGTTTCCACAAAAATTACAAGGCAGTGAAGCCTTTAGTAAAACCCATAAGTACATATGTTTAATCTCTAGTGTACTTCACTAACATGAAGAGACTCCAACAGCAGGAATCGACTAGAGTTCCAAGAAACACATAACCTCTAACCTTTCCTGAAATGCAGTAGCTTCGCACATGTTAACAAGGTCTTAGCGGGGAACAGATAAATCAAAACTTATAAGATGGTTTAATACCTTAAACTGAAATGGGATTAGTGTCAACACATTCCAAAGAGCTTATCGGCACCTGCGCCGGGATCGTGTAAAATCCTTGAAACTTTTCTTGCAGAAAAACAGCCCTAGTGCATATTGTAAGAAATATCAAAAGCAAATTTGATCATTGACTGAAGTCACAGCGTGACTGCGAACACTACATGTTTCCTTCACCCTTTCCAGCTCAGAGCTAATAACAGGTTCTCAAATGACCTCTCGACTCTGCGTTCAGAACGTGGTGATCACATGGCTCTGATTCCAGGCCTCTGAGGTCATCTTATGGATGTGAAGGTCAGGAGTGTGACTGACAGCTTTCTACTTAGAGCTCCTCAAGACGAACAGCAAACCTTCGACACACAATTGCTTATAATGTTATTCATTTATTTTTGGCGGCATCAAAACGTTTCCTAATTGAGCAACGACTGTTATACTCCTAACAAATATGACGTCTCATGTTTCTGAGCCCTAACGTTCATGAAAACGTGGTTTGATCCAAGAGGGAAGAATCCCTGCCATGGCACATGCTGAATGAAGGATAAGTTTGGCACATAAGTCTCACTGTAATAGCTGTCAAACAGCCTGCCAAAGAAAATAAGTGCATTTGTGATGAGCAGATTTTGTCTTAAAATAGAATATAATCTTTATTTATTACCAAATGAACAAGCCTGTGAGATGTTGCAATTGAATGATGGCATGATTTTATTATTGGGACAATTCCCTTGGAGAAACCTGAGGTTAAGTGCCTTGCTCAAGGGCACAGTGGTGATGGCTCTTGGCTTTCTCATTATGGGGAATAAACTAAGGAGGTCTGTAATACACAAAGTTATCTGATACAGTTCCCATTCATCTCAGCTGCAGTCATCAGAGGGTACATGGCCCCCTTAAAGTCTGCAGCCTAGAGGATGCCATCTTTGTTTCATGGGTACTCGCTTCCAGAAACATGTGACTGATCACTTGTCAAAAAAAGTCAATTTGATGCTTTTAAGAGCCCTCCAAATAAAGCATCTAATATAATGAAATATTTATGTGGCTTGAACTAAAGCAGTTACTTTAAAAGGCCGTTAAACGTGCTTTTTGACAACTTAATGGTGTAGTAAGACATCCACCAGTAGGGATGAAGGTGTTGACGCTAACTAGTCAATAGAGCACAACAGTGACTAGTCACTTTTTCAGTGGCATTGGTTCCCATTCATTTTCTCCATAAGGATTTAAAAAAAAAAATGCTTTAGCTCTTAGCCATGAACCAAAGCAATCTCCTCAATCAACATATACATATACAATGCATGAAAATCAGAAAAAGACATGTGTTCGAAACGAATGTCTTCTATGAGGCAATGAACAACAATCAAATGAAGCACTGCAAATGACGTACTTGAATTAAAAACAAGTAAAACTGATTTATTATTGATAATTGATTTTTAGTAATTTATCATAAGTATAAAAAATATATTTCAAATTAGCATAGATGATAGATTAAGTGACACCGAAGATTGAAGTAATGGATGCTGAGAATTCAGATTTACCATTACAGTAATTTAAAATAGCTTTTTATATACTGTAGGCTATATTTTAAAGCTGCAGTCCGTAGCTTTTTTGGGGTTAAAAATTATCCAAAATATATCAAATGCAGATTTCAAACAGAGATGGCGACAAAGAGGAAAAACTGCGGACTGCAGCTTTAAAATGTAATAAAATACAAAACAGCTACAGTATTTTAAATTGTAATAATATTTCACAACTTACTGTTTTTACTCTATTTATGAAATAAATGCAGCTTAGGTGAGACTTCTTTCAAACACATAAAAAAAAATCTTGTCAGCCCTAAAAATTGAATGGTATTGTGTGTGTATATACAAATAAGAGAGTTAAGAATGTAGGAATACTGGCTTGTCATGGGAGTTTGAGATTGCTTTCTCTTTAGGATTCATGGGTAGTGTAGTTCTTCACCTAAAAATTCTATATTAAATATGTCTTTTTTTTAAATGACGTTAAAATTACTCTGAATTATGGTTTCAACAGAACCATATACCACTGATTAATAACCTCCAATCTTATGGTATCTGTCTCAAAAGGTTTGTATATAATCATTAAAATTGATTTCTCTATGAAAAAAAGAATGGGATTTTTTTTTTCCAGAACCCAACCCTAGATTGTTCCAGTTACAGACCCTGCATTTTATCCACTACAACAAAACACCACCCCATTACTGACTATCTTTTAAAACTAAATGTGTATTTAGTTCATGCATTATGCATGGGTTCACCGTTTTCACACCATCACCAAGATAGAAGCCCAAGGGGAGCAATTTTCGACTTTGTGCACTCCAGATCTTTGCAGACAGTGTACAGAGTTCATTACAATAAAATAATCATCCTGACTATGCTGATCGTGATGTTAGCTGCAGGATAAATGCAGTGTAACTGCTTTCCACCCCACTCCCACATTTCTTCGCTTTCCCACAGCGCCCTTACTCTTGCTTTGCGTGCTCAGATCGGCCGCAGCTGTTCGTGTGGGTCTCCACCCTCTCCAGCAGAGCTCGATTACATAACGTTACAGAGTGATTGATGAGCTCTCAGATTTCCTCTCACTGCCAAGTGTCCATTCTCTCTCCTCTGTCCAGTCTTAGTCTGCATAAACGTTCCCGTCTCCTTTCGCTTTATATCTCAATCTTTTCATCTTCAGAATAGGACAAAGAAGAGGCAAAGCAAATCCTTCAGAAACAGAGATGATAAGACTGCTGGCAGGGCACAAGTGCAAATCTGAGTCATCCAGTTTTATGAGCTTAATCTCATTCATGTCACAACACGCACCGAACTGATGAAATGACACATTTTGCACTTGCAGCAAACTGCACTCTTAGCACACAGAAAGGTCTCCTTTTTGTCTAGCAAATGTAATTCTTGCATTACTACTCCTTTGTTCACGCACTACTGGGTTTTCTGCACCAACCCGAAGTATTACTCAATTCTGATATCACAGTGTTTTTCCTGGCTCAAAACGAGGCGGAGGTGGTAAAATCCTGATCATGTTTTTTAATAATAAGATAATTAAATTAGTATTTTTCGTAGACCTTCATATAGCCTACTGTGTTTCCCACAGTATATTTGTGGGTGGAGCTCGGTACGTCTAGAATGACTCTCATTCAATGCGTTTTACCGTGATGAGAGATCCGTGTCTTTATTTAACTCAACACATTATAATGATTTATCTGTCATCCACCCTCGATTAAATGGAATGTTATGTTTTTATTACTTGCCCCCCCCCCCCCTAAAACCCCCGACCCGCGGATTATGATCCGCGCAGGACTATCGGCAAACTATCGGTTTGAGAATGGACACAGGCCGGTGTTGCGCCGAATTCGACTAACAGAACTGTCACGGTGGAAAAAGTGCATCTGAGCATGTGACTGTCTGTCCGAGTGTTGTCGATAGCCGGAGGCGGCCGCCTCGTAATTCTCTATATATCACTATAAAACCCTGCTAGACCATTAGACATCTGTTATCAGTACAGGGACTTTCACTCTTATCAGAACAATGTTTGAGCATAACTGTGCAGCAGAAAAGAAATGAATAGACTTTGCAAGAGAAGAGACATGGAAAACTTCTGTAATAAGTTCCATGGGAATAGTGAGCCGTTCTTTCTTTGACGTCACGTCATTGGAGACTCACGGAACAAGCTTTAGTGCTTTTTGGGGAGTGTTACGGCACTCACAGGTGTAGACAGACATGCTCCCTCTCAATCAAACTTTCAGAGGACTGTCATAATGTACTCTGTGCACTAATAATGAGAGGTGACAGCTGCTGATTAATATTCAGTGTTTGCCAAGGCAGTGTTACTATTACTTTAGTTCTGAGAGGTAAGGGGTTTAGGGGCCAATCACACAGAGCACGATTTCCAGTCCACTGCACTACTTTTCCATTGTTTTTTAATGTAAACACGCTAGACGGATGTGTTTGACCACTGCGCTCACGTTTTGCGTTGTTTTGTTTGCATGACACAGCATTCTAAAAACGCAGCGTTCAAGTTAAAAGAAGTTCAACTTTTAAATGTCTCATTCCTCTTCATTCTGTGTGAATGGCCCTTAAACATAAATTACATTTCGGCACATAACTCATACTGCACCGTTTGAGCTGTGCACATGATCAATACCTCAATTACCCAGATAGTTGTGTGCAGTTATTTATATCTTCATGATATTTCACCCAGCAGATCATAAAATGGGCAAATACATCTAATTAACACAGCCATTGAGGGACCAGAATATCATATCATTATACTGTGTCTGCTTCAGTGTAAAAAAAAAGGAGGGGGGGGCGGATTTAGAAAAATAATTAAATAGTCCAACTGTGATATATTAAGTCACACTGTGAAATATAAAGTTGCAATTACATTTTTAATAAATTTTTTTTTTACTCTGAGGCAGCTGGTTGTGTGCTATTTACATCTTCAAGTTATTAGACATACAATTAATAAAAATATTTTTGCATGGGCAACCATCACTCACGTTTTCTGATTTTCAGCAGTTACATTTATTCTTAACTAGCTGCACTGTCCTGGCCAAAGGTAGTCTTGTGTAGTGAAGTATTGAAATATTGTAGCATCTTTATGGTTTAAAGGAAGCTCTGTTGGAGTAGACCCCCCCCCAAGAAAAATATATATATATATATTTCAGATACTGATGAGGGCATATGAGAAAAGCTCTCTAAATGTCACTCTAAAACTTCCTGCCTGAGGTTACAGAACAACACAGCAAAACCTGAGAAAAAGGGGAAAACTCATCTGAACATCTTTGTGCTGCAAAACGCCTCTGTATGTGAGACTCATCCTGCACTTTATTTTTTTTGCAGAATCTTTGAAGTTACTTTGGTTTAAATATCTTAAAATGATTGGCTACTCAATATTTAGTTTCATAGACTGCTCTGTATTTTTGTTGAGCCAAAGCAGATATAATCACAAGAACCTCTTCCATCTGCAAATCGTTCTCTCTAATATCCTTAAAATGTGTGTAATCTTTTGCTCCACCAGCAGCAAAACATTTTCCCAACCGAACTGAAAGAAAAAAAAGTTTTCAAACACTCCCTCATCTTCCATTGTAGTCCAGGTCACGCCATTATGTCCATCCCAGTCGAGCCACCCAAACAGATTTTAATTGGTGCTGCTCCTTTGGAGCAGAAATTATACACCCCACATACACACACTGGACATTTTTCATATTTTTTCAAAAATGTCATGTAGTGTTCAGTGAAGTTCACTAAAGAAAGTTAGATTCCTGCTCACTGAAAAATCATAGTTTTCATCATTTTAATGTATATCCATCAGCACATGATGCAGGACAGACCAGGTCTGTCATTTATTAAAGAGTCTACCTGTTTGTATATTAGTACAGTATTAATTTAATCTAATTAATTTGTTGTTTTCATGTTCTTTCATCTGCTGCATTAAAATTACGACAGTTGTAAGCTGCTGTCCCCTTTGAATGTCACCATGGAGGCTGGAAAAACCTGTTCTTTATATGATAAACAAACAGGCCCAGGCTAGCTGAAGCATCCGACCATATCATCTAATCGTTTGTTTAAAAAAAACCAAATGATTAGAGAGAAAAAAAAAATATATATATATATATATATATATATATATATATTGGTGTCAGCCAATTGTGTGTGTGCACGGTCATTCATAGAAGAACCAGGCGAATGGCAGATCGCCTCTATCTTCTGCTTGTGATTTGCTACAGTCATTATGACATTAAAGCAGGCTGGAGGCTTGGCCACAGCCTTTCTTGGAAAGGGAACACCAGCGTCCTCACACTCTTAAAATGGAGGGGAAACACAGAGAGAGATTTTGAGCACACGGAAGGGTAACATTAACCAAGATATGCAAGATGATGATGGTCCCTGGAACAGTATTTCTGGCTCCATCCAACGGCTATTACATAAGTTACTCTGAGTGCTGTTGTACCCCTTTGCTAGCGCCGTGTGTATGAACATTACTGTACAGCTCTGCAAATGCTCTTGGGATCAAATCAAATGACTCTTAGTCCTTGACCTTCATCCATAATGGTTGTATTTGTTCAGAATCCACAGGATCAACGGCCAGCAATCAGACTCATTTGAATCAGCCCCACTATCGGTCCAAACCATCAGTGTTGGACATCAAAATTACGTACAATCTGGTGTAGTTTTAGGCCCAAAGCAGCTAATGCTGGCTCTCCTCATACATACACATCTGGGCTCCATCACAGTTCTCTTCTGGCCATATGGCAGTGTTTAATTTCTCCCTCTCTCTCTGAAAGCAAGAGCAGCAAAGAGGTCTCACAAGATCAACTGGTTCCAACCATACAGTAAGATGAGCTCTCTGGGACCAGTGCAGCCACAGACTATAGACAATGTCCCAGTCTCTGAGAAGCTATGATTAATTGAGTCAGATTAATTGAGTCAGCTGATATCAATACAGATATTAATGCAGTATAGTTTGTGTACCTGATTCACAAAGGGAATCGTGCATATCGGGTAAGGATGCAAACGGGCCCAGATAATCTTTTGAACGCAATTCACAACATTCTTTTATTGCACTAGACAAATAATGAGTTTTTTATATATATATATATATATTTGAAGTCTAATTTACATAGAAAGCATTTTTCTGCCTCAAAGTAAAAAAAAAATTGTGAGATAAAGTGTAAAATAGGAGATAAGTCACATAATGAGCTATAAAATCAAAACTATGAGAAACAAAGTAGCAATTCCAAGTTTAAAAAAAAGTCACATTGTGAGATATAAAGTCCCACTGTGAGATATGTCCCTATGTGACAACGTTATATTATGTCTCACAGCAGTGGCGCAAAAAGTGGGTATGCGCTATATGCAGCGCATAGGGGCGCAGCACCATGGGGGGCGCCAAAGCGATGGTAAAAAAAAAAAAAAAAAAAAAAAAAATTTCATTAAAAATATATATATATATATATATATTGTACTGCTGTTGTGCGTTTTTAAAATAATTTCTGCATTTCTTGTTATATAAAATTTTAGAGGACTAACAGGCTAGAGTAGGCGCCCTCATGGAGAAGGGGGGCGGGGTGATATCGCGAGCGGGCGGGGGCGCCGTGAGCGCTGAGCGAGGTACGAGTAGTGAGTTGTCGTCGAAAAAGATGGATAAAACAAAATGCTGTGGGGCTAAAAATAGAAAAAGAAAGCGGGAAAAGGAGATGGCATGTCAACTGATGCGACAGCAGCTAAATAAGTGCATGCTGAAAGCCACCAGGTAGGATTTAAAGGGATACTCCACCGGTTTTTTATATTAAACTATGTTATTCCCTTAACTAAGACGAGTTGATACATACCTCTCTCGTCTCAGTGCGTGCACTATATCACTCTGTATTGCCACAAAACTATGTTAGCACTTAGCTTAGCCCAGTGCATTAAATATGGGCCAAAAAGAGAAGTGACCAAACACTTCCTCGTTTTCCCTATTTAAACACAGTTACTCGAGTAGTGTAACTCGACCTAGGCTGGTGACACAAAATAAAACGTTGCGCTTTTCTAAGCGTTTAAAATTGATGACTATATTGTATGGCGGAATACCATAACAAGTGCTTTTGAGCACTTCGACTTGGTGCAATAATATCTTCACTCGTGAAAAGTCCTCTTACCGGCTCCCGCTTCCTCTCCCCCTCCCTCTCATTTCCGTCAATACAACCAACGTGACTTTTACTACCTGTGCTATTAGCAAACTGCAGATCATTTGCAATGGCGGACTTTGTAGATGATTATGACTTCTTTGTAGCAGACCCAGAGCCATATCTGTTTGAACCCGAGTACACGGAGGAGGAATTAGCTCTTATGGACCATGAGAGGAAAGAAAGATATGATCCAGAACAGACCGGAGCTGGCGAAAGACCACGGGCAAACAGCAATTGGTGGTGCAAGTGTGACTGTTGCGAACAGATGCCGACCGAAATTGAGAGCCTATGCTGTTTAGAATGGGACCAGGTATTGCCATCGAAGGTGGGGGTCAGTGTAGATCCAGAAGACCCTGGACAAATCGCATGTGTCGCGGCAAGCGACGCGTTTGCAGCGATGATTCACCCGGCAGTCGTAAAAATTTTCTTTCCTCTCACGGTCCATAAGAGCTAATTCCTCCTCCGTGTACTCGGGTTCAAACAGATATGGCTCTGGGTCTGCTACAAAGAAGTCATAATCATCTACAAAGTCCGCCATTGCAAATGATCTGCAGTTTGCTAATAGCACAGGTGGTAAAAGTCACGTTGGTTGTATTGACGGAAATAAGAGGGAGGGGGAGAGGAAGCGGGAGCCGGTAAGAGGACTTTTCACGAGTGATGATATTATTGCGCAAAGTCGAAGTGCTCAAAAGCATTTGCAATGGTATTCCGCCATACAATATAGTCATCAATTTTAAACGCTTAGAAAAACACAACATTTTATTTTGTGTCACCAGCCTAGGTCAAGTTACACTACTCGAGTAACTGTGTTTAAATAGGGAAAACGAGGAAGTGTTTGGTCGCTTCTCTTTTTGGCCCATATTTAATGCACTGGGCTAAGCTAAGTGCTAACATAGTTTTGTGGCAATACAGAGCGATATAGTGCACGCACTGAGACGAGAGAGGTATGTATCAACTCGTCTTAGTTAAGGGAATAGCATAGTTTAATATGAAAAACCGGTGGAGTATCCCTTTAAAGTGTGACATGACATCCAGGCATGTAGGCTATATCTCTGTGGCCATCGGGACTACCGGGAGATTCCCGGTGGGCCGACGTGCTTTTTCGGCCGATACATCTCATACTTTTTTTTTTTTTTTTTGTCTTAACGGCCCATAAAACTCGGCATAAAATTGGCGGCGCTGGGTTAGTGCCGGTGTAATGCATTGGTCAAAAAAAGTCAGTGTTAGTTTTTTTTTTCTGACACACATCATTTTTTTCATCATGTGCTTATATCTTTCAAGTATAGAAATTAGTACAAAACTAATTATGAAAGTTTCCTTTATTTTTCAGTGCATTTGTTTTACAATATAGGCCTATGGCTATTACTATCATGGGATTAATATTATAACTATTATTATGTAGTAGTGTAATGTAGACAGACACTAACTAAAAGAGGTTTGAATTTTTCTTTGTTTAATTTGCACCCTGAATATGGGTTCGAGCTTTTAATTTTGAACGCTCAAAGTGCACCAGACTGCTGAATTTAACATTAAAGAACACAAATTTTTCTTACAGGGGGGCATGCCCCCGAACCCCCCTAGAGAAACAGAGGTCCACCTACCACAGTTTTACTTAAAATCCTGTGAGAAACACTTGTATTGCTGTTCCAATGGAGCTTATAGTTTTTTAGGGGGGTTCATCACAGTGGAGTAGCTATAGTTTAATTGTATTAATAAATGACAATTTTGCACTTTTATTTGTTAGCTCTCACTCGTTCCTACTCACTTATTACATGGCACACTTATTTATTTTTCTTTTTTTTAGGGGGGGGAGAGGGCGGTCAGGGGTGCAAAAATTGTTGCTGTATACCCCTCTGACACGGGGTAGTTGCGCCCCTGTCTCACAGTGTACATTTATATTTCAATATGTTAGATATAAAGTCATTGTGAAATAAAGTCTCAATTGAGGTGCGTTCACGTACGGAAGCTTGTTTTTGCCACAGAATTTTAAAAGATAACTGCGACTTTTTATCTCACAATTGCAATTCTGACTTTATTTCTCAGAATTGCGAGATATAAAGTCAGAATTCCACGATATAAAGTCACAATTGCGTGTTATAAAGTAAAAATTGCAAGATATAAACTCACAATTGCGTGTTATAAAGTCGAATTGCAAGAAATGTCTCGCAATTCTGACTTTTATTCTGAGTTTATCTTGCAATTCTGACATCTTTTCTCAGAATTGTGAGATATAAACTCGCAATTGCGAGTTATAAAGTCCAATTCTCAGGAAAAAAATACTGACTTTTTTCCTCAGAATTGTGAGTTTATATCTCACAATTTTGTGTCTCGCATTTGTGTCACAAATCACGCAATTCAGATCACGCAAGTCAGAATTGCGAGATGTAAACTTGCAATTGTGAGAAAAAAAGTCAGAATTGTGAGATAAAAAGTCGCAATTACCTTTTTTATTCTGTGGCGTAAACAATTCTTCCACATTCATGCCATGTAATTACGGTAACGATTCTTAACTGTAAAAAGCCTTCAAGTGCTTGTAGAACTCGTAATTACAACGTTTAAATGTTTAATTTTCGAGAGCTACGACATGTACCACATGGTTGCTGTACCACCTGACCACTGCAGGTTTGAGGTGATTTACTTGCGATGTATGAAATCAAAGTACGGCAAGAGTGATTCGAAAGCATACAGAGCTTTATTTACGGTAATTACAACATGGCGTGAACGCAGCATTGCCTTTTTTGCTTTTACTATGAGGTGGAAAAGAGCTTCCATGGCAAGGAAAGTGTTTATGCTTAAAAGTATAGCACTTTTTAGGTGTAATTAGTCTGATTAAACTTCATTATCAGTGGTTAGTGCATACAATGTAGGTTTTTGTGCTGATATAGCCTACCACATGCAAAAGTGGCAGTGGTTTACTTAATTTTCTCTGAATGATTTAATCGAGACTGTTCTAATTGAGTCAAAGCTGCCAAATATATCTACAGTCAGTTCACAAAGTAAAGTGTCAATTCAAAGATGTCCTGTAAAATTTCACACACTTTAGCAGTAATTTCTCAAAACCTTGTTGCTTGGTTTAAGTTCAAAGTTCATATACACAATCACTGATACTTTGTTTTGCCTCATCATCCGACGGTTGTCTCAGTGGGTGCTGGGAACGCCATGGCCCACCGTTAGCTGAATGTGATCGCTGTGCTTGAAAATGAAACATCATCGAGGTTTCTCATGAATCAGGCTACACAGTTGGCGCTTTGGGTTCTGTGACTTGAGTCTATGATAGCATTTCCCAGGAGCCAAACCTGCAGAGTGAAGAGAAAAAAGAGCCTTTAACCAGAGGACTGATCTCTTCTGTGAAAAGTCAAGCTCAATGGAGTGATATCAGTGCAGAAAGCACACCCACGTCCCACTCCAACCTAAACAAAATAAGGTACACAAGCAAAAAAACGCTGACGCTAAATGAAAAGGGGAAGAGAGAAAAGATGCAGGAGACAGATAAAAAGCAAAAGTCAGGAAGGCGACCTGCCAGACCTCCTGAAGCCAAAAGTTTAACGCTTCTGGAAGCTTAATAATGTCACCTTTCAGAAAACTGTAAACAACTGTTCTCAATCAGCGGGGCGGTGAGGCAGCATTTGAATTAAGTTTAATTGAAATAGTACTCACATTTGGGTTGACCCGCAAAAGACTAGTAAATAGTGTGGCAGAGGAGTTAGAGGAAAAAAACTGTACTTTACAACAGTTCAAAAACAAGATGATTTGATGCCAAGAGTAATGAAGTGAAAGTGTTAGAGTCCAGAGCGCTTCGGAGCTTTAAACAGCGAGGTGTATTTGAGGAGGTGTTTCAGAAACGGGGCTCTTGCAGTGCTTTGATAACTATTCGGCATTTTAAAAAAAGAATGTTCAAATGAATTTAGAATGGAAATGCATTCAATGGATGACTATTACAGAAACTCTGCATAGAGAACTGATTGTTGAAAACAAAATAAAATGAAAATATGACTAAAAAGATGGAACTTGTTTTTGCATTGAAATGTACACTGAATTATTTGTATCTTTTTGACTTGCTTTCCAGTAAAAATATTTTTAAAGACAAGATACATTTACTGCATAAGATATTAAGACTTTTCTGAGATCTTAACTTTAATATAGACTATACTATACACCTTTTTTAAAAGTTTTTAAATGAATATTCAGCAAGAACACATTCAATTGATCAAAAGTGACATTTAGAATTCTATTGTAAATAAATGCTTAAATAAATTATTTTTAACTTTCTATTAATCAAAGAATCCTGAAAAAAGTATCACTGTTTGCACAAAAATATTCACCTGCACAGCATTGATAATAATCGGAAATGTTTCTTGAGCGGCAAATCAGCATATAAATGAGTGAAAGGATCATGTGACACTGAAGTCTGGAGAAATTATGCTGAAAACTCAGCTTTGCATCACAGGAATAAATTACATTTTAAAATTTATTCAAATACAGCAACAGTTATTTTAAACTGTAATAATATTTTACAGTATTACTGTTTTTTCTGTAATCAGTGCAGCCTTTGTGGAAATAAGAAACATTCAAACACATTTTAAAAATCTTACCAACCCCAAACTTTGTGTTACTGCACCTGCAGATTTATTTTAAACATTTTTTAATATAAACAAGTTAATAGCAAAAAATCTGCCAGTGCAGTAAGACATTTACTGAATAAAATACATTTACAGTATACTGTATTTAAGAGACAATCAATAAAAACAAGTCTTAATATCTTAATAGTAAGTATATTTAGTTGTGTTTGAGATATTTTTTATATTCTTTTAATGATTTAGATATTTTAGTAGGACAATTACACTAAAATACTTGATCAAGACTAGAATTTTTGCAGTGTAGAACTAAAATACATTTTCATTGGGCTTTTGAAGATGTTTATTCTTCTTCAACTTATTGAGCCCTTGTAAAGTTTCATGTGACAATAATGCTTGTGCTTGATTGAACAGGCCCACATTCCATGCAATCGCATTATCGTTCTTAGACAAACGCTTACCAGGAAGTACTTGTATTTGAATTACTGCCAAAGTGTGGCTTCAGTCTTCAGGGTTTAATGGACAAATGAACATAATTTGCTATGCGAGTCATTGTTTTAGTAGTAATATTATGTAATGATATATAACGCATAGTAGCAGCATGATAAAGGATAGAATCATCTGAGAAGTCATTTAATACATTCATTAAAATGCTGAAACGCGTGTAATGTGGGTCTTTGGTATTTGATATTTGATATGGATACTTGCTATAAGACGAAAAGGTCTTAAAAAGAAAGACAAGTGATATTTCAAGTATACTGTATCTAAAGTGAAACACCTGGTCTGGTCCATAACATCACAGTAAAGAAAGAGGCTCTGAAGGGTTGTTTCTCCTCAGAGATGCTCTTCTCTGGGTTTCTTGACCTCCACACAGAAGCCTGATGAGATTTCACTGCCTGCAGTCCAGTCATCTGTCAGAGAAATGAATAAGTGTCATCACAAGGATCACACATGGTTCACAATTTGACTAATATCTAAGCAGGATGGTCACATGGAGTTGGCTTGAAACTTGCCCACTAAAATACTGTATGTTTTCACCATCCCACACTGTACCTGAAATGGGAACAATAACAAACAGTAAAAAAGAAAGAAAAAAATCTATACAAAATGTTAGCTATACACAATCACGTACTTCAGTAATAAAAATTTTTTGGACATGTACTATGGTAAATGGTAATACCATATTTTTGGACATTTACTATAATACCATGTTTTTTTTTTTTGGACATGATACAACCATGTTTTTTACATTTACAATACAGGTTTTCAGATATGTACTGTGGTAACATCAAGTTTTTTAGATCATGTACCATAGTACTACCATGGTACATAAATTAGTATTACTATCTGATATTGTCACTGTATATCATGGCACCACCATCATACTTTTTTGGATATGATAAATGTATTACCGAAGTACCTTGCACAAACCATGTGAATATAAGTAAAAAACTTTCACTTAAGAATAAACTTCTGAACCCACACCAGCTGAAATTATTCTTCCCCCAAACCAAAAAGTTTTTTTTCAGCTGGTTCTGTTGTTCTCCTTGGTCAGTCTCTCACCATCTCAGGTGTCATTAGCTACTCACTCTATTGTACGCTTCTTTTTATTTTCTCTGTATAATTCTGTTTACAAAACTGCCAAAGCCACAATTGCTAGGAGACCCATTGTCAAGATTCCAGCTTAAATGAAATAGTGCGGCACAAAAAAAGCTTCTCCTGAAACCCGTGTGTGTGTGTGTTTTGTTTCACCACCAGACATTCTTATGGAAGTCTCTGGCGGAATATCAGCCCTGCTCTGCCAGCTCTTGTTCTTTTAGCTTTTTTTGCAGCAGACGATTCTCTCTGTTCACAATCTGTCTCTCTATATCCCTGCAATGGTCATTAGGATCAGTATTACAAAATACAGTATGAGGATTCAAAAGTGTGGGATGGAAATCAGTTTAAGCGCGCTGTTGCGTGACTGTAGAGAAAAGTATACACATGCTTATATGGAATGATAGAGACACATGGTTGGTATCTGGCTTGGATCTCTTTTTGTTGACTATAGCCGAAATATGATGTTCAGTATTATTGTTTTTTTTTTATCAATTTATTGTGAACAGCTCGACTGAATTTGTGGAATATTTTTCAACAATGAACGGCAGCACATTTGTAATAAAATGCATCTCTTAGAAGTAAAATCATGTGCATATGTATCTTTCTACTGAAAAGCAAAAACATACTTTACAGATGATGTTGTGGCATTTATGCAGACAGAATAATGCGTCCTTTGTCTTAATGACACATGAAAATACATGTTCATCTCTCATTTGCAGGATGATGAATGGAGCCTGTCCCGTTAAATTCTGTCATTTAGCCCAGAACACACTACAGAGGTTTAAACTATTCACAATTACAAGCACGAACACAATAAAAGCTAAAATGTATTGGTCTAAAAAAAAAACACAAACCCTTCGGCTGCTGGAATTTATCATTTATGACCAGATTTCATTTGGAACTGTAGAATATAATCATGGCATATTTTCACATTCCTATCCTTATATAATGAATACATGCAGAATAATAATGACCGACCAATGGTGCATCACAAATGCTTATGAAACAGGATTGTTTTCTCGCTGCTTTGCTATATATTAAGTGTCATCCTCACAATTTAGACATACTGTATGGCAATTAATATTTTAGTAGACACATAAAAGTTATGAATAGCCCGCAAAACATTATTAAAAACCAAAATGGTGTCATTATAATTCGTATAAACGTCTATATAAAGCATGGTTCTCGCAAAGGTACATTTTTGCATGTTTGTATAGACACTGAGATGTAAAATATTATTTACAGCATCAACAATATTTACAACATCAAAGCATAAACTTTTACATATATATACAACTTTTCAAATGTACAAAAGTTTGTATATCATTTGAGGTTAATGCAATGTTGAATTTAAGTTCCAACTTTCCCAATCTACCTTTTCTTTCAAAAAAATTGGAAAGGGTTGTTGCATTTTAGGTTTATTGTTTTATTTAAAAAAAAAAAACATGTTTGAAAAATTTCAGTCCTGTTTTTGTCCATTGCATAGTACAGAGACTGCCATGGTAAAAGTTGTTAAAGCAACACCAAGTAACTTTTCCTCTGCGGTCGCCCTACAGGTTGGAAGGGGAATTGTCCATTACTGCTGTCGTAAATAATTTAGCCTACCACATTCTACTGTCGCACGCGCACGCACATGCTCTCTGTTTATCCAGCACCGGCTTTGGAATCATGATGACAATTCAAAAGCTACCCGGCTGCTAGGTATCTTACATGTAGTTGTAGTCTACTGTGGAGTACGCTCCACCTATCGGCAATTGTAACGCTTGCCGTAAAGCAAGTCAAATTTGTGGTTTTCTTATGTCTCATTCGGACTACAGAAACACGACCCAATCTGGCAATCTTACATTGCGTGGATATATCAGATAAAGGACCGCAAAGCGGTGGCATAAGTGCATTTCACCATGTCACGACTTGATGAACCACTGAAACGATTTTGAAAACATTATTTTAAGGTAAAAAATCTTACTTAGTGTTGCTTTAATGATTTGCTGATGGCAGCTGATTATGGACTCTTAACTACTTATCCTACTTCATCTAAGTTCTTTTAGATTATTCTCTCACCTGGGTTAGATCTTATCTCTCCGGGCGTACTCATTTTGTCCATCTTAAAAATTTCAGATCACAATCTTCATCTGTTACCACTGCTGTACCTCAAGGCTCTGTTTTGGGCCCTCTTTTATTTATCATTTACCTACTATCTCTTGGTTATATTTTTAGGAAATATGGTATTAGTGTTCATTGCTATGTGGACGACACCCAGCTCTATTTGTCCTCCTTGCAAAAATTCTACTCTTCTTTCTTCTTCCCTCTTGGACTGTCTAGAAGAGATTGAACGCTGGTTTTCACACAATTTTTTCAAGCTGTTTATTCTTGTTGGCACTAAATCCAAATTGGTAAAATCCAACAGCTTTTCACGTTCTATTGATAATTCTATAATCTCCCCATCTCCTCAGTTTAAGAGTCTGGGTCTCGTCCTTGAAAGTACTTTGTCTTTTGAAACGCATGTGAACAATGTTACTCGGTGTGCATATATCCACTTACGGAACATCAGCCGTCTTCGTCCATGTCTCACACCCAATACCACAGCCATTCTTGTACACACTCTAGTCACTTCATGCATTGATAATTGTAACTCTCTCCTATTTGGGTCACCTCATAAACTTCTAAACTTCAGTTGGTCAAGAACTCAGCTGCCCGTATAATTACTTGAACCTTCTCTATTGAGCATATCTTTCCTGTTCTTTATCATTTTCACTGGCTTCCTGTTAAATGTCATGTAGTACAAGATTCAGCTTCTCACTTTTAGAGCTCTTCACAATCTTGCACCCTCATATCTCTCTGACTTGCTTCATATTAACATCCCCAAGCGTACTCTTTAGATCTTCTTCATCTGTTTCCCTTGTTGTACCCTCTGTTTGTTTAGCCACTATGGGGTCCAGGGTGTTCAGCTGTGCTGCTCCTTGTCTCTGGAATTCTCTTCCACAATTTATACTAGACAGGGATTGTCTGACTACTTTTAAATCATGTCTTAAAAATTATCTATTTAAATTAGCTTTTTTTAATCAATTATCTAAATTGTTGTTTTTATTGTCTTGTTTTTTATGATTATCACTCAACTGTACAGTGTCCTTGGGTGACACTGAAGACTGAAGTAATGATGCTGAAAATTCATCACAGGAATAAATTACATTTGAAAATATATTAAAATAGAAAATGTTACCTTATTTGTAATAATATTTCACAATATTACTATTTCTACTGTATTTTCATCAAATAAATGGAGCCTTGTTGAGCTTAGGAGACCCCTTTCAAAAATATAAGAAAGATCTTACCTACTTTTGAATGGTAGTGTGTGTGAAAACACTACATAAGAATTGTTTCGAATATATTAGTTCACCCTGTAAAAAAAAAAAAACATTTAAAAGGTATTGATGTCAAAACCATGATTACGTTAACATATGACCATCCAATCGCCCTCCCGCTCGCCTACATTTACATATCAACGCTATTCAGTAACTGCCCCAAGGAAGTAGAACAATCATTATTCGGCAGGCACATGATTTCCCTACATGTATGGGACCTGAATACTGCCATCTTTGCTCATAGGCACATATGCAGGTTTGTTATTGCCAATGGCACCACTCATTTTAATCTTGTAAGAGCGCATATCAGATCTACGCAGAGAGCTTGATAGTGTGTGGTAGGAGTTGAATTTAGTCTCATTTACACCAACTCACATAAGTCAAATTGAAATGCTCACCTGCCATTTCCCTGTTTTGTATATTCAACCACATACAGTGAATATAAGTGGGCAGGGGGTCTTGCATGATTGTGGGGGCTCAGGAAACAGCACCTCTGCCTCGAGCCATGCTGTGCTGTGCTAAGCAAACACGTAATGAAGTTATGCAGCCTTAATGTTTTTGAGGACTGCAAGCTTTCAAACCACAGCTCCGTTACTGTGCCTGGCGGCTTCAATCCAGATGGATACAGTAAAAGCACAAAACTCATGCACCGCAAATCAGAATTTAAAACCCCATCAAGATAAATTACCATGTTTACAAGGTAAGATAATCCCCGGGTACAGAAAGAGTTCTCTTTCCTTCTCTATAGCCAGGTCTATATAGTTTTGATCTGGCTCTATGGACAAATAGTCATCCACAGTGGAGACAGCAAGCAGTGCTTTTACATATTTGTAAATGATGTAAACGCAATACTTCGATCAAAAACATGTAAACGCAATACTTCGTAAATTACATGTAATTTGTAAATTATGATATTTTTGAGTGAAACTCTTTTAATGTAAACTGATTGGAAAGGCAGGAAATTACTTATATTCAGAACAGTGATATGCATCATGTTGTTACTTTGATCGTACCTCTTGCAAAAGTGGATGGGAAGCTATGTGCCTTCAGACTTTGCATGCTTAATAAAAAGCGTAGAGGATGATCCTCAGACCATAATCACATGCTTTTTGTATCACAAACTGTCCTTCTGTCTTTCGACATGGTACAGCGGCCACACTATTTCATATTAAAGGCCTGAAATCTGGGTATGAATAGAGAGAGACTCTGCATGTGACTGCAACACTGCAAAATCAGCAGAATTAGCTTGTGTCTCAATCATAGAAATGATGCCAACTCCATTAGTAAGGTTTTAAAGCCCAAGGCTTGCCAGTTCGGATTGAGTCCCTGTGATCCTGGCATGGGGTCAGAAAGCTTGTGGAAACAGTGGAGGGGGGAGAGTGCCAAAAGAATGCCGCTCTGGTATCCAGCCACTCTTATCAGCTGACGGTCACACCACTTTGACTCAACTGTGTGCGTCCTTACATACTGTACATTAGTCAGGTACTAGACATATGTGACTGCACTCAGTCACATTCACAGGTATCATCAATCTTACACAGAAAAACAAACACTATGTGTGTGTATATATATATACATATCCATACATATACAAAAACATTATTCATTCAAATACATTTAACCTGATAGGTCATGAGTTCTGGGGTGAAGTCTTTCTGAACAATTCACTGAAAAGAGTCAAGCTTTGAATAGAGCTTTACTGCTTGCATTATATGTTAATAGAAAAATTAACAAAAATCTTCAAAGTTATTCGGTTGCAGTGTAGTTGTTGCTTTAAATGGAACCAGAATGAGAACCGACTCTTGATTTCCCAACCTTGCCCTGGACTCCTATTTTCATGTGGCCTTGGGTGCAATTCCTGGGTGCACACCTTTTTGAAAAACAGCTTTAAACCAATCAAACAAACCGGACTCTGACGTCAATGGACTGTGAGGCACACTAAAAGCTCAAATGTTAAAAACGCTCTCAAACGTACACACACTTTCTCAGAAACACACATGATGAATTTTCTAGTTAGTATTTAACCAACAGAATTGAATGATGATTATTATGATCCATACAGTAAGCCTCATTCCTGCTTAATTGGCTCCATACCCACCGGTGGGGCTTACGAGCTGTTTTACCTAAACACACTACTGTCAGCCAAGAACAATTACTGCTGGGACATTTTAGGCCGCAGGGACTCAGTGGGGAATGGTGCGGCACTAAAAAAATCCCTCAACTTCAATTTAAGCTGAACAAATGTTCAGAGAAACTGAGATGTCGTGCACCATAGGAAGTAGAGACTTAGTTTCCGAGTGATTATTTGAACCACACTGAGTTGTTGTAAATCAAATGTTTTCAAACAGATTGAAGTTAGCTGTATTTCAATTCCTTTAGTAACACTTCACAATGTTAACAGTAGAGTAGAATTTAAGTGTCAAAAGTAAACATTTAAAAATTATGGAATTGATAAGTCTGAAGTTTCCAACAAACATTGAGGAAGAGTAAATCACAATGCTACAGATATATAAATGGCTTCTTACCACACTCCGGTATTCTGAATAATTCCACTGGAATTCTGGGCGGAGCTATCAGTTTTGACTGACCAATGGCAGATGGCGGTAGTGATCGTAAAACATGTTTGCAAATAATAATTATTTTGCTATTCAGTTTGTCTTTAGGTGCACATAAATTGGCACATTTAAATTGTATATTGGAGGAGAAATTGGAGGTATTCATATTTTTATTTTGAATACATTGTATTAAAATTGGTTTATTTTTGGCATTATCCTAATTTGCATACAACATACTACTATACTCCATGCTATGTCTACTGTAATATATGCTATTATACTGTATACTTAGCTGGTGACAAGACTAAACACTTTAGTATACAATATACCAGTAGTGGGACAAACTATCATGTCACAAAAATTGCATTTGTATGCAAGTGGCTCCTTTTTGTACCACAACTAAAGCCGAGTTCACACTGCACGACTTTTACCCCAATTTTCACTCACCAACAGATTTTGCGAAATCGCCAACAAATGCCCGAAATCGGAGGCAAATTGGTGCCCGCGAGTGACAATCACGCCGTGTGCATTATCAAAGACGCAGACGCCCGTCAGATATTTGGCATGCCAGAATATCAGCAAGCATGGCTCCTTCTCTGTCTATTTGGACCCAATAAATGGGGGAAAGTTTAGTCGAACTTTGGACCGTAAGCTTCTTGCGGGCTACCATTTTTAATAACAATTCCGGTCTCACTCGTGATCTTGTGTTATTTCCTTATCACTTCTCGCGTGTGTTTGGTTGTGAAATGTAGTTCGTGGACCAGTCAGAGTTGTAACCCCCATGTCGCCGATCCATCCAACAGTGATCTGACGACTTTGAAAATCGTGCAATGTGAACTCGGCATAAAGCATTAGATCTGATTAGAAGTCATCTGGAGGAAGAAAACAAATCTTGAAAAGGTTATAAAATAATTGGTGAATTTGACGTCTTGCTAGGAGCTGTGGATTGTTCCATTATATCAAAATGCCACAACCCATACACCATTAAAGGCACACTATGCAAGAATTGTACCTTAATATAACAGCTTCAAAGTCATTTCGGTGGTAAACAAACTCATAGTAGGGCGAATCATCCTGGTAGTAAAGCTTGGGGGGGACGCCGCTGGAAAAACCAGCAATGCAAGATTGAGAGGAGCGCCCCCGACAAATCTCGCGAGAATCACGACATGCTTTACGGCAACGACGTCACACACGTCAACAACAACATATGAAGCACGAAGACACTTGCGCGCATTTCAGACGTGATACTCGATGATGAAAAAAGGAAAGAAAACGCGGTCGGAAGAGATTAGGAAAAGGAAAAGAGAATCTGACCGCGTGAGGAACCGGAAAAGAGTCCCTGATTCGCCCTTGCTATGTGTGTGCGTGTTGTGTGAGTGGGCGCGGCTGATCAGCGCGGCTGATGAGCTGATCAGCGCCAGCTGTTTTGAATGAGGATGTCCTATATATTGTTTGTCACCTCATCCTATCTTTGTCAGATGGTTGTTGAGGCTACCAGGGTTCTACTCGCCGTGTTCTCCTGCATTCCAGTCCTGTACCCATGCAGTGGTTTCCTGAGATTTTCCCGGAGGAATTTCTACCTGTTCCTGCATCTGTGTCTACCCACTGCGTCCCTGCGTTGCCGAGCCTGAGTCTTCTTCTGCCTGCTTCCATTTTGACCCACACAAAAATCTACTATTGTGCTCCATAAATTACTGTTTACCCGCAACTGAATCCTTTGACTATTTCCTTCAGAGTTGTGACAGTCGCACTCGGTCGGGCTTTCACTAGACGGCGCGAGCTAATAAGCAGCACTGGATGCAACCGCAATGCTGATCTGGCGATCTTGTTGATGGACTAGTAAATAAATCTCTTATTTCTAAACTTGTTTGCGTTCTATGTTGTTGCGCTTGCTTGTAGTATGTCATTTTTTTTACGATGCTGTTCATTCGTCCATTGTTGATAATTAGACCAGTCCAATAATTTCCACATATGTCTAGCTAGCTATTTACGACAGTGCAAGTATTCCACAGCGACTATAGTGGTCGGTGTTTGACAAAAACACAATTTCTGCATAGTATGCCTTTAAAATCAGGCACTTCTACCAACCTGCACAACTAAACAAGAAGGGCAATTGTCAGAGAAGTGACCAAGCAGCCAGAATTCTTTGGATAAAATGGAAGAAACTGTGGATGTCTGGATAATCTCTCAGCGTGTCAGAGATTTGGCCTCCATGTGCGAGTGGCTAAGGAAGCCACTGTTAAAGAAGGCCAACATGAAGTCACTCAGTTTACCAGAAGACATATGACTACATTTTAGCACTTTGTCTCAAGAGAAAAGCTCCATGTGGTGCAATCAAACAAGCAAAAAATCTTTTCAAACAAAAATGATGTCCAATAATTCTGTGTAATTCCCAGTCATTTAATTAAAGCTAATTAAAATATGTTCTGGTATTACCAATGAGCCCAAGTAAGTTTAGATCGGGAAGAAAAATTCAAGACATCAAAGATGTTAACCGGTCACATTCAAAGTATTGGTGAGTGAATAATTCTGCAAAAGAAAAAATATAATTCATTCTGGAGAAAAGTAGAATATTAGCTTCCAATTAATTTGTGACAACAGGCAACATTTTCATTTCTTAAATCCAAACAAACTTTGGTCATCAGAGATCTGAGGTTTCAGTCATTTTAAAATTGAAAGGGAGCGGTCTTGTGCGTTGATTCAAATGGTCAAACATTTACAACAACTTAAAGTATTTTTTAAAATTAGGTTTAATGTAATGTCCCTGGTATTGACGTCAAGCCTAAAAGTCCCCGACGGAAATTGTGCACTGTCTGCCCTGTCCCAGACCTCCAGACCTGCATTTCCTCTAAGCCGTTGATGATGGGCGAGGCCAGCACTTTACACAGACCTGCCTGAGGTGTTAAAGAGCTGCTCTCACTCACCGCACCGGCCTGGAAAAATAGCTTTTAGCATTAAAACTCATGATTCAACGCTCCTATTCAGCATGTGTAAAATTAGACCCCATCATCACAGAGATACAAACGGCCAAGTCACAGAAGTACTACGGATATTTCCAGTCCCTCTGACCCTCTCGTGCTTGTGCGTAAACAACCCAGAGCCGCGTGTAAGTATGCCACATACCTGCACTATAAGCGGCAAGCACACCTGTCTACCCCTGAACACGGCACATCCCGCAGCAGAGGAAGTGCATGTTAACTCGTAGGTTGCTAACAGACTTTCTAGAACTTGGCTAAAGTCACAAAAACTTGCTGTTTTTTTGTCCTTTTTCGTGTTTACTTAATCTCAGATAACCTCAAGGTCTGTTCCAAATGCAAACGCTGAGCAAGCAACATCAGTCCAAATCAACAGTTACAATAGCTGCAATATGGTGAGGAAAGATCAGCAAATCCTAGAAATTACACCGCGATTGTGTTAAAATACTATTGCAGTTTGATTTGTAGTGCCAATTATATGTAAGCCACTTTGGAAACATTAACTGAGCATCCTGACCAGCCCAACACAGCAACAACAGCTCAATGGCAAAGGGGAAACCTGTTTGAAAACAAACTACACACTTCAGATGTATGGCTAATCTATGGTATATTTTCTACGGCTAATGAATGCTGCATCATCATGTCAGAATTACAGCATTACATGATTCCAGGTTGTAAAAACCATCAACCTCTTTATCAAACTCATAATTACAAATTATATTTTAAAAAAATAAACTCAAACTTCTCTCACGTGAACGTTGTAATGTCATGTAAAAAATAACCAAAATGACAGCACCTTAAGTTAAAGGCAATTTAACCTGTTAGTTTATTTTTAATGTTACCTGGTGCTTTTACATCATTTTGCAAGAGAATAGTTAATTTGTTAAAGGCACACTGTGGAACTTTTCAACCTTTATAATATATTACCAAAACCCATTGAGATGGTACATCGACTTACAATAGGTTGAATGACACGTCTGCCGAAGCCTGAAGGTGTCTGTATCGCTTGTACTAGCACTATGTAACTTCGGGTTTCGGGTAGGAACCTGAGCACAAAAAGAACTACAAAATTCGACCGCTTTACGGCATACGTCACTTCCCCCACCACCCCAACTTCCTCAGATTCTGACGTGAGAGCTCAACTCGTGTTTGATTGCCGGCGTCTGTATGTTGTCGTCATGGCTGAATCAACAGCTACTCGGAAGAAAGCAAAGAAAGCAAAGATTTTGTCAGAGGAGACCAAAAAAAAGAAAAAGGGAGAGTTTAAAATAAACATCGGCATAAAAGTGTATATATAATGTAATATTTACTGCGAATTCGTGTAACAAAACTGATATAAGTCACAACATACTGCCGTATACAAATGTAAATGTAAATGTTTTTTTTCCTTTCAGCTCATATATGTTTGTATTTGTGTAAAAGGAAAAACAAACTGAAGACTACAAATAACGGAAATATGTAGTGAGTTATATCAGTTTTGTTACACGATTTCCCGACTACTCGATTTCATCTCCAACCCATTGCAAAGAGATCCCGAAGACGTTAATTGTTTGCCTCAGGTGTGTTTGATTAGGGTTGGAGATGAACTGTGCAGGACAGACGATCGGCAGGAGCAGGATTGGGCAACCCTTGTCAATGCGACTTACCTGATCAGACATTGTTTTCTGCGTATGCTACTTTTATTCAATTTGTTTTCTTTATAGGATTTATATTATTAATCTTATATTTATATTATTATTTTGGTCAGTAGTGAATCGATTAACTTTCTCCAACATACAAATCAAATGCCGTCTGCACACACATAAAGACACGGGAGGTTGACCGGTTGTTGACTTTTGCGACAATGCTGCGGCGCTTGTGGCCTCTAGGGGCACTAGACGTGAAAATTACAGGTCGAGCGCACCCTAGTGGCCAAAAATTCCACAGTGTGCCTTTAATTAAGTGGTTTTTGTAATGATCACCAAAGCAGGACATGAATACATTTTGGAGTTATGACTCATGAGTGTTGACAGAAACATCTTAGTTTTATTTGTTTAGCACTTTTCACAATCCATGATGGTTCTAAAACAAACAATTTCTGAGGACGTGAGAAAAGACTTAATTCAGACATGGCATGGATGCAGAATATGGTCAGCTTATCAAAGTATGCTGGCTCATCCAACAGATAATAAAAAATAAAATAAATGCAAAAATGTGTACTGTACTGTTTATTAGAACTCCTGGGGTGTTTCGAATCAGTCAATCTGTGTGTGTGTGTGTGTGTGTGTGTGTGTGTGTGTGTGTGTGTGTGTGTGTGTGTGTGAGCACACTGTAAAGACACGGTGAAAGAACTCACTGTTTCCACTTTTATTTTCCACTGAATAAACAAACCTGTTAAGGGCAAACATGAACCTCACCTTCAGAAAAGCACAGCATGAGGCTCTTGCATTCATGAGGTGAAAACAAACAAAAAAAATCTCATCTCAATCATTCCATACAGATTTTAGCCAATTATAAGCAGGACTATTGAATTTCCGCTTTATATGCATTAATTAACAAAACTGAAAATTAATGAAAAATGCATGCTTTTTTCTCTGGCAGAGCACAAGCGATACAAACATCTACAATCTGCTTTACATTTGCAACAAATATCCCTCACAAAAACACAAAGCTATAAAGCTCGCTTTGCATGCGTTTAAGCGCTCCCCGTTGAGTACATGTGCGTGTGTGTGATTGAAAAGCAACCATCGTGCAAAATGTTCCCCTGTACAAACTGCACACAGTGGGGTCTATGCATTCATAAAAGTTCTTTGAGAGGGCAGAGAGCACAACTTTACCAGCCCAACATGCAGAGTGCATTTTTATACAGCTTCACCTTTGGCTCGTGATGAGAGTTGTTTTGCAAAAAGAAATGAAAAGTGAATGTAAATAACATAACACAGGCCTCATGTCCCCGAACTCATAATTTACTGTGAAAAGCAGCACTTTATGGGCATTCTTTTGGCCTATACAAAACAGCCCCCATCCACCCTCACACAGAATGGGCCTCTTTTTCTCTCGCTCTCCTTCCAACTGTTATGTAACAGGGATCATTATCAGCTATCTTTGAAGTGAAGCGAGGGAGGGGGCGGAGCTTCTCTAGTCCCTCAGTTTCATTCTTGTTTATGGTTACTGTTGTCACAGTGATAGTAGAAACCCTCTATCGGGTCTTGAGTGATTTTATATCCTTGCTCTGTATTTTTCTGACTGGTTCTCTTGGGAGATTGGTTTCTGTGGGTTTTTTTTTTTTTGTACACCACTGTAGCTGAAAAACTTTCTCTCTTCTCCCCACTCTTTCCTGTTTTATGCACTTCATATTTCCATTCCACACTTCAGTCTTTTACCTAATCAAAATTTAATGAGTGGCATAAAGAAATAAAAAAAAACACACACATTCTGAGGCACTGACAGAAATGAAGGCAAGAGATGTTTTTTTCTTTTTTACAATTACTGAAGAAAATGTGAGTTCTGCTTTCCCGAGCCTTTTCTTATTCTAAATCTGTGCAATTTGTACCTGCTTTATTGTCCACCAGTTAAAAATGTACTTAGAAAAGCACTAGCACACTAAGCTGCACGATGTGAGGTATCATGTATGTTGTACAAACCGGTGAAGGATTTAAATTGAACACTTATGCAGGGTTTGTTCAGATCGGTAAACCAAAGTAAAAGCATAGTAACACTTGCCTCAGCAAACACTTCTAAAAATGTAGGTCATCCATTACAGGGATCATTTATGAGTATAGAAACACACTGCTTAACGCATGGCTGTGTTTACTCTACAGGCGAGCATATCTTTTTTGAGAGTGCGACTTTTTTCCAACAACCGAAATTGGGTTTGGGGTAACACAAGTGAGTTTATTTACGAAGCAAGTTTATTTACAGTTTGAGTTTGATTTTAATCCTTGCGGTGCTGCTTGTGTAATTTTCGCCACACCTGAACAATTTAGGTAAACGCTTCACCGAGCTGGGAGTCTATGAGGACCCCATGGTAATAATGTAATTAGGGAAAGTTCAAACACTTAACAGTTTTTATGTTAATTTATTCAAGACGCCTTGTTCTCAAAGTCTTCTGAGGACATGATGAGGCCAGATCATACAGCATGTTTACAGACACTTGCACAGCTTAGACAGACTATGGGCCTCACAGTACAAGCACTGGGTGAACTGAGAGAGAGAGAGAGAGAGAGAGAGAGAGAGAGAGAGAGAGGTGCAGTGAGAGAAAAAAGAAGGACATACAGAAAAAGCAGCATGTGGGTATCAGTGAAATGGCAGAACAGAATCCTGTTGTGAGGAGTTTTGGCAAAGTGCCAAAACCCCCGGTGGCCACAGATTGAGCCATACTGAAGTGACGAGTCGACACTGGGGGGCAGCCAGGAAAAAATAAAACCAAACTAGATTTATAGAGTCCTTCATAGTTTGACAAAGATACCCCCCATAAAATGATTTTTACAGACTTTTACTTCCTGTTAAAACAGGAAGTTGGTATGACGCCTTGAGAATGTCCCTCCCCATATATGGTATAAAGTAATGGCTGTGACATAACTAAAAAGCTATTGGTTAAATAGCCAATAGCATTTATTTGTTAAATAGCCAATAGCTTTTTAGTTAGGTCACAGCCATTACTTTATACCATATATGGGGGAGGGACATTCTCATTCCAGAAAGAATTGTATTGGATAAAAGAGTCATTAGTCTGATTTTCCAAAAGACTACATTCTGCTAAAAGTGAATTTTAGCAGATTTTTATAAGTACACTACAGAAATTGACCGAAAGGACACAAAACTCACTTTACCAAATGTGATAGTATAAATAGCCTTATAATGTAGAATCACTCTAAAGATGATGACTAAATAAAATAAGGCACATTTTTTCTGTGGTGTATAGGGATATAAATCATTTGTGTGAAGCTATAGGGGAAAAAGCTGACATTTAGTAATGGCATGCAGCTGTTTGCAAAATAAAATAAAAGCTGATCTTAATAAGTATATTTGTCTTGTTTTCCATTTGAAAATCCTTTAGACAAATTTACTGTGCATATAGATATTAAGACTTGTTTCTTTCAGACAAGACATCCATTTGCTGATTTTTCCTGCAATTTGGAAGAGAAAAAGAGAGTCTGTAATCGTCTTCCTTTCATTTCATTCATCTCACTGGGGCCAGAGTGAGACGGAGGGTAGTTTTCAAGGAACCGTTTTTCAGAGCGTGCTTTGCCAGTCCTATATTTGAGAGCGAGTTTTTTCACTGTCCCTAACTGAGCCAGAACGTGCTTATTTTGAAATGTGCCGAGTGAAAGACTTGTGGAGCGTGTTTGGGCATGGGGATACAGGGGCCCCACAACACCCCCTCCCATTCTTGAGGAGAGTCAATCTATGGCCCAAATGGAGCTTTCAGTGTGTGAGCTGTGCTGTATTGTGCTAAGGAAATGTGACTACACTCAGTGTTTACACTCTCTCTACGACCCCCTCTGTGATAAGTATAATATATTCTGATCATGAGAGACGGCTCCTTGGCTCTCGATTGGCCCAGTGCGATGACATCATGTTCATAAAAGCATGTTAAAGGAGCTACAAATATTTTTCAGAACAGAGAGAAAGGGTTTGTCCCTTTTTGTCTCAAAGGCATGCACAAAATGTACCGTACACTCTGTATCTGTGTGGATACTGTGTGCCACAGTCAAAATTGAAAATTTAGATACATCTGAAAGGCTACAGTACTAACTCGTACAGTATATAATGCCTCGTTTTATTTTTAAAAGTAATGGAGCAGACATGTGAAAAAAGGGAGTAGGAAGGAACCACAAAGGGCCTTCTGGTGCCCATTCGTAGCCAAAGACACAACAACACTGATTTAATTTGATGTGTTTGGCCTGTGGAGGGCACAACATGTACCAGTGTTCTCTCTCGCTTTCAAAAACACGTGAAGACAGGCCCACATAGGTATATTGCAAGTTTAATCATTAATTTGTCCTAGAAATGTTTTTTAGGACAACATTCACATCAACATCAATCAGACGCCCCAAATATGATTATAGAGATTATGATCATTAGCAAAATTAGCACACAAAAACGCCAGTGTTATGAGCCATATCTGCTTTTAATGCTATAATATTATGTGAACCTTGCTAGTACTGGGTTGGGCCCTGTTTTTTCCTTCTGAACTGCCTTAATTCTGTGTGGCATAGATCCAACAAGGTGCTGGAAACATTCCTCAGAGGACATTCCTCCATATTGACATGATAGCATCACACAGTTGCTGCAGATTTGTTGTGTGCATTTGAGTATAGTGAAATCATTGTCATGTTCAAGAAACCAGTTTGAGATGATTTGAGCTTTGTGATATGGTGCGTTATCCTGCTGGAAGTAGCCATCAGAGGATGGGTACACTGTGGTTATAAAGCGATGGAGATGGTCAGCAACAATTCTCAGGTAGGATGTAGAGTTTAAGCGATGCTCAGTTGGTACTAAGGGGCCCAAAGTGTGCCAAGAAAATATCCTCCACACCATTACACCACCAGCAGCCTGAACCGTTGATACAGTACAAGGCAGGATGGAGCCATGCTTTCATGTTGTTTATGCCAAATTCTGACCCCATCTGAATGATGCAGCAGAAATCCAGACATTTTTCCAATCTTCTATTGTCCAATTTTGGTGAGCTTGTGCGAATTCGCCTTTGGCTAAGCCACACCCTAGAATGTAGATTGACCAATCACAGCGCAGCCAAGAACGAGCTCCCACAGAGGTCCGACACTTTTTCACAGCGCTCCATTGCCTTTAACACAGGCGTCTCATATTTTTGGTCTCGGCAGGCTATTACTGTCGTAGCTTTATCAAAAATATGGTTAAACGTTGTGCCTGGGGCATTTGTAACACAGATACGCGTTTCCCAGAGAGGTTGGAGGGGTGTGTGCGTTTTTTTCCCTTCCCAAAACCGAAGTCAAATCCTGACAAGTGTCGTCTAGCACACGCTGCTAATAAATACAACGTTATACTCGCGTAGTCCGTTTGCTTCGTAATAACGATTATAGAAGTGAATAGAGACCTACCCAGCTTTGCATGAACAGTCTTGCTCCTTGATATTGTTAGTCCCAGCCTCCGTCTCAATTAGTAGGATATGCGGTGGTTCATTTTTTGACTGTGACCGGTATGCTTTTGCCTCTATTTTGGATGTCTTGTTGTTCCTTGCTTTTCACCTGTATGTCATGAACGTATGCCTTCGAACGTATTTTGCAGCCCCTTTTGACTACTTCTATCGGACACTTTATTTGCTGCTTTATAAAAGTTTGATAAAATTTCAGCAGGAAGAGCTGTCACAGCATAAGCCATGTTGATACCAGAGCCCAGATGAAGTTTGTTTGTCGAACGTAGCAACAGTAACTAAGGGGGGCGGGGCTTAGCAAAAGGCAAATTGTAGCCTCAGTTTGCTGTTCTTATATGACAGGAGTGGCACCCGGTGTGCTTTCTGCTGCTGTAGCTCTTCTGCTTCAAGGTTTGACGTGTTGTGTGTTCAGAGATGCTCTTCTGCACACCTTGGTTGTAACGAGTGTTTATTTGAGTTACTGTTGCCTGTTTTTGAACCAGTCTGGCCATTCTCCTCATCAACAAGGTATTTTCACCCACAGAACTGCTGCTCACTGGATATTTTCTCTTTTTCGGACCATTCTCTGTAAACCCCTAGAGATGATGCATGAAAATCCCAGTAGATCAGCAGTTTCTGAAAAACTCAGGCTAGCCCGTCCGGCACCAACAACCATGTCATGTTCAAAGTTCTTCCCCATTCTGATGCTCTATTTGAACTTCAGCAGATTGTCTTTACTATTGCTGCATCCCAATTCGACTACTTATACTACGTCCTAAAAGTATGTACTCTTTTTGTGTGTTTGGGCCAAACAGATCTTCACGGAAGTTCACATTGTTGTTGCAGGTGAAATATAACACGGATAACATTAAATAAATAAAACGTTTTATCAGGTTAAATGTTACTTATTTGTCACTTAAACGCTTTATCACTTTTAAAATTTGAACACTTCTTATTTGTGTTTGTAATTCTGAACGAATCCTCCTATATATATAATGTTCTGCAACCATGACAAGCTAGACAAATCTTTATTATATTATAGCAGTTATATTAGACTGAGGGACCCTTGTACCCGAGATCCCCTTAACAAAAGAAAAACACTGTTTATCCAGCACTGACCCAGTGTTCCACAACACGCGAACACACACAAACAGAAGCCTGTGGCCTACTTCATTATTCTTTGAAATCAGCTTGTTAGAAGCTGATGAGGTCGGCCATTTCTGATGAGTTCTGACAGAGTGAATTAAAAAAGATGCAATCAAAGTCTACCATTATCTATTCAGTGTTTTCTCTGGCTCACATTCTATTTTGGGCACAAAGACATATCCGGAATTCATTCCTTTTGAAGCAGCACAAAAACAAATTCTTTGTTATGTTGGCAATAGTTCAGGATAAGACAGATAGTTCAAACAGGGACTCATTAGAAAAATGCAACAACAAGCATAAATTAGTAAATTGCTCAATTATATAACTGATATGAAGCACCCAGATTTAAAGAGTACCAAGAGTCTAATTTTCCCTGTAAACTGCACAATGGAATTGTAATATAATACAATGTGGGCGGTTATTATAAAGAAATTATTTATAAATGTGAGATAAAATGTGTAATACTATTTGCCATTTATTGTCAAGACGTGGGTTTCTTATTCATTTTTATTATCCATTAAAATTGCTATTTAAAAAAAGTTTTATGCACGGGGGAAAACACTGTACATCTGAGAAATATCATTAAGATGAAGAATCCAGTCCTGTTAGTGGCCTAGAAATAACTTTTTAGTGTAAATGGAGCATATGGCCCTTTAACAGCCAATGCCATGTTAAAGTCACATCATGACCTGCCAGGTCATTCAAATTAATAGTTACTAATAATAATAATAACAGCAACAATAATAGTTTTGCTCTATATGGGACTTTCAAATAATATGCTTGCTTTATATGGGACTTTCAGCCAGTGTGCAAGCATAAACATGAAAAATTGTTGGGTTCAATCCAATGTCTGTTTCAGTTTAGTATGAGACAGCAACAAACAAAAAATATACAGCTTCAGTATGAACTGGGCAGCAAACCTCGTGCATCCACACTGACAGGCATCAATATAAAGTTCAAAACCACTATGGCAAAAAAAGAGCCAGTGAGGTGTAAAAAAAATTGATTTATATAAAATGAGGGCAGCCATTTTGAAATCAAATGACCAGCCATGTCTTACAATATAAGTTAACAAACAAAACCATCAGGCCAACTTACCACAAACTCCAGTATCTCCAAGAGAATGTGAACTTTACATGTCATGCACAAGCCAACCTGCAGTAAAATCACATAAATGTGTGGATTCTCCAGACCTGATGGGGGCAGCAGAGGGACTAATGATAAACTCCTGTGCTGTATCCCAATCCGCCTACTTCTATGCCCTACTGTTTGTCATACAAAACTGCAAAAAAAATGATATAATCCAGCAAATATATTTCCCTTAAAAGCACTCTATCTTTTAAACCATCCTAAAAATAACTAACAAATCAGTGGCACAACCACTTGTCATGCCACAGTACGTGTCATACATATCATGTATACATGTCATCAGTATCCACTTTTTTTTTGCAATGCATGAATGAATGCATGAATGTATGAGACTTTCAATTCCTTAGCCACTATGTAAATAACTACAAAAATAATAATGTTCAGTAAACAGTCAAATTATTTTGACAAAATAGTGTTTATGGTCACGTTAATAAATTAAAGTACTTCCCTACTGTAGGCGAAAAAAAGTGTGTGACAAAAGAACTATGTCCAAATTCACAGTATTAATAAATGACCTACTTCTTCTGGGAAGATTCTGAAGTGTGCATACGATGGACACCTTACAATCCCATGATGCCACGAGAGAGGATTTGTGAATGGCAGTGAAGCGACACAACTGACGCTGGTACAGTAGATCACATGATAATGACAGCATGACAAATGTAGTACGTCAAGATTAGAAACTACACGCTGAATAAACAAACCTATATAAATACTATAGAATACTATATAGAACTTATTCAAAATAAGAACCTACTCAAGAGAGCATGCGATTTCAGATGCAGCCATAGAGGATTCAATGCACACTGGAAAGCTGCACATTAGTACAGCGGTTTAAAAAGCACATAGCAATAAAAACACTTGACTTCTGGTCTTTGGGCAAACCTGAGGTTGTTCCTAATTTAGTCTGTACTTTTTATTTCATAAAAATAGTTTTTGCAGATATAACATTTCAACAAAGTGTAATTTTATAACATTCTATTGCAACATTTAATCAAAGGGTAGGTCTGGCTAAGCTCTGAAAATCCACTGACCCTATAGAGCCGTCTCTGCTCTGTTCAATGGCCCTGTAAAACTGTTCAAGATGTTGCCCATCTGTTCTTTGAACCATTGATCATCGATCATTGGCTCACAGCTTGGAATAAATTCAGCAATGGCCCCCGATTAGTCCAGCAGAAATGACTCAGCATTCATGCTATTCATGGAGTCTGAATGCGTCACACACTGCTTCAGCAGAGCGCTCCATGATGGTGACATACAGCTACGGGCGGCTTTTATGAGATCAGCAAAAAATTGGCAACCACAAACTCTCAAGTGAAGCAAACGAGAAAAGCTCTCATTGGACATAAGAGTGTTGTTCCACTGCACTTAGTAACTTAGAAAGAGCTTTATTTAAGGTTCGCACCGTTGAAGGGAGCCCATTGTATAATGTTACACAACACTGAGTAATTCTCCTCAGGCTCGTTGGCACAATTGCTCGGTTTCTTTCTAAATTGTGTCTCTGTGTTGGTGGTTCAAGTTTGTCTTGAGGGAATACGCTTTACTACTAAATTCTGTGTTGATTTTGGCTTGTTTCTACCCATTGGCAAGCAGAGCTATTGTATACATGCTTAGATTGGAGTATTCCATCTTTGGTTGAAGATTAATGAGATAGATTTATGCTATTTTTGTTTTTTGCCAAGTGAGTGTTGGCAGATCATAAGGTGATCGAAATAACTTTTCATTACCGTAACGTTTGAGGTATGGGTGCACATAGAAAATATTTCAACAATTTTTAAGTGTCTCTGGATTCATGCATTTTGTCTGATGAAAAATCGAATCACTTAGAAAAGTAATAGCACTCAGATGCACAATTTGAGGTATAATTTGCGCGCAGAAGTTTAATACTAATACTCTTGCTTTTGTATAACCCCAAATCTTAAGTATGAGCATTAGTTATAGTGATGTTTGCCCTAGCACTAAAAATGCTTTTGAAAAAACTTATATCCACATTGACAATTACAGAGCTTTAAAATCTTCAATATCAATTGGCAAATCATCAAAAGACTGCAAACTCTCAGTCCATTTCTGAACTGAGATGGATTGGCTTTCCACCCCAATGAAATCCACATGCTTTCCTCGACAGGCCACGGTTACATCAGTTAAAGATGCATTTTATGACCCCGAAAACACTGACATCATAAATAACTGCAGAAGTGAAATGGAGTCAAGAAACATAGACATGTTCATGGGCCTCTATACGCTACCATAGTAAATATGGTCACTTTACTGAGACAAGAAACCTGGAGCAAAGGAGAAAAATAATTATACCAGATTAATGTTTGGTTTTCTGATTTTAAATTAATTTAACGCAAATTTGCTAGAAATATTTCAAAATATTTTACAAAAACAAATAATAATATTTATCAAATATAAAAAATCCCCATATACTGATACATTGAATGGCAGTCAATGCAGAAAGATGCTTCTTCTAGCCAGATGGTGTAGTTACGAAATCTACCAGCAGGGGCTACATTGACTCTATTAATGGTGTGAGTTTGGGGGTGGGGCTATCAGTTTAGCTGACCAATGGGAGACAGGGAGAATATTCAGGAAACCTGCTCGAAAACAATCACTATATTTGCAATTCTCTTTGGTGAAGTTTCTACCACAGAAATTACACACTTCAGCTTTAGCGATTGTTAAAAAATCAAGACTTCTAATCAAAGAGCAAATAACACACCATACAGGACTCATGGATTGCCATCATCATCCAGTGAGGTGAAAATGTCCCTATGAACCATTTATCTGCCAGAGAGCAGACTGTTTGGAAATCATTTACGTCATTGCTACCTGAAAAGCAAAGGTTCACGGAGACAAATATTGATTGAATCTGAGCTCTTACCGTCACTGTAAACACATGATCGATAACACAGAGGACTGAGAGAAAGTTGTGTCTGGTCAAGCCAGGCAAAACTGCGTCAGTGAGCGTCAGAGGTTTCTGTTTGTTTAAATGATAAATTTGAACACATTTATTTGAATTACAAACTAGTCTCAATACATAAGACTTTATTTGCCTTTCAGGTTTACCCATTAAAAAAGTGTTACACATAAATTAATATTACTTTTGTGAAAAAATATGAATAAATTAATCATGGCTGACTGATTCATATTAAATAATTTTCTTTCCTTAAAAGCACACATTTCATAAGTTTTTTTTTTATTACGTGACAAATCATTTTTTGCACTGTGCAAAGATTACACATAGCTGACACACATTAACTTAGCACATTCTTATATGCAATAAAAAATATAAATATGAAGAAAAAAACATGCAATTGCGTATACTGTAAATAATCTAATTTGATATCTTTGTACTGGATCAAAGTCTTTTATTCTAGCTGACTAAATCCATATTAAGTTATGTAAGTTTTGATGACTGAACCCCAGATAACGGTGTTTTCTAGAGCTGTTGGTATGATATTCTAGTAAAGACTTTGATTCCTAAACCATCAAATTATGCCCACAAGTTGTTGTAAATTGCTTTAGCTCTATATGGGGGAAAACTCACACAGTCTGTCTGCAGTGTTTTATCATGGAAGAAAGATTACAGCACTGTTTCGGAGTTTCAGCAAGTTCAGGAGAACAATGTGTTGAGAATCAGACTATAATAAAAGGCAAATTGCATGTGATGTGCTTCCAGACATTCGGATATGACAAAAATCGGGTAAAATGAAGCATCTGGCATTATTGCTTTATTTCATTATTGATCAGTTCAAGTGTTGAAACTGCAATGTTCCCAAGGGCTGACCAAATATACTTTCTTGCATGCAACAGGCTCACACACACGTGATGTGTAAACATTTTTCATCAGGATATTTCTGAAGTTCCAGAGGAGGTCAGCGGGTTTGGAAATCTGCTGTTCTGGTCTCACATGGGATAAAACGTACTCGGTTACTAACGTAACCTCGGTTCTCTCTAGAGAGGGAACGAGTACTGCGTAATAGCTTACGCTAGGGGAAAACCTCTTTTCCACGAGATATTGAAGCCAAAAAATATACTTAATTTTTTATTAATGTAAAACGCTTTGCAGCAGCAAGCAGACGCAGGCGATACAGCTCGCGCGCCTATTGGCTGCTCTTGCGGCAAATGCAGCAGCCTATCGAGAGAGACTCTGCGTGACGCAATGACCAATGGGGGCAACTCGCGCCCATATCGTCACGTCCCGCCAGAAAGGGCGTGGTCTCACTCTATAAATATGCTCGTTAGGCTGGTACAAGCTGGTTTTCATCGCCGAAGCGAACCAGAGCGTATTCCAAGCACGGCAAGATACGCAGTACTCGTTCCCTCTCTAGAGAGAACCGAGGTTACGTTAGTAACCGAGTACGTTCTCTTACGAGAGTATCTCTCGTACTGCGTAATAGCTTACGCTAGGGGAACACAATGCAACACGCCGTGCGTACAGGGATCCAACACCAAAGTCCCAGGGGCCGAAGCCCAGGGCTCATATAGTGCATAATCACCACAAACTCACATAGAGTGGAGGAAGAGAGGCTGGAAGCGTCATTCCTTATAAAATAGCACCCAGCGGGGCTCATGGGGCTGCAGTAAACTCAGCATCTGGGCCGCACAGCGGGGCAGATAGCACTGAATTTTTTGCCCGCCAAAAGCTTAGCTTGTAAGGCGGGTACCTCCAGGTTATAGTATTTCATAAATGTAGACGGCGAGGCCCAGCCCGCGGCCGTACAGATATCTTGCAGGGAAACCCCGCTAGACCATGCCCACGAAGAGGCCACGCCTCTCGTGGAGTGCGCTCTGACACCCAAGGGGCACTGCAGGCCCTTTGCAGTGTAAGCGAGTGCAATGGCATCCACTATCCATCTGGATAGGCTATGTTTTGAGGCGGCAAGTCCCTTGGAGCGCCCGCCAAACAAAACGAAAAGCTGCTCAGTCTGTCTGAAAACAGACGAGCGCGACACATAAGCTCTTAATGCCCTGACGGGGCAAAGGAGACTTGCGTCCTCCTCCTCATTGAGAACCGGAAGGGCGGACAGGGAAATTACCTGGGCCCTAAACGATGTATTGAGGGATTTCGGCACATACCCGTGCTTAGGTTTGAGAATGACCTTCGAGTCATTAGGCCCAAACTCCATACATGACGTGCTTACTGAAAGCGCCTGCAAGTCCCCTATGCGCTTCACTGAAGCGAGAGCCATGAGAAACACTGTTTTGAACGACAGGTGTTTCATGTCCACCAGCTGGATTGGCTCGAACGGGGCGCCTTTCATGGCCTCCAGGACCGTGGAAAGGTCCCACGTCGGGACTGAAGGGGGCCTGAGAGGGTTTAGCCTCCGAGCTCCCCTAAGGAAACGCACGACTAAGTCGTTCTTCCCCAGCGACTGGCCAGACACCGGTTTTGCAAACGTTGCTATGGCCGCCACATATACTTTGAGCGTGGATGGGGTCCTGCCCTTATCCAGTAGCTCTTGAAGGAAGGAAAGCACTTCCGAAACCCCGCATTCCACAGGTGAAAAACTCTGGGCTTGACACCATGCAGAGAAAACAGACCATTTCGAGGAGTAGAGCCGCCTGGAAGACGGAGCTCTAGCCTGCGCGATCGTGTTTAACACTCCTTCTGGGAGGCTAGCGGGTACCCGTTGATGGCCCATGCGTGCAGGGACCACAGCTCCGGGCGAGGGTGCCAAATCGAGCCCTCCGCCTGAGAGAGGAGGTCTCTCCTCAATGGTACAGGCCATGGGGCAGTGCTGGTCAGCTGCATCAGGGCAGGGAACCACGTCTGGTTTGTCCAGAGCGAAGCTACGAGCAGCACTGGGCATCCGTTTTCCCTGATTCGTTCCAACACCTGAGGCAGGAGCGAGACAGGAGGAAAAGCATATAGGGGGCAGCGGGGCCAAACATGAGCCAGCGCGTCCTTGCTTTTCGAGAAAAACTTCGGGCAATGAGCGTTTTCGTTGGACGCGAATAGGTCCACCTGTGCTCTGCCGAATGTTTTCCACAGCAGCTGGACCGTCTGCGGGTGCAGCGACCACTCCCCTGCTGGAACATTGTTCCTGGACAGTCTGTCTGGTCCCACATTCAGGTGACCAGGCACGTGCGCTGCTCTCAGTGAGAGCAGGTTGTGCTGAGCCCAGACCAGGAGGCGTTCCGTCAGCCTGTGAAGGTTTCGTGACCTGACGCCGCCCTGGCGATTTATGTATGCCACCACTGACATGTTGTCAGACCGGACCAAGACGTGGTGGCCTGTTACCTGGGGACAAAAACGCCGTAGCGCTTTGTCGACTGCTATGATCTCCAAGCAGTTTATGTGAAGGAGCTTTTCCCGTTCTGACCACAGGCCAGCTAGCGGTCTGCCCTCGAGCAGCGCTCCCCACCCCGAGGTGGAGGCGTCCGTAGACACCACCTTCACACTCGAAGCGGTCCCCAGACTCACACCTGACTTATACCAGTCGGTTATTTTCCAAGGTTCCAGAGCTGAAACACACTGTAGGTCGACCCTGAGGCGAAACAGACCCGCTGTCCATGCCCTGGGTGGAACCCGCGCTTTCAGCCACATCTGCAGTGGGCGCATGCGAAGCAAGCCCAACTGGAGTACAGAGGCCGCTGAGGCCATCAGCCCCAGCATTTTATGAAACCTTTTGAGCGGAACTATCGAGCCGTGGCGGAAGGATTTCGCAACGCGCTGAATATTTAGTCCGCGCTCTGGTGACAGGCGTGCCGTCATGGATAGCGAGTCTAACACTGTTCCCAGAAAGGAAATTTTCTGACTGGGAGACAGTGAGCTCTTCGCCCAATTGACTGTGAGGCCCAGCTCCTCGAGGTGCTCGAGTAATGCGGACCTGTGTTCTATGAGCTCCGATCGTGATCGAGCTAGAATCGGCCAATCGTCCAAGTAGTTCAGGACTCGCATGCCCTGAAGTCTCAGGGGTGCGAGCGCCGCGTCCATGCACTTCGTGAATGTACGAGGTGCTAGGGACAGGCCGAACGGCAGGACTGTGTATTGATATGCCTGGCCCTCGAAAGCGAATCTCAAGAATCGCCTGTGATGGGACGCCATTTGTATTTGGAAATAGGCGTCTTTCGGATCTATTGACATAAACCAGTCCCCGTGGCGCACTTGCGCGAGGATTTTCCTGGTCGTAAGCATTCTGAACTGGCGTTTCACAAGCGCTCTGTTCAGCTGTCGCAGATCTAAAATGGGTCTGAGACCTCCATCTTTTTTCGGTACCAGAAAATATCTGCTGTGTAGGCCCCCTTTGCTCTGAGCTTGAGATAAAGGTTCTATAGCACCTTTGCTCAGTAGTTTCGCTATCTCGGCTCAAAGTAGATGAGATACTTCGTTTTCCCCGTCGTCTCGACGCGCGCCGTATAACGGCGGGGACGTTGAGCGAACTGTAGCGAATAGCCTCTTTTTATAGTGTTCAGCACCCATTCTGATACCCCAGGAAGCTGTGCCCACACTTTCGCGTGAATAGCTAGGGGTAGAATGAGATCTGGGCTCTGGCCGAGACATAGTGACGGCAAGGGAGCTCCGGCGTGCTGTAACGCAGACACTGTGTTTACAGTGTGTGAGGCGGGGGGCGCGCCGATCGCGGCGGGCAGCCTGGCCGCGCTCAAAACCCTTATAGCAGTTTGCTGAGGGTGAGAGAGCGGAGTGAGCCTCGTGGGGCTTAACATGTCTGTGAGTAAATGTGGGCGCAGGACAGCGGGCACATTTACTGCACTGAAAAACACCGTCGGCCTGAGCTGACTGAATGCGTGTTGGTTTCGTTTTTACAGAACCCGTGGGACATGTGGTGTGTAGTGTTTGTGGGCACTGAGACGTAGGCACATTCACTACATTTAGTGCACAATCGACATGAGGCGATTTTATTTGTGCGAGCCCTGCAACTTTGCGGGCTGTGTTTGTGTGTAGAAATGAGCCCTGGGTTGTGGGCATTTTCAATACACTCATAACACCATCGGCTGTGCCCGGAATACCAGAAAATACATCGTTTATGTGATTTATCTGGGTCGCCGTGGGAACAGCATTTGTGTGCAGGCAAGCGGGCATGGTACTGGCTTGCTTACTGCAAAATACACTGGAACAGTCACATTTTCTGGAACTGAACGAGCGAAAATTTCAGTGGAAGTCTGGCCACGGCGAGACTGAAACACCGTCGATTTCCTAGGAGGCTAGGAAGACTTGTGTTGGTTTCGTTTTACAGAAACCGTGGTAGTGTTTGTGGGCACTGGGTTGTGGGCACATTCACTACATTTAATGCACAATTGACATGCGTCGATTTCATTTGTGCGAGCCCTGTACCGTGGCGGGCTGTGTTTGTGTGTAGAAATGAGCCCTGGGTTGTGGGCATTTTCAATACACTCATAACACCATCGGCTGTGGCCGGAATACCAGAAAATACATCGTTTATGTGATTTATCTGGGTCGCCGTGGGAACAGCATTTGTGTGCAGGCAAGCGGGCATGGTACTGGCTTGCTTACTGCAAAATACACTGGAACAGTCACATTTTCTGGAACTGAACGAGCGAAAATTTCAGTGGAAGTCTGGCCGCGGCGAGACTACATTTTTATCTGCTGCGAGAGCCGGGATCGAACACGGGTCTCTCGCACGAAGGCTTCAGGTTCTGCCACTGGGCCACAGGGAGAACTACATTAGCGCAAGCAGATAAGAGAGTGTCATCACAGTTTTGTGTGTGTCGGCGTTTGTATGCAGGTGTGCGTGTTATACAACAGGCTCATTGCTGCAATAATGACATTTTCAGCCGCTCAAACTAGGAGCTGAGAAATGTTTGAGAAATGGAGATTAGTCCGGCCTCGGCGGGGACTAAAACACACTCTTTTCTCATTTGCCGGTGACGCACGCCCATGGGGGGCGGGGTAGATTTCTTATAACGTAAAGAAAGCTAGCCGCGGTTTTAGGGCTCGCGGTCTTGATGCTGGCCCGTTTCCCTGACGACTCGCGCGGCGGTTGCGCGGGCGCCTCCCAGTTGAGGCCGATGCTTTCCACGGCCTGAGAGAGCAGACGCATCAGCTCAGTCTCAATGCCGGCTCTGTTACCAGTGGTTCGGCGGGAAACGCTAGCGGAGGGGAGGTCCACAGAGCTCGCCCAATCCTCGCTATCAGATGCCAGAAGAGAACAAGCCTCGGTGGGTTGGTTCTCGTCGAACTCGTGGACGGACGCGGCGGCAGGCGGCGGCCGTTGTCCGTCAGTGAGCGACTCGAGCGGAGCCGGCGAAGCTGGCGGGGGAACCGGCGAGCTTTGGCGGGCTGGAGAGAGCTCGGGAGCGCGCTGGGCGCGGCGCTTCTTGCGGCGCGGCACCACGGCGGGCTATGGTGAAGGCTCGGAGAATGATGCCAGGCGAGTCCTCAGAGTCACCATAGGCAAAAGCTCGCAATGAGGGCATCCGCCGTCAGCGAGCGCGATGGCCGCGTGATCCTCACCCAGGCAGGACACACAGATGACGTGACGGTCCCCGTCGCTGAGTGGGGCGCGGCACGAGCCACAGGATGGCATCTTTAAAAAGACGCAGCTCTTTTGTGATGAGAAGTGTGAGTCGCGTCAAGTAAGCGAGCAAACACTCTCAGCAGAGTAAGGATACAAAGTGATATAAAAGGATATAGAACGTCGGAAAGCGCAGCAGGTACGGCAGTTGAAGGCGGCGAGGCCAGCGACTCCAGAGCTCGTCCCGCTGAAAAGCTTGCTTCGACGGCGCAGCTTCTCACTCCGGATCCAGCGATGCGTTTGCTTCGCTGAAGAGATGAAAACCAGCTTGTACCAGCCTAACGAGCATATTTATAGAGTGAGACCACGCCCTTTCTGGCGGGACGTGACGATATGGGCGCGAGTTGCCCCCATTGGTCATTACGTCACGCAGAGTCTCTCTCGATAGGCTGCTGCATTTGCCGCAAGAGCAGCCAATAGGCGCGCGAGCTGTATCGCCTGCGTCTGCTTGCTGCTGCAAAGCGTTTTACATTAATAAAAAATTAAGGATAATTTTTGGCTTCAATATCTCGTGGAAAAGAGGTTTTCCCCTAGCGTAAGCTATTACGCAGTACGAGAGATTCTCTCGTAAGAGAACTAAATCTTAAAAGGGATAGTTCACCCAAAAATGAAAATTCTGTCATCATTTACTCACCCTCATGTCGTTCCAATCCTCTATGGCTCTCTTCTATGAAGCACAACCAATATTTTGATTCTTTTATTTTTATTGTAAATATTTATTTTTGAATATTTTGAGCTTCTGTGTTTTTTGGGGTCAATGGGGTTCAATCCTGTTTTGATAACCGGCTCGTTATTTTTGCAGTTCTGTTTTTTGTTCATTTATGTACTTTTTAAATGTAGCACTATTTGCCAGCCATACATGCATGCTAAACACTAATATACACACAACATACATTCATGGATCACCCGAGACAGACTAAATTGCATGTCTCAGCGATGTAAACGTTGCACAGCTGTGTGAAATGAGGCCATTACATTATGCAATATTAAACAGTCTTCAGAAACCCTTCTGATGAGGGATTTTACACAACGAATTGCATCTTTTCTCAATTTTTCTCTCTCTCTTACACACACACACACACATGCACACAATGGGGCTGTGAGCCAATAACCTTCAGCAGAGTGAAATGAGTGCATGTCTCCTCCTTTCGCTCTTGTAACACCATATTGTCTAATGATAACCCCGGTCCATGCCAGCCTCAGTCAGCTGGTAATATATTTCTTAATCTGTATCGAAGTGGAACAGAAGTGCCACGGGCTTTATGAGTAATTCATTCCCAGTGCAAAAAAAAAAAGAAAATAAATATTTATTCTATGCCGTCAATATATCACAGCAGTGTATCCAAATACTGTTCAAAAGGATTTTTTTTATTACCCTCTTATGCTCATCTGGGCTACATTTATTTGATCAAAAATGAAGCAAAACTTTGTATTTTTTATTTTTACAATTTAAAGTAACTGTCTTCTATTTTATTATATTCTGAAATGTCATTAAAATCTCCTGTTATGGAAAAGCAGAATTTTCAGCATCATTACTCCAGTCTTCAGTGTCACATGATCCTTCAGAAATCATTCTAATATGCTGATTTCCTGCTCAAGAAACATTTCTTACTGTTGTCAATATTGAAAACAGCTGTGCTGCTTAAAATTTTTATGTGGAAGCAGTGATACAATTTTTTCATGATTCTTTGATGAATACCAAGTTCAAAAAACAGCATTTATTTGTGTGTGTGTGCATGTAAGTGTTTACTGTCAGTTTTGATCAGTTTAACAAATCCTTGCATAATAAAAGTATTTTTTTAAAGAAAAAAAAAACAAATACTGATGTGAGATATTAGACAGGGTTTTTCCGTGCTTGACATCTTGTATTGTGTTGCTGTCCTTTCTCTTCAGCAATCAATTGCCTTTCCTTTGAGCTGGGAAGGAAAAAAGGGATTCACAGCTAACAAATGCACTTCTGTTTTCAGGCTTGTACTCGCCAGGGAAAGGAATGGCTGCCAAGGTTTGAGGCCTGACGCAGGCCACATTTATGCAGGTCTCGATGCCCAGTTCTGATTTGTTAATTATATCCAACCAGCTTTTAAAAGTGACCCATATCCGATATCTGCATTATACTGGCGAAACAACCATGGTAGACGTACTGAACCGGAAAAGCTGGTCGAAAAGGAAGTACGGTAAAAACGGCGTGATTTGGTCGGCAAAACATATCAATGAGGACTGAAACCAATCTGAGAATATCGGAATCCAGTTGTTTTGTGCTTACAGGTGTCATAAATACAGAATTATAGAAGTTCAAGTCCATTTACCTACGTTTTATATACATAATATGAGTTTCTTTCTTCTGATGAATACAAAAGAAGGTCATTTAAAGAATGTTGGTAATCAAAGAGTTGCCGTAGCCATTGACTTCCATCGTATATGGAAGTCAATGAGTTCCGTCAACTGTTGGGTTACCAACATTCTTTAAAATATCTTCTATTGTGTTCATCAGAAGAAAGAAACTCATACAGGTTTGAATCAACTTGAGGGTAAGTAAATGATGACAACATTTAGATTTTGGGTGAAATATCCCTTTAATTCAAATTTTTAAGTTCAATGAACTAAATTTTACTTACTTTAGTACAATATCTTTTTAGTAACATTTAAATAACATTAGATGAACGTCCAACTAAAACGTTTCAGAAAAAAAATGCTTCATGAACGATGTATAATGTCTTTGTTAATGTTTTGAGAAGATTATTAAAGACCAGATAACTTTGAATAGGCGTTCTATTTGTTCAGAACTTTGAGAATGCTCCCCATGCAGCTGTGCACCGATGTATTCAAGTTCATTTCTTGTATGTGAACACAGAAAACATTTTGTGCACAAAGTGACTGCAGCAAACCAGGCTTTGCCGTCATCCCTTCAGACTCACAGTAAATTAGAGGGATAGACAAGTTTATTACCGGAAGAAAAGAATGCGTCTCAGGCTGGAAACAGAGGGGAGAGGAACTGCCAACATCTTCTCCGTTCCTTCAAGATGTTTCTAGACTGAGATCTCGATGAAGAGATCGAGTTTATACACATTTATATCCTTTGGACTTGGATCTAAAATTCTGATCCCTCCTGCAAGACAAAAAGAATCCCGTCCGCATGAAGTTTGGATATGACAACATGAAAACTGAATAGCAGAGAGAGAGAGCCTTCAGAATACTGACCACAGCAACAATGTTCAAATCTGTGTTTTATTATCTGGGATGAATCTGATGGTAATGTTGCGGTCAGAGGTTCGATTGAGAATCCTACAAATGTTCACCGCAAAGCTGTGAGTTATAATGAAATCCTGTGCAGAGGGAACAAAAGCAAAGCAATATGTGCAGGAGTATTCATAAATCATCTCACACATGCACACCAATAAGTCGTTTTTCAAACTAAAGCTGTCAGCTTCCACTGAGAATTAAAAATGCTCTGCTTTTTTAGGAGGAGAATGTTCATTTAGAATAATTGAATGAAGATATATTATAAACTTGTTTTACTATAAAAATATTAGTTCATGTGAAGGAATACTTTTTAATTTTTTTATGTTTACATGTATAGCCAGTCATAGAAAATATATTACATTATTAATGTATTGTATTATTATTATTCAGAACTTTTATATTATATATTATAGAAATATTATTTAGTGTATTAATAAGATTTTAATTTTATTTTATAATAAAATGCTATTAAAAATTATGAAATTAAAATGAATTTAAAACAAACACTATCAATCAGTTTTTTATAAAAAATATTTCGTCCTTGAATTTTGGTTTATCACTACTTTTAAAAATAAAAAAGGACGTGACATAATTTGAGCATAAATCTCCCCCTTCTCACAAACACACACACACTCGTATATATATATATATATATATATATATATATATTAATAAATAAAAACATCAATTATTTATTTCTACTATTTTAGCAAATATTTAATATTTTTAATACTTAATTTCTTCCACTATAGATGTCATATTGTTCTCAATTAAAGAAGGCCATAACATTAATAACAGGAAGAGCAGCAATTTGATTTTAAATGTTCCACCTGTTCACAACATATTAATTTGTATTAGTATTTTATTGTAAATTGCACAATGCAATTGATTAACATTTAAAGACATTCATTGCCTAAAGGTGGGGCAACTTTTTTGAGCAATGTTTCCGGGCACTTTCCCATTAAGAATGGGCAACAAATGTATATCTGGATACTTTAGATCTCACCTGGTTGCCCATTGACTGCAACATTGCTCAATGTTTAAAATCTTACAGAAATGTACCAAATGGAAAATGCATCCTTATTCTGGTTTCAATGAATGCCTCATTTGTAAGCAACTCCATTTAATCGTTAATAAAATAAGTCACCACATCATTTCCTCTGACCTGTCATGCGCTTGACCCAAAGTTACCTTGGTGTCATGACAGATGGATCTACTCTTTCCAACAACGGCAAATGCTCCAAAAATAAATCTGTCAAATGGCTGGAAGACCATTGCGTTTCCCAGAGCACAGCAAGACCCGGAGAGCTGAGGAAACATAGTTAAACCACTGTGAGTGTTGAAGCCACCACGGGAAGACTGATTAATAGCTTAAAACCAGAATAAAATCATAAAACACGTTCATTTAATAAGTTGCCCGGATAGTATACTGTAATAAATCAAGAAGCTCAAAGTACTTGCTGACATAGAATAGAATAGGTGGATTAAATGCAATAAGTGCACTATTCATTGCTGCAAACGATCCACTGAAAGTTAATTTCTTACTATGAACCTAAATTTGCCAGCACTCTGTAAACAGCTGACTCTCCTCTAAGACCTCATGATAGAAAACAATTTTTTTTTAAAAACATTACATTTTCGAGAACCAAATCTGGAGTCATCCTGACAGGACTGCCGTTTATGGTCAAACAGGTCCAAGATCAGTCATATTAGCTAACGTCTGGAGATATTGGCAATCTACTGAGGATCGCCTTCATACCAGTGAGCATGTCCAACAGATGGCCGTAAAAAGAGAATCACTTCACTGCATTCTTCTCTTCCTGACTCCCTCCCTCTCATCTTTAGGAGTGCCACATGTGGTTGGGGGCTTGTGAAGGGAGCAACATAAATTGGAGTTGTCAGCCATAAACATCAGGGCTCTTCACGAGCATCATACTCAATATGTCCTTATCCTGGGTGACTCAGCTTAAACAACATGCACTGGACTCCTGTACTATTGGTTGTTGTTCTTGTTTGAGATGTTGTTTAGATGTTAATGAATCTGATTATGTTGCGGACTACAGTACAAGCAGTCGTTCCCTACAAGGGAATAAACACAAAAATCCAACAAACAAAATAAACACAAAAAAAAAATCAGGTATTAAGCTTTTTGAAACCGTACATATATTTATTGAGTTTTTTATATATATACTGTATGTATTATTATAAAAAATATATATATATATTATAAAAAGTTAATACTTTATGGAAGCTTTTTTCCACCATGAATAAAACAATTTAAAAGATAATTGCGACTTTTTATCTCACAATTCTGAATATATATCTTATATCTTCTCAGAATTTCAAGATATAAACTTGCAATTGCGAGTTATAAAGTCAGAATTGCGAGATATAAACTCACAATTCGGACTTTTTCTTGCTATTGTGAGTTTAAATCTCGAAATTCTGATAAAATAGTCATAAAAACTCGCAATTGCAAATTATAAAGTCCAATTCTGAGAAAAAAAAAACTTGTTTTGCAAGTTTATATCTCGCAATTCTCGCAATTACGTTGTTGTTTTTTTCAGTGGCGGAATCAAGCTTCCATAAAATAGTCGAAAAATATATAAATGAAAATGCTGTGGTCCTAAAATAAATCTTTTATCAGCATCAGATTATGAGTGTCAAACATGGTTCATCTGTAAAATATTTAACAGATCTACTAAAGATATTTTATGACATATTAACCTTTACTGTTTGGCTCACTTATACTCTGTTGTTAAAAAGAAAAGCACATGGCTGCTTAAATGCTTTCTTTCTTTAGGAAGTGAGTGGTTTCAATGTAGGAGTTGGAATTATAAGGCACGATTTCTCTCTCGACCCCTTACATAGTATTTTTGAATGGGTACAACTATAATTAGACATCACTGGTATGAGGCCATGAGTCATTCTAAGAAGCCAGAAATATACTCTACACAAGTGCACAAAGAAATCGCATCTATTTTAATTCAATTACTCTGCAAAATGCACTCTGCAAATTGCACAAAATCTAGTCGTTCGAATAAGTTTGCGCTAACAGACAATGCAGTGCACAGCTGTGTTTCCATTCACATCAAATCGATCATGAAGCTTTTTGCATTTGCATTCACACACTTCAGTATGTTTCGAGCCTAAGCTACAAGAAAACAGAGTAACTCGAAAACAAAAAGTTCTTATTTTCAATTTATTTGTAAATGCATCTGATGTATATCAAGAAAAATATATAATATTTATATATATATTGAATTGTTATTATGTACATTGGTTTACATTTTACAGGGGACATTTATACAATCAAAGAAATGAGATACGTCAGTAAAAGAATATCCGGTACTCTCTGATCCAACAACATTTTGTACAAAGTCTGTACATACAGTATACATACATTCAATGTTGGCCATAAGCACCGATTTCACCTAGACTTTCATGTAGACGGCGAGGAATGCATCACTAACAGTACGCAGCCTCCGCCTGGGTGTCTGTGTTACTCGTGACGTAATCTTTCTGTGTTTTAAGTGCGTGGGGTTTTGAACAACGGAACCAATCATGGACTCTTTGCGCGAGCAACAAAAACATGTTTGGCACTGGTTTGTATGTTAAACAGGCACCAACAGCAGCAAAACATTTATATACTGTATGTAGACAAATGCGTTTCCTTCATTCCTAGAGGAATCTTCTGGTCTGCGAGAGGTCTGAGTGGTTCTAGTTTCTTCTCGCTCTGCGATGTCGGATCTGAGATCAGATTTCCTGACCACAACAGTTGCTAAATATTATAAGCAGAGCAGCAAAATGATACCATAATCGTGTTCCTCTAAACCACAGTCAAATCGGAGCACAAGTAGAGAACCAGAAAAGATGATTGGTTCTTTAAACTCTAGAGTTCCTGTCATCACACTATACGTGTGGATGCATCTATAGGTACCGCTGGCTGTTGTGCCTGTTGGTGCAGTACAAAGTTGTAGTGCAACAAGTTGATTCATCACCTGAGGCACTCTGGGTAACTTTGTACTTGTTTCCATTCAGGCTATTGTTTTGGCAAAAACAGATTGCATAGAACAGATTGCATTGCCAAGGTTGATCCGAAGCTCTGCTAAAAATCCAATTATACAACACGGTATGATTTAGTTAAATATTAGCATTAACTATCAGCATCCCGCACGTCGCATTCTTTAGCGAACACATGGTCAGCATGCCCTATCAGTAGTCAAGCTGTGTCCATGACTACAGTTCCCATGAAGAATGTCCTCTCTGAACTCCAGATGAGTTCCAGACTACATTTCCCTAGCATGAGGATTTGAGCTGCAAGAGTCCCCTGTGCAGGAGCTCGCGGTTGAGGGCCGGTTAGCACCTTGCAATTCCAGTTTCTGTCATTCAAGCCTGTCTCGCGGAGACATTTTGGCAGATCGTGAAGTAGTCCCAGGTCAAAAGGACTGTTTGAGGCAGGTTAGAAATGGTTGATACGTGTGTTTTGACCTAGCTTAGTCATCAACTGACTGACTTGGATCATGGGATTTCTCAGATGTAAAATGTGTTGCATTGCTGTCAAAAATATTTTCTAACCGCAAACACTTCACCACAAATGCCTTGGCCCCAGCTGCAAACATTTAGATTAGAGAAAGGCATGGAAGGTTGTTGTTTTTTTTATGATGAAAGCAACCAATAAAATGACAAAAATGAAAAGAAGAAAGGTTTTGTATTGACAACATAAGGGGAAAAATTTCAATACTGATCATGAGGCCAATTCACATATGACAAATGTGCGTGTTTTGACTTCCGTTGATTCGCTCCATGGTCTGTCCAAGAGGCGTTTCACAGTTTACTAGCATACAACTGAAAGTCAAGAGGAAAAGCCTCCATGTTTGCCAATAGCTTATAATGGCACAGTCCTACCAATGATCAGTAGTTCAAATGAACCCGAGTTTTTTTTTTTTTGGTTTAGAGGAGCTAAACGCGTTACGTTGGCAAAAAGAAGCGACTTTATCGTGATATTGAGCAAGGAATGTTGATGACTGGCAGATGCATCAACAATTCATACCTCAAAGTACAACAAAAAAATACTTTGAATGTTACATGTTGCAAAAAAATTTGTTCTCGGAACATAGAAAACAATCATGAACACTACAAAAATACAATCTACGAAGCTTACAACATCTGTGAGGCCGACAAGTCAAGTAACAGTTTCAGAACAAACTCTTCTTCAGTTCATCCAAGCCTCACGTAATAAATTATCACAGTACCACAAATTATTCTGTCCTTCTCTCTCTCTTTGTTTTGTTCGTCCGTTCTTTCTATCTCTATCTCTCTCCATGGAGGGGGCCTGTGTGGGGTCAGTGTGCAGTGCGCGCTGTCCTGCTGCTTCGTGGAAAGCGATGGACTTTGATATGTTTGGACAGGTGATCGCTGCGGGCAAATTTCTTCTCGCAGACAGGGCACTGGTAGGGCTTAACTCCAGAGTGAGACCGACGATGCCGTGACAGCTCGTCCGACCGGGAGAATCTGCAAGAAGAATCCAGAGATAAAGCCAAATATCAATGTTTGTGCACTTATCTGATTCATGTTTTGCATTTTTTTTATACCTCTTGCATTGTGAAAAGCACTGCACTACTTGGCTTTTTGCTTTCGTTTGTATTTTGATTTATGACCGTGTCTTAAAAAAGGCAGAGGGCCTAAGTGCTTCAGTTACAGTTGTTTTGAAGACGACATGGTCCTTATTTACTCTGTATGTTCCTCGTCTTTGAAATCAAGGTAATCTTCGTAATCATTCAAGTATGTCCACTTCTGAAACAACTATCCTCTTTCTTTTTAAAACCATTATCCAATGTTACGCCACAGTTTCAGGATTTCGTTTTTTCTAATTGATTATCCCTTTTTTTAATGAAGAAATGCATCAGATTATGGAATAAAAGTTTGTGAAAAGAAGTCATGCATTTTGAAAATACAAAACAATAAATCAAAGCCTACTTGGACAAGAGAGCTCATTATTCACATTAATAAACCCGCACATCGTTTTGTCTCTGTCCCAGTGTCTTCCCTTGTATTTGTGATTTTGTAAAAGCAATCGTTGCTGTGAAATCAGACAAAGGGTAAAAATAGTGCTGGAGTTACTGAGTAACAAAATGAAGAGCACTGAATCAGTGAGAGTGAAATCCTTTTCACAGGCTTTTCGAGTTGAATAGTTTGATAGGGACTGCATGCAATGTACATTAAAACTGTCAAACAATTGCTCAGTGTCTTCACAACTGAGCAGCAAATGGTTTGAGCTCGGAGCAGATCTAATGAGCAACTATATTTAACTTGGCGCTTAACCCAGTGCTCAAGTTCCAAAAGTAGATTTGCACCACATTTACGACTGTTAATGTTTTCTGAAAGCAACTAAAAGAACCAAGACCCAGGAGGAGGAAAACACACAGTCTTTTTTTCTTCCTTCTTCTATTTTAGAAAATATGGAAGCATTTTCTTTAACTCAATTTGCAGTTCTCTCTTTCTCAAGTTATACCATATACCCTGCACAGACCAAAGTAATAGAGACTCCTGGGAAATTAGTTATATTACATCCCTGGTATACTGTCAACTTTACACTACCTTTATACTACCAATACATATCTTACTCAATAAAAAGCATCTGAAGATAGTGTGTACTTCTTTCTGAAATGAGAAAACCAGGAGAACAAACTCTTGCTCAACCCCATGCCCACATGGAGCCATAGGCGAGGTAGTATCTGTTTCTAATGTACCGGGAACATGTGTAGAGTATTTGCAAGGCTATAAAAAACAGTCTCTCTCTCTCTCTCTCTCCAGCTAGGCTTTTCTTCCAGTTTTACAACAAGCTTAGACAGGAAAAGTACAGTTGCAGCTATGCTAACAGTAATGCACTAGCTTTGTGCTCAATCCAAAAATAAAACCCCTGCAGCGACAACATGACTAACAAAACTAACAAGATGATTCTCATTTCATACTCAAAAGAGACGATATCAACATCTTACTCACATAGCATAGGTTAACTACTGTATGATGCCAAGCAAACTGTGATGTTTTTTTGACTGACAAAGTATCTCTCATTCTGTAATATCGCATGCATGGTATGCGAGTAAGTCTTTGAAGCATGTTGGGATGGGATGGTGGTGGACTAATTGTTGCCCTGTGGGATAGGATGGGACGAGGTGCCCCTCCTTGTTGGACGTCAGAGCTCACAAACAGAGCTGTTCCAGCACGCTCTACAGCATGCTATTAACTAACTTCCATTCAAATGCACACATTTTTGCATTGTGGACAGAGTTATTCATTTGCAATCTATTACGCCCTCAACTGAATTCCAAATCTGCATTTTCCATTTCAAAACCAGATGAGCACTTTGGTTTGCTCTCTTACACGCATATGTTGATACTGCAAACTATATCAGTTCCATTGCAGCTTTTCATGCAGGTTTTGTCCTCTATTAACCTTTGTGTGCAAGTTGTATAAAATAAAGTATGTACTTCCTGGTTTGTTTCCAGGTGTATGGCCCTCTAAGAGAAGTAGCAAAGCACAGGACGTGTGTGCAAAGACGTTAGCATGCTGCAGCTAAGCCAACTGGTGTGTTTTCCAGTCAAGTACCATGTTTAAAGCTATTGTGAGTGCTTTTGGGTCTAAGAAATTTCCAATCTAAGTGTGAGCATGGTTTTTTGTGTTTGTGTCACTTGGACACTTTTATTTGCGGAGTACCAAAGGAATGCTAAAAATGCAGGCAAAGCATTGCTGAAGCCAGGCTTGAGGCAGCCAATGGGGCATTCTTCTGTTGCTTTCTTTCCTACATCCATTTCCTTACAGTGTCCCGGAGACCTCAATCAGACTCTCAGACTGCTGAAGGACAGTCACTGCCAACTGCTATCCAGAAGCCAGGCTAACCAAGGTCACTGATAACAGACCTCTCTGGGGGGTCTGGGGGGGCTGATAATTAGGTAATCTTACAGAGTCGGACATGAAACTAGACAAACCAGTGGATCATTTAAAAAAACTGACATCTGAAAGAGGGACTTGGAACCTGGTAATAGCTAAATCAGGGATACTACTACGACCAAGTGCTTGAAGAATGTAGTTACTCAAACTTGACAACTAATGCAATCAATCATTTGAAGATTACACTTCAGAGTAAACATCACCCACAAGCATACAAAAATATAAGAACCAAACTCGTCTCTGTCAAAGACCGGCACTTGAAACTTTATCTATCCTGTCAATCCTGACCTCACTACAACTTCTGGTGCACTTTACACAGTATCCAGGCCTGTTCAGAAAGATTGGAGGTGGACATAGACTAAGAGTAAACAAATGAAGCAGTGAATAGGGCAAAGTCTGCCTCTTCAAAGACTTTATCTAATCTGCAAACAGCAGCGATAACACAAAACAAGACCCAAAATCTAAGGACAAATTGTGAATGAAATTTACAGCTACAATACAAAGTGATTATCAAGCAATGTTGGGGGAGTAAAGTAGCAACGCTACGAACTAAACTACTTTTATCACTAACGTGATCATAGTTCAGCTGTTATAGTATAGTATAACTTATAGTATAATGTTATAGTAACTATACTATCAAAATAGTATAGGTTTTTGCAGAAACATGCTAAAATATTCAACAAGTAGTGTTGTAGCATGCCCCGATTGCATGTTAAATCGCATTGTATTTTAAATGCAACATTACAGCCTTTCAAGTAAAGGTAGTAACCAAACTTGCTTACTAAACTGTACAAGCTATCCTTTACGTTACATTGGAAAGTCTGATGCATTCTTGTGAATCAGCTCATGCAATTCAGGGGTGTCCAATCCTGCTCCTGGAGGGACACTATTCCTGCAGAGTTTAGCTCAGGATTACTAGAAACTTCCAACCAAGTGTGTTGGATTAGGTTGGAGCTAAACTCTGCAGAACATTGGCCCTCCAAGAGCAGGATTGGACACTTCTAAAGTAATTGGTTCATGGCAACAGTGTGCACTTACATTTAAAATTTACAAAATGCCTTAAAAGCAAGGAATATGAATAAGCAGCTAACATGTCTTTAGATTTGGCAAGTCCACATAGAGTCCTAAGTAGCCTCTGTTTGAAGTTCATTCATGGACAACAAAGATAATGATGTACCACTGCTTTCGCAATAACTACAACTTATTGGAGTGAAAGCCCTTTGTACACATACAGACCTTGACAGCTAACCTCAGTGTTTGAGTGGAAGAAAAAAACATGTGTACAACAATCACATTTGTAACTGTACAGAACACAAATCTGTTGCCTTATCTGTCCAAACAACATTTTCAAAGACAATGTATAAGTTGTGGATACCTGTCCTTGTACACTCACCTCCAGCCACAGCCAGGCCAAGTGCAGGCAAAAGGTTTCTCGCCTGTGTGTCTCCTCAGGTGGGCCTTCAGGTGGCTGCTCTTGGTGTACATCTTGGCACAGCCAGGGAAAGTACACTTGTGCATTTTAATAAGATCAGCTACTGAGCTCTTTTGGAATTTGTGACCCCCAACTACAAGCCCTGCTTCCTGGCCGTCACCTGTTCCGTTCTCCCCGAGACCTAAGGGCTTAGCGGCAATGGGAACCGGGGCAATACGGACAAACTTGGAGGAAGAGCTGTTAAGGCTGGCTTGAGGGATCACCTGAGGTACCAGGGCGAAGGTTTGACCCTGGATGTTTACAAGGAGCTGGGTTATTTTGATGTCCGAGGCAGGTTGTGGTGTTGGTGGCGAGGGGGCTGTTTTAGGGCTCAATTCCTGTTTTACTTGAATGGGCTGAAGCTGTAGGATCACAGGCATGCTAGGATTCTCCACCACCACAACCTTCCCTGAAGAGTCCTCCTTTTTCAGCGAGCTTTGAGGATTTGTGGAGGCCCCGACTGTGGATTGCACACTTTTTGGGTCAGAAATGGCGTTGACTATGTCACTTGAAACAGGCACTGTTTGGTCTAAGCTTTGGGCCCAAGGTTCTGATATAGCTCCTTGGATGCTTGTACAGGTCACTAGACCCTCACCGGCTTCCTCCTTCAAGGCCACCACTTCCATGTTCTCCTCTAGGAACTCTTCGATCTCCTCCAGAGTGGGCTGAAACAGTAGCCCAGCATGGTCCTCCAAATCTCCAGGGAAAACAGGGAACTCGAAGCACTCCTCTTTGGTGGTGCGGTCCCGTCGTGACTCCCAAGCCAGACCCATGGGAAGGACAGGGGGGACCATGGGAGATAAAATGGTAGAAGAGGACAAGTTTTGGCTCAAAGTTAGGGACTGAGAGTGAAGGAAGTCAAGAAGGCCATCTTGGCTTTCTCCACTTGAGTTACTCCCACAACTAGAGCCCAACACCTGAGACTCAGGGCTGGAACAGGAACGTGGACTAGATGAGTCACTCAGGTTATCCTCTGAGAATGGAGATGGAAGCATATGGTACACCCCCTCGTCTGTCACCATATCCGATGGGTTGTGGGCTGGCAGCAAACAAGTGTAAGGAAAGAAAGTCTCTGCATCAAGCAGCAAGTGATCCACCATTCCTGGCTACAGCCTGTCCCTAGCACGGCGGCCACTTGTACAGTTCCCTGTTATGAATGATGCAGGTCTTTCTCTGTCTATAAAAAACAAGAAACAAATTTGGGATTAGCAATAAATAGACATTTAAAGTGATTTACTGTACAACAGTTTTCATGGCTGTCCAACTGAAGTGACTTTGAGACAAGATTTTTTTTTATCTCAGTCAGTATGTATACATGCACTTTTTAAGTTAAATTTCAGTCAGACTAAAACAATAATTTGTAATAATTTAATCCGACTGAAATCATACCAGTCCCGTTTTTGCGAAGTCTGCGTTAACAGACCTAGATAGCTAGACGCCGTTCATTATGAGCTGTATGCACAAGTGAATCAGATTACAATTAGCCTTGGCATTTTTTCGGTGATGTGCAAAGTGAATTTAATCCTTCAAATATTCAATGACTTAGCAAAAAACAGCTGAAGTCAGGTTCTAAAAGTGCATGTTACCATACTCGGTGCAATCAATTACTCTGTTTCACTCCACAAAAATATTTGAGAAAACAGCCAAGCAGCAGCTAATGGCTAAGCTACCATTACCTCCTTCCTTGTGGATGTGTGAGACACTGGAAACAATTTACTGTAATAGCTGTATGTCAACGTTAAAACGAGGATGTGAACATGTTACTCCCTCACTACAAGTCTTGCTATAAGCTAATCACATTAAGACAAGATAGCATTGTGTGCACACAAAGAGTCTTAGTTAATTGGAAACCAAGCATATTAAGTGATCCTGTTATGTGTGAGACAACTCATCGTTTAATCAAAAAGCTATCCTCAATAAGTTAAGAGTTTTCTCCCTTTTTTTTGTCTGTGTTCTACTTGATATAAAAAATGTTCAGTTTTCACTCTGTTTAGTTTACTCTCTTAGTTTTCACTCTTTTATGCTTTCTTGTTAGCATAAAAGACCAACTGTAATGCTGCTATCAGCATATCAGCTGTATGTAAGAGATCCAAGAAAGCAACATTGTTCATTTCTGGGAATTTGACCACTAAATTCTAACTTCAATACTGAAGCTAGTAATTACATTATAGCATTCCTTGGCCCATGCACTGAAATGAAGAAAAAAAAATCTGTAGCTACAGAAATGCAATAACCACTCCAACAGAGATTTTACACATACTGTCAAAAATAAGAAGTAATGATAAGTATTTACCAAATGTAAAACAATTATGAAATCTAAAACAACTCATGAAACAGCGAAAATGTAAATGGTAATGTTCACTCATGGTAATGATTGACAACTAGACCCAATCTTTATATAAGCAAACATGAAAGTCTAACTCATCCTTAAAATATACACTACTAAAGGTCTAAGTCTATAGATCTGTCATTAGGCATCGCCACAGGAAGCTGAAGTAGCACATTAATCAGTACTGGAAATCTTTAATTGGTGATTAAATGCAGTGGTGATTCTAGCGCCCCCTGTCTGCTGCAGAATGTCCGAGAGTAACCCTGACACCTACAGGCAGTGTCAACACCCACATGTGTTCACTGCAAACTCAGGAGGAGACATTGTTTTTTTTTTAAATACCCTTAGACACTTTAAATCTCTCGCTAATTGCTTAACGTTCAACATCACATAGCCTGTGTTTCCATCTATTTAGCTTGGCACAATCATGCCAGTCGTTTGTAAGGTTTTCAAAATCTAAGTTTTCAGAACTCGATTTACTTCAGTAATGCATTTCAAAGTGGTCGAAATATGCAATGAACTTACTCCGTGTATTAACTTTGTCACTTTGATTATACTTAAAAATCTCAGTGGGGTGATTTTTCTAGCATTCAAGTGTCAAGTGTAGCATTCATGTTACAAACGTGTACTTATTATAATGAACTTCATGACTACATGCAAAGCGTTTTTGTTCTATTACTTTTGTAATTATTTATAACTAAAAATATGAATTACGGGCAAAATGTGAACTGTACAATAAAGTTCGAAATATGCAACGAGCATGTTTTATGTAATAAACTATTAAATATTTAATATATGCAATATTTTGTTTACCCTGCCCTGTCTACCCTTTAAAACTCTCGTTCTCTCTCTCTCTCGCTTTATATAGTTAACTCAATAAATAGTTAATTCTAGCTGTTTTTCTTTTTTTTTTCTGCAGTAGGCTCACGTTTCGACGCAGCAAATAGTTGCACGCAGTTTCCGCGCATGCCACGCGACTACTCGACGCGCAAATGAAAGCATAAAAACAATCAAACTTACCTCTCTAAAAAAAAACTCGGATTAATCCTTGCCGTTTAAAGTTCTAGTACGATCCGTTTCTCTTCGCTGCAGAATGCTTCATTAGCCGTTAAATGTGCCCTTGAGACATGAAGGGTCTCATGGCAGATCATGCTCTCCTCTATAGTAGGCTAGCTATTACGCTGCTGTCACACGATCATGTCTTGTGGGCTTTAAGAGTAGATTTGGGGAAGGCTGCTGAAGGCTCGCCTGCTCCACACACTGGGATTGGTGGAGGTGTCGACGGAGGCAGGACTCTTGCCTTTTGTCGTCAATGAACAGCAGAACAGTACACAGTTGCTTCTGTCAACTGTCCGACTGGAGGAGCTTTAACTCTTGCAGTGGTGCTGTAATGTCAGTGCATCTGATCTGGAGAAGAAAGATGATTTAGACTGGTGAGGATGAGTTCAAAGTGCAAACGTTGTCATTAATGTGACTATCATTAATGAAGGGAGCTTTTTATTTCACATTTTAATAACAGCAATAAACTCATCTCAAATGGCATGAGTGTTGTGAGCTTAATCTGATAAGATTACTGCTGCTGACAATTTAATATGGGATTTAAGTGCTGTCCTCAGACAAATTGCATTTCAAGCATTTGAATGTGATAAAAATGTTAATGACTACCCGATTCATGCTTTTTCATTGATAAATAAACTAGGAGCCTGTGAAAATATTTCTGTGTCCTGGATTAACTTTTAACCAGTCTAACTTAAATGTATGAGAGGGAAGAAAGACTTTGAACCAGCATTTTTTCTGCAACTTTTCATGAGAAAAAAAACCCCAAGACATTCACAATTAAGTCAAACAACTCCAACCAGTACAATAAGTACTGATAATAGGCAGTCAAATAGGTCAAAACAATGTTGCTAGATAAGATTTTCTGCCTGCTTAGAAATACAAGGTAGCCTATTTGGCCATTAAAGTAACAGAGAGAAAACAATGACATTTATATATTGCAGTATATAAGTGGCGTGCAAGTATTAATAAAAATGAACTATACCTACATATTTATAGCAGATAGATAGATAGATAGATAGATAGATAGATAGATAGATAGATAGATAGATAGATAGATAGATAGATAGATAGATAGATAGATAGATAGATAGATAGATAGATAGATAGATAGATAGATGGATTGATGGATTGAAGTCCCCCTGTGTTGAAAATCAGGGTTTTAATGTCGATGTGGTGTTTGGTGTAATATGCTTTAAAACAAACCATGTGCAAATTCATCAGTCAACACTTTTGCTGTGTATTTTCTCCTTAAAACAATCTCAAAAACACGGTTTGAAATGTACTACAGGAGGACTTAAGGATCATCTTGGACGCAGCTTACACACGAGGTGTTGTTGTTGTTTTCCACTTGTGGCTGTATGAAGTCACACAGAGTATTTTTAGTAGAGGGGATCAAATCTGTCTCAGCTAACTCACCTCTTCAGTGCTTACTGACAGTAAATGTGTTTTGTTTTTAGATGGTGTACTAGAAGCCAAGCAAGACTCACAGGTCTTCAAGAACTAGAGTGAGCAGTTTCATACGTGTACTGTGGTGAAGAGGGCACAGTTATGGTGCCAGTGGCTGGTTACGTAACGACAGAGGGCAAACACAGACTTGTCAGCTGAAGAGAGTCAACCTGTTTGCACTGCCAAATATTTTTGAACTTGTAAGCAAAACTTTGGTCAAAACTAGTTTTGGAAGCATTCTCTAGTCAAAGACATTATGTAGATTTGTTTTCTCATATTGCCTGAAAAAACTGTGTAATGGCCAGGTATAAGTGTTGTTTTGTAAATACTATAAATATAAATGCTACTACTCAGGTAATACTGCACACTTGTATTAATTTAGCATGTTTTTAATATTAACATATGACTTTGAGTCTGAGTAACAGACTGTCACGGTCCCTGGAAAACAACAGAGAGTGCAGGCCATCAAAAATGCCATTGAATTAGCTTATTTATTTATTGATAACCTAATTTTGAAGCAACCACTCAGATGCAGTAAACTCTGGCAGCTTTGGACTCATCATAGTGGACATATGCTATTCAAAATAATGGTTCCACATAGGTTTTGCAGTCTGATGCCATGAAATAATTTCTTTGGATGCTGTAGAACCTTACGAAGATCAGTGGTTACAAAACATCTATGGACTGCTGTTTCAAAGAACCCAGATGGGCTTCTTCTGTTAACAGATGATGTCTGGAACTAATAAACTGACCTGAAGAAACCTATAATGTAACGAATATTCAACTTAAAAAACATTTTGTATAGAGCGAAAAAGGGTTCTAAGTTGTTGCAAAGAACCACTGAAGAAAATGTACAGAGACAGACGCTGGAGAAAAGCCAGCCACTAAACAAGACGAGAGCACGTGTTACGTAAGCTGTTTTCTGAACGCTAAAGCTGCCTGAAATCACCACATGTCTCGTCCCCTGCTGAACTTCCTCTCGTTTACTACGTGTGTTAAGCAGCTAAGAGCGTTTCTGTATCTGCTTTAGAGGATTACTGTACAGCCTTTCACCCACTTCCTATGATAGCAGACCAGACTGTGTGCGTCCAGGTGATACGAGATTACACAAATACAGTATCGCTTTTCAGTTTTTCTATAAAAACAAGCACTTTAAACAACAAAAAGACAATATAACGAAGATAAAGAGAGTTCATTAAAAGTCAAAGAAGCTCTAGTTTTAAAATCAACACTTCCAGGATATTCTGTATAAGGGGCCATTTACACGACAATAAGTTTTCAACTGAAAACAGAAAACTTTTTATGCATTTTGGCAGTTCATTTACACGATAACAGTGTTTTGGGGGCCTGAAAACAAACTTTTGAAAACGGGTGCAAAGTGAAAGTTTTTGAAACCTACATTACCCATGTAATTACTATGTACTTATTATAGTAATTATAATTACTGGGTAATAACTAGGTACTAACCCTGAACCTACCCCTAACCCATGTACTTGCCTTATATTAGCCAGTACTTTCTAGGTAAGTACACTGTAAGTACACGTAAGTACTGTAAAAGGAAGCGTTACCGACACAAATTTGTGAAAATGGTGACATCATGCGCATGCGTATTACGTGTTCAGTCTAATAGGCGCATAGTGTTTCTTCCCAAAGTCACATCGCCAACTACTGGCCTGGCATGAATAATACAGCGCTTTTAGTCATTTGTGCGGATCCTTGATTTGACATCATTGTCAACTATACACTAAATTTTTCAAAAATACAAAGAGAAACTTAAAATGTAGGGTACATTTACACGAAAACGATGTACTACAAAGGAAAATGTTTTTCCTTTGCGTTTTTCGAGTACAGACGACAACACTGTATTATTCATGCCAGGCCAGTAGTTGGCGATGTGACTTTGTGAAGAAACACTATGCGCCTATTAGACTCATAGACAGTATAAGAAGTGGACAGAGCCATCTCATTGGAACTCAGTTGAGACAGTTGAAGCCCATTTTTAGCGATTTTTGAGCACTTCCGTTCCTGACGCGCAGACTCAAACCGACTCAAACTAAGCTTGATGACGTGAGCAACCTGTCTGACAGACGTTAATCTTCTAGTAGCTGTGGGTGAAAATTGCCAACGTTAATCTTGCAGAGACGGGGAACTTGAGCAAAGAGTTATTTGGCGTGAGTGAGCAGGAGTAAGTATTCCGTTGCTTTTATATTAATAATAGACTCATTATCTATGGGCTTCTCCCTTGACGGGACGTCCCCCCGATTGCCTGCGAGCTTCTCCTCCTGTCTGTACGGTCATTTCTGTACAGCGCGACAGAGAGTCGAGTGGTTATGATGCAATCGGTAATGACTATTTTGAAGGTACATAGAAGGTAATGGAGCCCTTTATACATTGTCGTGTTTCTTTAGAAATAAATAATGGACAAATGGAGTCTTTAAACGCCTCAGATGTAAAGTTATTCGCTGTCAAAGTGACACCAAAATGAATGGGAGTCAATGGAAATGCTAACGCAAGTGAAGTTCTGCTACAAGATGGCGGCACCCGGCCGGCTTCAACTTCCGGTCGATGGATTACCCCCTTGATTAGACTGAACACGTAGTAAGCATGCGCATGATGTCACCTTTTTCACAAATTCGCATTTTTGTAGTTTACACGGAGACGACAACTGTATCATTTTCAAAAACTTGCACTTTCAAACACGAATTGGGTTTACGTTTACAGGCCCCCACTAGCTGTTTCCATGTGAATGAACGGCCAAAACGCATTACAAGTTTTCCGTTTTTAGATATAAATTGTGCTGTGTAAACGGCCCCTCACTCTAAGACATCATGTTATTTCTTTCCAAAAAGTGACAGTAGGAAATCTAAAAAAAAAAAAAAAAAAAAAAATCGAGTCTCTATTATAGAAATATGATGTTTATCAGGCCTTGCATATATTTTCAAATTAGCAAAACAAGGCTAAAATGAACACTGTTATGACAAGTGTTGATAAATGTGCATTAGTATCACAACACAAAGAGGGACAGAGGTCACAGCTTTCAGCACAGTTCACTGCAGGACACACTACGGTCCCCCAGGATACATAAATCTTTGTCCCTTACTTTTCTTAGTTTGTTTATACCAGAAAAACAACACACCCAGAGTTCAAGGGACACTTGCACTCTGATTGTCCTCAAGGTCGTTTTTACCCACAGTGTGGTCAACAAGTACACTGACACAGAATGAAGATTGCTGTTTTCCCTCTGCGATCAAGGTTCAAAGAACATATTCACAGGGGGTCAGCGCTGTTTATGTCTCAAAGAAGCATAACAATGACTATATTTGCATTATGTCATAATAATAATTTAAAAAATCATACTTATTATTATTATTTATAAATCTATATACACATTAACGACAACAACAATAATAATATAATATTAATAATAATAAGAAAAAATATTATTGTTGTTGTCATTTCTTACAATATTAATAATAATGATGAAACAATGATGACAATGATAATAATAATAAAAAAGTATCGTTGTTGTTATTTATTACAAATTTACACAACAATCTTTTTACACAATAATATTAATAATACTTTATATTAAATAATATAATAATACTTTATTATTATTACTACTACTAAATTTGTATTATCATAATAATAATAATAGTTTTACAAATTAATAATCATAATAATAATTGTAAGATATTTTATTGTTATTTATATGAGGAAACAACAACATTGTTGTATTGTTGTTGCTGTAAATTATACAAGAATACAATATTAACAACAATAATAATAATGATGATGATTTGATGATTGTTATTTATTATAACAACACATCTTTATACACATTAACAACATCAACAATAATGTATTTGTGTTGTTGTTGTTTTCAACAGAAAAAATTATATGTATGAATATTTATTATTGTTGTTCCTGTAATTTATACAAGAAAACAATATTAACAACAATGATAATTATGATGATGATTTGATGATGATTGTTATTTATTATAACAACACATCTTTATACACATTAACAACATCAACAATAATGTGTGTGTGTTGTTGTTGTTTTCACCAGAAAAAATAAAATGTATAAATATTTATTATTGTTATAATAGTGAATGTAATAGAACTGGCTGATTGTATTTATCTTTATGGCCATTAAGTATTTAAAATTATAAAATATGTTTATATTATATTATGCAGTTATATATGAATGACGCTGTCAACAATAAATGTTCTTTTCTTCTTTATAATGGTTAAAACAACATGGCAAACCATTGAATCCTGTCAGTCAACCTTACAACCCTTGAACTGTCAAGCACCCGTCATCTCATTAAACCTCTATTACGTCAGAGCCATATCAGCAACAAAACAAGCTGACAGCTGAAGTGTCCTATAACCATTATCAACTCACAAACACATCTCTAATTTGATCAAATTGATCATATTTTTATCACTGTTGTTAATAGCCCATAAATAATAGAGTGTAATTTTTTTTAAAGGCACAATGTGCTGGTGGGAGCATAATTTGAGCCAAAAAGGTACTTATTATGTAAATGTCACTAGCAGGCTATCATTAAGAAAGGAGAAAACGTTAGTGTAGTCAAATACTGGGTCAAAATAAAGTACTTACATATCTCGCGCATATCTATAAATACCAGCAACCTGGACATGTTAATTTCCTCCCCCAGTGACAGGTGGAGTGGAGGCCTTTTCGCCTCAAGACACTAAACTCTTTCTGAACTTTATGCAGGTCACAACACCAGAGGATAACTGGACAAAACCAACTACATCCCTGGAATACTGAATGAGAAAACACATAAAAGTCTCATAAAAATTCAAAATGCATTTAAAAGACCATTGCAATGAAATACTATTAGTCATTATAACAAAATGGTATTAAGGCAATAGTTCAGCAAAACATCATAATTTGGTCAAGTAGCGGGTAAAGTAGGACCGGTTACATTTCAACGGAGAAATACACACAAAATGATGTCAAAATATCCTTGTAAACACAGTCGGTTATGTCTTAAAGAAAATGCACGTGTAACAGTTTATCGTAAAGTGACAGCAGTGCGTTTGAAAGCAGGTGTCTACCAGCGGATCCGTCTATCAGTGGAGATATTAGGGGTCCGCTGATAGATGCCTGCTTTCAAAAGCTCCCGTGTGTATCTGTGTAAGCACACGGTGAAGACAACATGGTTTTGAAGCGTTGATCACTGTAGCCAATCACAGACATGTATGTTGAGCGCGTGAACGCAGTGGCCAATCAGAGGTGTTTAAGAATCAGTTCAACAGTGCTCAAAATGCTAGAGGGAAATGCTGGTATCATGTTTCCTCTGGGGTTCTTCGGGTCAAAAATGTCCCGAAGCGTTTAAATAAAAAAATGTTAAAAATCGTAGCTTCATCGGAATGGTCCAAAACTTGGTGACTTTTTTGGTACTTGGTATATGAACACCCAAAAAAATTGGGGAAAGGATTTGAAAAGTCTAAGTGGTCTTAAAACAAAATAGTCACACTCAGGACCAATGTTCCCTCTAAGCTGCGCGCGTGCGCAGCCGCGCACTTCTGATGCCTCGGCCGCGCACTTCTAAGCGGCGGCCGCGCAGAAAAGAATAAAATGACACACAGAGGACTGACGCGAAACGTGTGGGGAAATCCATTTGATTGTAGTTTAAGTGAGAAATAATTGCAGTGCTCTGGTCAACCGCTATAGAGAGAAAACTGGTGAATGCAGTTTACAGGTTTCATAGAAAGAGAACGATGTAAGCACGTGTGATTGGCAGTGAGTCGTGTGTGCGGACCAAATAGCTCAATACGAGAGGCAACGAGAAATGCATAGACATGTGAAATAAAATAAAATCATAATGTTTTAAAGAAGAGTGGTTTGATTAAAGTGGTGGAAATAACGGTTATGGACACAGAACGGTAACAATTACACACCCACCCGCGTGCAAATTCAAAATACATAGTTTAAATAGATGTTTTTGTCTGTGGGGGAGTTTCAGGGATGGTTAGATTATAAAAGATTAGATTATATTCATTTTCCTTGAAAATATTTAGCTATTAGATCTATTTAAATGCTTTGTTTTCATAATAATATAATATGTTAACAAATTTAAGCATTTAAACTGATATATTATATCACTTCAAATACTTCAATTCGTTTTTTTTATATTATATTATGCCTATATTTTATTATATTATAAGCCTAAATAAAGAATCTCACAAGGGTATTGTTTAGGGCTCCTTGCCATTAAAAAGTTTGAAACCCCCTGCTAAAGAAAATATTGGAAATTCATAACCAATAAACAATCATTTAACTTTGATGGTTTAATGCTTCCTGTACACAATTAATTGACTGTCAAAAACACTTTATGGTTTTCCCAAACCATCTCAGTGTAACAGCTTACTTTTCTTTTATACTATATTCTATTATTGTAAAGAATTGAACTGTCCTGCAGAAGATTTTGTAAATTATTTTTCATAGTATTTCTTGGTAAAGACTGTACAGTTAACAGCACTGTAAAAAAATATCAGGTAACCTAAAATGTGCTTCATTTAGTGACTTCTTAATTTGTTAAGAAGCTTGTTTTTCGAAAATATGATTTAATACCAATAAGTTACATCAAGGGTCAAATAAAATAGAAATCGCACATTCAAGTTAAAAGTTACAACTGAATGTTGAAACCATGTTTCTACATGCTGTACAGGTCAGGTATAAAGAATATTTTTGCTCAGGTGGCGAAAAATGTCCGCCCAATAGAAAAAAGTTTTGCTCAGCAAGAAAAAAAATTAGAGGGAACATTGCTCAGGACCTTCGGGTCAAAAATGACCCCCATAGGAAATTAATGGGAAATTGGCAAAAATTTGAAAATACAGAGTTTTTTTGTGCATACAATCTACAAAACAGCCAGGATGCAGAAAAAAAGCACAAAACAGTGAAGGGGTGAATCTCTTAAAACAATGGGTGACAAAATGCTTTCCATTTGTTCTCTTTATTATGCAGTGTTCAGGTTTGACTGTATTATAAAGTAAAACTGCCACTTCAAATTACCATTTAAACCAACCAAATTTTTTTTTTTTTTTTTTTTTTTAAATGACAAAAATAGTCTTTGAGAATCTGTTATTATGTATTCAAATCAACAACCTAAAAAAAATTAAACAATATGTGAAAAAATGACTAGAGTGTTTCTACCATAGGTTTCTACAGAGAGCTGTAAATCCACTAGTGGTAAAAATGTGCTATTGCGTGATAAAAATGCTCAGTGTGTCCACCAGATGGCTCCGATCTCATTTCAAAAATTGCTTTCATGAGGCCTAGACTTGACTCTAAAATGAAATACAGCTTTAATAAAAAAAATGTTTTAATTATATATATATATATATATATATATATATATATATATATATATACATTTTCTATTATATTCAATGGGAAAATGGTTCTTTATTATTGCATAAATATTAATTATAAATCATAAAATTATCTCAAAACACCAAAAAAGAAAAGAAAAAATATTATTGAACAAAAATATATTTCATTGATTTTACTCAAATAAAATGTATCTTAATGCCGCCCTCCGGGTCATTTTTGACCCGAAGGTCCTGAGTGTGAGTCTAAAATGAAGAACCCCAGAGGGTTAAATTTCAGTACAGACTTGGTAGCGAAGTCGGTACTTTTGACAACACTAAACAGAACTGGAATCGGAATCGCTAAAATTCAAACGATACCTAACCCTAATCAGCACAAGGCCCCCATGATACACAATAAGGGCCCGTGCTGTAGTCACTGGAAGCTACGGCGCTGAACTTCAGCAGGACTTGAGAAGACAGCAGGCTGATGGGAACACCCTCTGTGACAGCGAAGGCCTCACGCCTCTCACACACAGCGAGGCTGAACCAGCCAAACGACCTGCTGTTAAACCAGCGTGCTAATGTCACAGGAGTTAGAATTGTTTTAATATTAATTTCCAGACATCCTGTTGTTCCACACTTAATAATATCACCTTGTTGTTGCTCACGCTGGGTGTGCAGCTCAAACCCTGTGAAGCTGATTAAAGGTGATGGGGGTAATTTTTTCGATATTAAAACACTTTCTCATATCTCAGCAGAGAGCAATAAAATAAGCAATCCCTGCATCCAAATTCGACTACTTCCATACAATATAGTAGATTCTGAAGTGCCCATGTGATGGATATTTTCCTATCCCATGAGTCCATGGGAGAGGATTATTGAACGGCAGTGAAGCGGCACAAGTGACGCCGTAGTTTCAAATCAAATGTAGTATCTACTATATAATATGTGAATTCGGACGTCGCGAATTTTCAGGTTGATTTAAAAGCTTTACCAGTTGGACCGGGCTGGTGGATTTCATAACAACACCATTATGTGGACAAAAAGCCTGCATTCAGAAGTAGCTATGTTTCTGACTAAAAAAACATTTCTTTATATTACTATAGCAGATATTGCACCCGCTGACAGGCTTAAAAAAATAGTCTTGTAATTCCAGGACTACATGCGGCAGTCGATCATTGTATGTTCTTTTAAATACAATAAAAGCCACAGTATCAGATGGCTGAGAGGGTAAAAACAACAGCGGCCATCTGTCTCCTCAGCAGCCTCGACTGAACACTTACAAAGCACATCAAGTGCAATTATGTAAATTATATGTAACTAGTGCAACTCTCAATTTCAGTGCAATTCTCCTGGGCCGTAGGCTGTACACTTATTACTCACTGTAGCACTAAATTGCCTTCCCCCCCACCCACCCACCCCCGTAAACTGCATTTACAATATATCTGTTTGTCCACATTTTAGTCTGCATGTTTTTTGACTCATGCACTGATGACCACATCAAATATCAATATGTGTACTGACTAATAAAGCCAGATCTGAATTGGCTCAAGTAAAAGTATCTGAGAGTATTTGACATAAATGTGAATGCCAATGTCTTCCAAATGCATTATGTATTATGTAAACAATTTTACAGCATTTGTAAATCTAGGGTATTTGACATAAATGTGAATGCCAATGTCTTCCAAATGCATTATGTATTATGTAAACAATTTTACAGCATTTGTAAATCTAGGTTCAAGTTAATTTATAAATGTAATATTGTAAGATGGGTAATGTTTTTGAAGGAGCTCTTAAACTTCACCCAGATTTTTGATTTATTTGTTTAAAAATACAGTAAAACAGCTGTGAAATATCACTTAAAAAAACTGTTTTTGATGGCAAAGCTGAATTTACAGAATTTACTCCAGTCTTCAGTGTCACATGATCCTTCAGAAATCATTCTGCTGCTTTGCTGCTCAAGAAATATTACTTATTATTTTTAAAGTTGAACCAGCTTAATTTTTTTTTGTGGAAAGTGAAACCATGACACATTTTTTTTTCAGGATTCTTTGATGAATAGAAAGTTCAAAAGAACAGCATTCATCTGAAATTTAAATCTTTTGAAACATTATAACTGTATGTACTGTTCATTTTTATCAAGTTTATGCATCCTTGCGGAATACAAGTATTAATTTCTTAATTCCACTCAAAATCTTACCCAAAGAAAGAAAGAAAGAAAGAAAGAAAGAAAGAAAGAAAGAAAGAAAGAAAGAAAGAAAGAAAGAAAGAAAGAAAGAAAGAAAGAAAGAAAGAAAGAAAGAAAGAAAGAAAGAAAGAAAGAAAGAAAGAAAGATGAAAAATGGCAGTTCAAAAATTCTGGATTGTAGTCTATAAAATTACATTTAAATGTAATTCATGTTCATTGCAATCTTATGTAGGAAAGCTATTAATGCAATTCAAGTAATGAGACTATAATGATTAGTAAGTAAATAATGACAGAATTTTCATTTTTGAGTGAACTATCCCATTTAGAACAGCTCCAAACCAATGAAGTACCAATAAACAAATCACAAACACTTTGATTTTGAAGGGGCCAATGATGAACAGAAAGAGGGGAGTGGTGAGGATTGATGACAATGTTACAGATAATAATGTAGGTAGTGTAAGTGAGGCCCTGTCCCAAAAGGAACCCCAAGTCCACACTTTCGTGACGTAATGGTGCTTTGACTGTCAGGTAGAAGTCTGCTGTGTAAAAGTGCACATCGAGGGCGCATATCGGCCACAAAGGGGACGCTCGCGGTCCCTTCTAAAACATAAAATGACAAATTGGACGCCCTTCGGTCTTAACAGACACGTGCACGCAGCGACTATCGCAAGTCCACATGACCACAAGTCCACATGACCACACGTCCACATGAAGTGTGCCATTTGGGACAGGTTCTGAGATGGTCTATAGCCAAGACACTAACAGTACTAACTTTGCAGACAATTCTCAAGTCACTGTCTCTACACTGTCATTGAAAAACGACTTCAAACACATTGTTATATAAAAGCAGTTGGAGATGAGTTAAGTGGAAACAAGCAGCCAATCTATCATTGTTTTCCAGTAACAGAGAGCACACTTCACCAGAAGCTAAGCACACACGTCTGTCTCCCTCAGAGCCTCTGTTGATATTTGCCCAGTTTCCCTGAGCTAAGCTTGCGTCTGACCTACTACCATATTCTGACAAAACAGTTTTTGTTTGAGCCTCTTTAAAACATTCCATTTTCAACACATGTTTGCGTTATTTCTTTCCGCTCCCTCGTTAAAGCAGGCGAAGCGTCACGGGCCTGAATGATGCTGTCCCGCTGTTACTTTTCCAGTGCGAATAAATAAATGAAGAATATATAAACACCTGAAAGCCATCAGTCCGCAGGCAATTTAGCGGCGTGCGTAATCTGACTAAAGATGTTGCGTATGCTAATGAAACTGAAAATCCGCAAACTTTTTTTTTTTCCATGAAGCCACAAGAAGCATAACAAGCTAAGTGCTTGTATTTAGTGTGAGCTCATTGCAAATGTTATGAATATCCCTGTTCTTCACTGCTTGCATTCTCTACACCCTTTCAGAGGATGAAACGAGCTGTTTTTCGCAAAGCCAGCCAGTTGTTCTGGTAATGGGAAACAGGTTAAGATGGAAAACAACTAGTTCAGGATGGGTAAAAGACACAGTATTTCTTCTGCAGCCACCCCACCACCTCCTCCAGGCCCAGGAGACAACCATTCTCAGAAGCACAGGCGCCTCCTGTGTAACGAGACGTCGTTAAACAAGAATTCACATTTATGAGTAAACTCTGGTACCCTCGTGTCCTGGGACGTCACTTCTGTTGCATGCTCTGCTGCCACTCAATCATTTTGGGTGTTCAGTATTGCAGACATAAGGTTTGCCGACACATCTTTGTTGGGTTTGGTTGAAGTTAAAGAGATCCTCCATGCAAAAATGAACAACATCTGTCATCATTTACTCACCCTCATGTTGCTCCAAAACTGTATGACTTCTTAAAAGAAGACATTTCAAGAAAGGTACTTGTCCATACAATGGAAGCCAATGCGCTGTAGTGTTGTTTGGTTCTGCAGAAGAAAGAGATGCATACAGCTTTAGAATCACATGAGGGTGAGCATCCCTTGTGTGAAAATCTGTGACAGAGAATCAGAAAACTTTAAATAGTATTAATTAAAACTGGAAAACATTTATTGTGCCGCAGAAGAAAACAACAGAAAGATTCAGTAATGATAGAGTTATTCAGCGTAATTGATTTACCGGCTAAACTTTCCTAACACATGGATTTTAATTTGCCTTTTTATCGCAGCATTGGATGCTGATCCAGACCCCTACGGATTCTTTTGTGGTTTTGGAGCCGAGTTGCGCAAGATATTCCTCGACAGCACCACAAAGTTCTCCGCTCTAATGAGAAGCAGTAAAGAGCCTCTCCTTGTAAACATCGCTGCATGTGGATCTGCTCTCCTAAATGTCTTCTGCTGCGGTCGATCAATCCGCCGTGACTTTTTTGGTTATGATAATTACCTAACAGCTCCACTTAAGACCAAACATTATCTAATCTGAAGGAAATGGAAGAGTGTTGAGATAATGTTAAAGCTGTAAAGATACAGCGGCCTCTTTGTACTGTATGTGTTTTTCTTTTGCCTTCTCTCCAGTGAGAGACTAAACTTGAAGCTAAACTTGAACGTGTATTTACTTATAGTTTTCCTATAATGCTAATTATAATTACTGCAAAATAACCCTAAACATACTCCAAAAACTGCATTTTTAGAACTAGTGAAATTTCTAAATGGTTTTTAAAATGAGGATATTCACAAACATTCCCAAAAGGAGGTTTTGTCAAATTGAGGTCACTTTTGAGGAAATCTGTCATTAAAGTATAGCTAAATATAGGGGTTATGAGGCTAAAAACAGTAATGCCTTAGCATGCACTGCTTATATGACCTTGCACATTAAAGAAGTTTTCTGTTACCACTAGAGGACAGTGATCGGACAAAATGTTCCCTTACCAAGTACAGCAAATACCCACCACCACCTCTGTTTCTCTGAGGACTGGTGAGAATACTGTATAGGTGCTGGAGAAGCGTGTGCGGAGAGGTGTGAGAGTAAACTTGGCCTTCCAGTGATGTTTACTCATCGAGATCCATGTGGGAGAAGTGCTGGAGGACTCGAATCCTCTGAGAAGACCCGTGGGAAAGAGACGAGAGCCAGAATAGTACCTACATAAAACACACACGCGGTATCTGTCTGCAGGGGAAACGTTAGATGAAATGAACTGAGAATGGCTAACGTGTTGCCAGGCAGATTGTTCCCGAGACAAAAGTTCAATCGGGTAAGCTATGAAGCTATTAAACATAAAAGTTCCAAAAAGGGATTTCACAGCAATGCCATTTGGGTTTCTCCAAATAGCCTTTCAGTGAATACCTCTTAAAAGAACCATTTTTTCTTAGTGTGAACAAATATTTTAATGATCTAAATAACCATTTTCCACTTTTAAGAACCTTTTGTGGAATGGAAAAGTTCCATTGATGTTTAAGGTTCTTAATGGAACCTATTTTTTTTATTTTTTTTTCATTCATTTTCATCAGATTAATTTTTGCCTTTATTATGATAGGATAGTATAGAGTTGACAGGAAACGAGTTTGGTAGAGAGAGAGGGGGACAGGATCGGGAAAGGTCCGCGAGCCGAGACTCGATCTCGGGTCGCTCAAAGTGCAACGGTGCTATATGTCGGCAATCAGCCCACGGGGCTATTGGCGCCGACCAGAACCTTTATTTTTAAGAGTGATATCATAATACCAAGTTTATGCATCGCAATTGGTAATGAGAAATGAGAAGAATGACGAAATAAATTTTGGTCTGTTCATCACACAAAACTATCACGTTCTACTACTTTTTTGGTACAATTTTGGAGCTTGATATCTTGGAAGCATCTACTTTTGTGTTCCATGGGTTTGGAACTAAGTAAATAATGACAAAATGTTCATTTTAGAGTGACCTGTCCTTTAAATTCGCTCCTCTCATAGGCATAACCCCAAGCTGGCATTGAGGACAGATGGTAAGTTTTCGAGAGATCTCCAGTGGATGTCAAGAGACCCTTGAGTGTCACACACAATCAACACTTCACACTGATCACCACTGGAGACTCGTCCCTATAGCAAGATGAGCCGACTAATGCAGTCCTGGCACATGGTTTGCAATACAATCAACTCTCAAACTATCATATAATGTATCAGAATTATGCATTAGCCTATGACCGTTTAAAAACGCAGTACAATGCTAAATAAATAAATGTAAACTATCATACTGTGCTTCGGTGTTTGTTAAGGCTGTTTATGCTTTAGTACAGCTGCTTTGTCATGTTCTCACCTTTCACCAGAGGTGGGAGTAAGTCACACATGTGCAAGTCACAAGCAAGTCTCAAGTCTTAACCTTCGAGTCTCAAGCAAGTCCAAGTAAATTTTTTATAAAAGCAAGCAAGTCAAGTCAAGTCACTGCCTTATGTCAAGCAAGTCAAGTCAAGTCGTAGCTTGGGTCACAAGTCACTGGCAAGTCATACAAACGTTTGATGATTTCACTGAATTTATATATTAAAATGAGTTAAAACTACATAAGTTGTGGACTATGCATGGTTTTATTTGCAGCATATATATTTTTAAATATGCATTTCCACATACAGCTGAGTGGTTACTACAATAAAAATCTAAAAAATAAAAAATAAATACAATTTCAAACTATAGGCCTATAGCCTAAAATGTAAATGTAACTGAAATTAGGCCAACATTAAAGCATGAAAAAATAAATATGCCTCAAACATTGCAGAAGACCATTAAAAGGTATTAAACAATTCACAATTCAAGTATAATGGTTCCTATGCCACCAAATGGCATTCTTCAAACTGGCATCCCCTTTATATAATGGCGGTGTATAACAGCCGTTGGCATTTAGCCTATTATGAAGTTAAAACCGCCAATAGGTGGCGCCAAATCACCGTCTTAATGTACGAGTCATAGAAGCAGTCAACTGATTTGTTCAAAATGACAGATTCGTTCTGGAACTAAGCAACTAGGTCACTGAATCACAAATACGCATAACTCTTTCTGTGGCTTGTTTGGAACTATTGTCATTGGAGAAATAGAGCAAAAACAGAAAATATTTGGAATATTATGTCTAAAATGTCACATCACAATATTCACTCTTTGTTTACTGAACTGTTTTATAAAATCATCACATTTGCAATCGCGCCAATAATCTGGAAATATTTTTTTATATATGTTATAATTATGAAAATAACTCATACTAGGGCCATTTTTCCACCACATTTTGAATTTTGGGTGCATATTAATTCTGCTGGCCTTTTTTTTGCCCCCTGATAACATTAAGAGAAACATAAACGACAAAACTAACAGTTTTCTATATTGTTTTTCGTCATTGGAAAGAACAACATTTTTGGCTTTAAAGCATGATTTAAAAAGAAATGTGGCAAATGTTATACAAAACATACACCATCATTAATTATCATTTGAATATTGACAACATTAAGCTACATTTGAAAACATAATTGTGTATAAAGAGGCATGCTGTTTTGACCAATATTATTCTCTCTAGATTTAAAGATAGTCAAATTAACTATAACAAACAGGTTAAACAAGCCATAGCTTACTTTTAGACGTGGTGAATGAAGTTCGACTGTTCGAGGTTGTGATGGTCGTCCGATATCCCTTGCCAGTTATTATGCGTACAACAAATCTTCTTGCATGAATATGGTCATTTTCTAGTGTTTATATCCAAAAAGATACGATGCAGGGAGATGTTTTTGTATTTAGCGCGCTCACCGCGATGTAGGCTATTTTTGGGCTTGTGCAGCGTCACGCAATCGCGCAGAATCTGATGACTGACGTCAATGGTTCCGTTGCTTTCATTTTGTTTATCAATGGATGTTGCGATGATTTATATAAAAATGTATATCAAGTCATTCTCGAGTCATACAGTTCAAGTCAAGTCAAGTCTCAAGTCATTGGATCTCAAGTCAAAGTCAAGTCGAGTCATTTTCTTAATTTAGTCAAGCAAGTCTCAAGTCCTTAAATTTGCGACTCGAGTCTGACTCGAGTCAAGTCATGTGACTCGAGTCCCCCATCTCTGCCTTTCACCTCTGCAAACTGTGACATATCCATCCCTTCCTACACACACGCAACTAGAAGGAAAAAAAAAAGTTCAGCATATATTCGCCACCAGATGCCAGTCAAGAGTCAAAGAACTACATTAGAATCCCAAAACAATGAATAGACGGCAAATAGAATTGAACAGAGACTTTACTGTTCTTCTCGATTACTTGGATTAAGTTGGTGTGAATATTGTTGGGGACAAAGACATTTCAGTCATCATTTACTCACCATAATCTCATTCCAAATCTGCTTGACATTATTTCTTGTGTGGAACACAAAAGGAGAAATTCTGAAGAATGTCCTAGTTCCCCATTTCCATGCAATTACACACCTATCCATCCATTCATCCATCCATCCATCCTGTGAATAAGCATGATAAACGCTTCAGAAGTCATCACAGGACATTCATGCTTTATTAAAAACACAACAAAGAGATATAAAACAAACATCTTTGCCTCACACATGTCGATATACAATCTTGGCAGGAATGTTTTACATGGTAGCACTTTGGCACAAGCAGCTGTGTTTACTATAGCTGTCTTTACTATGAAACAAATATCATTCAAATCTACAGTTTAGCAACAGTTAGAACATTTCCGATAGATTACTGTATATATAAATATGGAGAAAACGGTATTCAACATTAAAGTATCTGAGCAATATTTTGATCACAGCAACAAAGATCATGGAGGAAATACAAACATAAATTGATGTCGAATGTTATTGCACTATTTATTATGTACAGCAGAATGAAAGGATGGAAAAAATAAAGCTCCAAACTTGCCAAACATTCAATGAGTCTACAATCATTTTTTGAATGGAATTTGAAACATGGCAGTGTATGCAAGGGTGAACCTCACGAAAAATGTCAAGAAACATCCAGGTCATGCGTCTACTCCAAATTCAAAAGAAAGGGGGGGAAAAGCCTATTTCTAGGAAAATTGCTTTTTATTTTGAATTGAGACATTATTTTCATGACAGTTAGGAGCATCTTTATTTCATTATCAATACGGCAAAGAAAAATGAACAACTGAAATTAGGCACGATATTAAATACTATTATTTTTTTTTACTATTAAAACAATTAAAACTTATTCATTTTCATGTTATGGTCGATAACCGATAAATGGCTGATATTAAAGTTCTAAATTCTAAAAAATAGAAATAAAACATTATATTAGATACTTAATATATATTATATTATAGATACTACAAGTCATTTTAGGCATCAAAACATTGTAAACAATTATAAAGTACATTATGAAAAAATGGATTTTTAGAGATTTGCTGATGATTACATTTAACAGTGTTATTAACATTTAGTGTTTAAATGATGTTTTTAAAAAATATAACTTTAGGTAAGCATTAAAAACAATAAAGGTAAACCAATAACTGATATATAGTATAGTGCATCCATAATTTAAATTGTAAAGTATTTTTAAAGTGCAATAGTAAGTGTCGGTAATGGTAGCATTCATTACCCCAAAAAAATAATAATTGGGTTCTGGGCAATCATGTCATAAAAATAATGTAACGATGCATGACGTCTTAATGGTCGATTTGGGGTAAAATATGACCCAGGCATTTCTCCATGAGATTCACCTGTAAAATCCACCTTTGTCCCAGCAGCTTCATTTAAAGAAATCCCTATCTCTTTCTGTCGTTCTGCTGATCACCTGATTTATCTTTGTCACGCCATCCGTCTGCACACTTCCTGTGCCCATTAACCTCTGCTGATTACACTCTGGATATTTCTTCCCTCAATCTTCCTCTCTCTGGTTGAATTGCACTGATTGGCACCTCAGTTTCTCCAGGTAATTAGCTGCATCCACTCGAGATGTGCGGAAGACTCCGAGTGCGCCGGTGTTCCCGCACAGGCATCTGTTTTTATGCTTATTAGCTTCTTTCATAATCGGGCACAAATTAGAAAATATTTACACACTCAAAAGTGTGCCAGCGCAACTAGTTCAGCCAGTGAGAAAATGAAATATATATATATATATTTTGGCCCAAGAATCTACGTGAAATACAAAGATGATGTGTGATGTTAAAGGTGACCTGTGCATGCGTGTTTGGGTATTACGGCGTACAGCACAGCCTGCCAACCACTTGCTCGCTCTGTCCCTCGAGTGTGAGACTCTGTGTAAATTTCATTAAGAAATGTCCAGATGATGTTTCAAGACAAAATATAGAAGAAAAAACTAAATATGATATTTTACATACAGTAAGTGAAGTCTGTTTTAAGGCAAAAAAAAAAAAATCTGCATAGTGACAATCTTCAAATTCTTATTATTCTACTCATAATTGCATTTATAAATGTACTATACAAGTATTTATTTAGGGTGACAAGATTTAGGAATGAGAAAATAACGTCTCAATGCAACAAATCTCAATTTATATTGTCTCAATTTATTTTATGTAATTTATATGAATTGTATTTTATGTCAAATTTTATGTATATTTGATTGTTTTCTCATCTTTAGATTTTTGGGTGAAACATGACCCAGACATTTCTTTTTAGGAAACTCACCCACTTTTTACGTCCACATCTTCCATTCCAGGCAAGCAAAAACTGCTTTGAATGATCACTGGCTGATTATAAAGTATTACACCACACACTTACATTAACGTGTTCCTGATTTCAGTTGATTATTATTGTAACTACATAATGTGCTACTGCTAACCTATGTGGAAAGTAAAAATGTGCATCCCCAGAGACGGAGCCGGGGGGGTTCAGACGTGAACATAGAGCTGTGTTTGAAGGAGAGGATAAAAAACTGCTCTGGGATCAGAGGTGGACGTTTATCTGTGGCGTAGGAGAGGGGGAGAGGGCTGGTCTGGGTTCAACGCCTCTGCTCTTCATGAACGACAGCAGCTGGTCAGGGATCTCGGCCAGGACATCTTTAGCCAGTCGGGCCATGCTGAGCACCTGGTTCCCGGATCGGTCGATGTAGTCCCGGAACGGTACAAACTAAACAGAGATACAGAGATGAATCTCATGAAAAATGTCTTTCTGACTTTACTAAAGAAAAAAAAAAAGAGGTAAAAATAATAAATAAAATATATTATATAATTTAATATGATATTTAACAATCATACATATTTAACAAGTATAAATAAAAAATATAAATAGATATCATAATAATAATTAATCTAAAATATCTAATAAATAAAATAATTCTAAAAAGATAAATAATTTCACAATTTTTTTTTTTTTTAATTTATCTCTAAAGCTTTAAACAGTTATGGGACACCAAAGTGTGCCATATTTGTGGAAAGTGTCACATATCAAAACCACTTATTCTTTATTATGGTAACACTTTACAAGGTTCCATTTGTTAGCTACATTACTTAACATGAACTAATGATGAAAACATTTCTAAAGCATCTTATATTAATCTTAGTTGAAGTTAATTTCCATATTTACTAATCCATTATTAAAATCAAAAGTTGTATCTGTTAATATTTTATTGGACCTGAGCTAACATGAACTAACAATCAACAGTTGTAATGACGTTGTTATTATTATTTAGCCTGACATGATTTAAATTATTCAAATGAGAAAAATGTATAATGTTAAATTTTCTCAGGGCCAAATAGACTTTTTCAATGATGAATATTAATAATCTCGAATAGGTAACATTATGTACCTGGACAATGTCTCTCTCAGCAACACGTCCCCTGGAGGACACCCTAACCTCATCTCCATCCAACTCCTCCATAGCTGTTACATTAACAAGAGAATAGTTACATCACATATCTTATTCTTGTTTTGAGACCATCTCTGTTTTTGCAGGGCCATAATCTCACCATCAAATTCAGCAGGGCCGACTCCCACGATTATGATTGACATGGGCAGGGATGCCGCCTGAAAAAAAGGAGAGGTAGTATTTATATTGGCCCTGCTAAAAAGATTATTGTATTTACAGAACATCATGAAGGTCTAACAAGCAAAAATGACTCACGGTGACCACGGCTTCTCTAGTCTGCACCATGTCGGAAATGACACCGTCTGTGATGATCAGCAACACAAAGTACTGAGAGCCATCTGTCACCTCTGATGCGCACCTGAGGATTTACAGTACAGTTAGACTTAAGAGCATCTATATTCAAAAAAAAAAAATTACTTCTCAGAAACTAAAAATGCTTCCAGGGAAAAGGATTTAATATATCTGGCTGCAATAAAACAAGTGCACTGCTACGCGGTTGCTATGGTATTATGGGTGATTGCAAACTGGACCAAGTCAAAACAAGGATCTATGATATTCTGATTCCTTGAAATGGGTTTGAGTTACGCACACACACAAATACTATAATACTTATTGATAATACTTATTCATACTTAATCATTTGGATATTATGATTTTTGTGTTATAGCATATCACTGGACATTTCCGATGAAATCCTCCTTATTTTATCTAAGCCCTTTTCTCAGCTTTTTTTTTATTTTTTATTAAATCTGTCTGTTCCTTACAGTCCATTGACCCTAATAACCACCTCCAGATATTGTCTCATTCACGACACGCAAGAAGTGGCGAGCCCAGAGAGGAGACTCACACCATGTTGAAAAGTTGACCACTTCAGCAGCGGGCGATCAATATCTGCCTCTTAAAGCACATCTGCCGTTCTGAGAGTTTGATTTTCTTTAGATTGAGAGATTTAACTGGATCTGAAGAAGCCTTGAAACTGACAAGGGCAATTAAAAGCTTCTTCACATGTGTGTGAAAGGTTCAGGTTTTTTGTCATGTTGTGTGTGATGACCGGTGTACTGATATGACACGATATACACTACCGTTCAAAAGTTTGGGGTCAGTGAGAATTTTATTTTTTATTTTTTGGAGGAAAGAAATCAATACTTTTATTTATCAAGGACAGTAAAGACATTTATAATGTTACAAAAGATTCTATTTCAAACAAATGCTGTTCTTTTGAACTTCCTATTCATCAAAGAATCCTAAAAAAAAAAAAAAAAAATGTACAACTGACAGACCAACAACTGTTTCAACATTGATAATAATAATAAATGTTTCTTGAGCATCAAATCCATATTATACTGATTTGTAAAGGATCATTTGACACTGAAGACACTGACACTGGTGATGCTGAAAATTCAGCTTTGATCACAGGAATAAATTACACTTTACTATATATTCACACAGAAAACAGCTGATTTACACTGGAATAATATTTAATACTATAACTGATTTTTGTTGTATTTTTAATCAAATAAGCGCAGCCATGGTTAGCAGAAGAGAATTCTTTTAAAAGTATTTAAAATCGTACCGAGCCCAAACTTTTGAACGGTAGTGTACGTGACATTTGAAGCAGACCAGAGATTAAGTTTTCAACTGAAACCCAACATTCGTCTTCTGTGGCAAGTTTAAAGAATACTAATTATCCATGTTTTTCTGCTTTATAATATCATGGTTTGATGACATAAATCACCCTTATTGTGTCATGACTTTCTGTGCAAAACATTTTTAATAAATGATCAAAATTTAAATTATTCATGCATGTTTCATGACTGAAATGTTTCATGTTAGACTTAATATAATTATTAAATTAATGTTCTGTAAATGTCATATAAATGTTTGTTTTTTTATTACTATTAATAATAATAATAATAATAATAAGTAGTATTAGTATATTCTATATAATAATATATAATATTTTGTATAATACTTTTAATACTATTTTTGTTAAATATTGGCTTTCACTATGAATAAATTCAACAATTGTCACTCAACCACTATCTGACCCTTAGAATTAAACGGCTTGTTTTTGCTACTGTACTTTTGACACTACATGTAAATGACCTCTGTTGTAAAAGGCTAACCTCTTCGTATTTGAAATAGTTTAAACTTTCATTCATCCCATTACATTTAAACGTAAAATGTTATGGTGCTCATGGCTTCACATCACAATAACACTGATTTTTAAATGACCCATTTTTGTAGCTCAGTTTCAATAAATAATCGGTGACTGGAGAGGCCGCTTTGAACGCTGCTTGCATAGTGCATCAAAGTCCCTTATTCCAAGCAAGCAAGAAAAATCCTGTTTTCCATGATAGGTCCCTTTTAAAAAGTTTCTGCGTGGTAAACATCAGACCTCGGCTGCATCTGAGCAGCAGGTACACTGTGTGAAGTGTTAGTCAAGCACAGGATTCTGGAGGAGTCTTCGGAGAGCGTGTGTGCGCGTAAGTGCATTTGTGTGGAGTGAGAGGACAGGCTTTAGAGTGAATAACAAGTGGATAGCGACAGGAAGGAGTTCACCTCACAGGGGAGACAGAAAAAAGACCAGGGCAGAGAGACAGAAAGAGAGCTCAACCTCGTGTCAATTGCAGGAGGACTGTTTAGCTTACTGTGCCACCTGGTTGATGACAGGGGCAAAGTTGGTGGGGCCGTAGAGCTGCACTTTACGAAGACAGTCATAGTACGCCTCCAGCACGCCTTCGATGCCGACGCAGTTTGCATTCCCACAGTCGGAGTTCTACGAGGTCAGAATACACATGCATTGGAGAGAACCTCCACAAGTTCATATATAATACATGAGGATGTGTGCAGTGTATAGAAGAAGGAAAAAAACATTTTGTGTTCCATCAAAGGAAAAATAAGTCATACCGGTTTGGAACGACGTGAGTGTAAGTAAATGATTTTCATCTGAATTTTCACTAATCTTTAACCATCCAACATTACTGTGGAGTTGTGTGTGCGTTTTAATGATGGCTCTTTTTGAGCCGTTACTCACCAGGGGAAAAGCATGAGAGATCTTGCCATCAGGAGGGAGTTTAGCTCCAAAGCCATAGGCAGGGAAGAGTTTGTCACTGTCATAATCCTGGACGATCTCCCCTACGGCTTTAAGGGCCATGGCGTACGCGTTCAGCTGATACGGGTTCATGTAGTGGAGCGATGTCGGCTGTGATGGGTTTCCTGCATTCAGGTATCAATCAATACAAGTTTAGACACAAGTGCAAAGACATTGAGGCCAAATTCTAAATCTAAAATGGACATGTGACCTTTGCATGCCACACAAACACAAATGGTTGCATTTCAGTCAATGGAGATGGTCTTACCATTAGAGGCGGTGAAGTCTATTGCTACAGTGAAGTTCAGCTGTGTTCTGTTTTAACATTAAAGAGTCACAGTCAAAAGATGTAACCAATGCAGTATACAATCATATGGGTACTTGACATGATTTGCTAATTTACATGTTTCAAAATTTCGGGGTCAGTAAGAGATTAATACTTTTATTCAGCAAGGGTGGATTCAATTTATCATGGCAGTAAAGACATCATCAAAAAAAATCATTCAAAAAAATTCTATTCATCAAAGAATCTTGACATTAATTATAATACCAAATGTTTCTTGAGCAGCAAATCAGCATATTAGAATGATTTCTGAAGGATCATGTGACACTGAAGACTGGAGTAATGATGCTGGAAACTCAGCTTTGCATCACAGGAATAAATTACATGTTAAAAAATTTAACTACACAGTTATTAAATTGTAGCAATAATTTACAATATTTTATAAAAGCACCAAATAAAAGCAGCCTTGGTGAGCAAAAGAGACTTGACCACTAGTGAAAATGCTTATTTTTTCATATTACAAATATTAGCTAGTTAGAGCTGTGAGAGTGAACCTCACTCTCCGGCCTCAAGAGGCGCACTGGAGACTGATGCTGGAGGCTGCAGTCTTTAGCATCCTTTTTAGTGTGCCTGCTTCCCATGCCTCCCATGCCGGATCGAAACACGCTCAGATGTGTGTTTCTCGAATGCATTGTTAACCAACTATGGTCGCAAGTTCCATCGTTATCAGCATAATTCAACGAGTCGATGTTTCCCAAAACCATTTTCCATTGCATAAACATCCGCAAACAGCATCGCAAAGTTGTGTGGTTGGAACGACAGCTCTGGCCCTGTGGTTAGAAGCATAGTTTCTTGTTTGCATGACATGCGGATTTAAGTCCTTATCTGCCCCATTTCTGCCTGACGCACCTCTCCCAGTGCCACAGAGATGGCTGTAGGGTCATCAGCCGGGGACCACCCTTCACTAATGTTTCGCTCCTTTAATCCCGGAACATCTCAAGGTGGCGGCACAGCGAGAAGGGACGTATCCCAACCGCCCCCTGCAGCCAGCTCTAGGATCCTTGCTTTCCCCATGCTCTAATCCTTCCTTCGACGCTAAAGCCAAAAGCCCCCTTGTTCTGCCTCCTCTGCTAGGAGTTTTGATAGCCTAGTGACTACAGAAATCGCTGGGTAGATGTTCCAGTGTAGCCTCTACAACCCACTTCCAGCTAAATAAGCAAGCTGACATCCAGTACAATTCTATGGGCTCTATCTTGCACCCGGCGCAAATGAGTTTGTACACTGACGCATGTATCATTCCTATTTTGCACCCGCGCAAAGCGGACTTTTCCCTCCACAGACGCACGTCGGTAAACTAGGAAATGAACTTGCGCTCCCTGGGCGGATCGGCGCAAAAAGGAGGCGTGTTTCGGCGCAAACATTCCCTAGTACTATTTTGCAGTTCCAGAAAACAATTCCGCCACTGACCAGAAAAAACCTAGTCTAAAGTCAGTGGTGCGCTGCGCGTTGTTCATAATGCTATTTTAAGCGCGCATGCTTGGCCATAATGTAGCGGGTGCACAACGCGCATACACTTTGATTCTCTCATCAACACGGATGCAGCAGTTTTTATTTTTGCAAATCATACATTATAACAAGGAAATATATTACCACACGAGGGAAATCATTGTGGTGTCCATGAAGATGTGAAAAAATAGGCATAAATCTAGCTTACACATTTACCCAAATTTTTCAGGCAAATTGTAGTAATGACGGATCAGACCTGTTTGCCCAATAGTGGCAAGACACATATGTATATAAGGACATCTGACAAATTAGTTTGTCCGTCAAGAACCAGAAAAAAAAAATCTGAAGACTGCGAAATCACCTTTACCATAATGTAAGTACATTAAAAACCTTACTCTTTAACTTACCAGTTAAGTTGAGCTTTCTCATATTTTTTTCTATTGATTTGGGTGGGTTTGTCCCATCCCCAATGTCAATTCTATTTCTTTTATGGCCCTGACGAGGACATCGATCTCCTCGGCTGTGAACCGCTCCTTGCGCGCGCCTGGTAAATGCTCCATAATAATAGCAATCCGCCATGCAACATGCGCACCTGCTCTTAAAGGGAATGTGAGATGACGCTCTGATTGGTTTATTTCACGTTACGCCCAAACCACACCTATGAATAATGAAGCTACTTCAGACCAACCCCTTTTAGATTTGCGCCAGGCGCAAGAGGCATTTATCCCGCAGGGAAAATAGCAACAGCGCCGGGATCCGCCCACAAAGTTACTTGCGCTTTGACACTTGCGTTTCAGATCGTTAAAATAGGGCCCTATATCTTTAATTTCGAATATACACAAATTTCATTTACGTCTTTTAGTCTGTCAAGAGATTTAAAGCAGCGCGTTATGCTACATGCTCTAGTACGTAAGAACGAGCCTATGATTGAATCTGGATATGAAGCTAAATAACTGAGAAAAATTTTAATTTCACAACTGATAGTTAAGCAGCGAGTCCCCCTTTTGTTTTAATAACAGCAGCAGTTGAGCTGACATGAACAAAACCTGATCCATATTATCCATGCTTCGAAGGAAGCAAGACATCTGACCTTTAGTACAAAGGAGTTCACATGCTCTATGTCACACATTTGATTAGTAACCTAGAAATAGTCCAGAATCCAAATATTACAGTTTTTCTGAATTGCTAAAACACATTTCTCGAAACCATCACCCGCTTTCTCAAAACCTTCAACACAAAACCAAATCTTCAAACTATATTCAGAGAACATCTGACTCAGATTCAGCCTTGACAACACTCTCCACACCTGGCTCTTTCTCGTCGTCCTCCTCTTTCTCCACCTCTTACACATACTTTTCCTCCTCTCCTTTTCAGATTGTTTCCATCTATTGTTCGTATCAACATTCAGTGCATCTGTGCACTCTGAACTGGCTTATTTTGCACAGTTGAGTTGATCACATCATTAGAAATAAGTGTGAACAGTTGAGTCGATGTGTGTAAACGATGACAACTGTGTTTTAGTTGCATTTAACTTTTTCCTGCCTGTGTTTAGCGTTTTGCAACACAAGTGCATCACAGTGCGATATGTGAGTGAGAATGTGTTTAGGGTTTTGCAAAAAAGAGTACATGAGATTTGCAAGTGGTGTCTAACTGCCTGAACTTGTTGAAGGATTTACAAAAAGAGTTATTTATTCAACAAATTGGTTTAGGCTATGTTGAGAATTTGGTTCAGAGAATACGGTTTAGTGTTTTAACAATTCAGAAAAACTGTACATGGATTTCCATTCATTTAATTCATTTCTTTGTTTTAAAATGTTTAAAATATTAATACTTTATTTCCATGATTAAATTCAATAGATTTTCAATGTGGACTCTTTTAACTTTTGGATGCCACATATATACAAATTTATAATAGACAAAAGCAATTATATAAATGAATATTTATATTGCTAATTAAAGTACACTACTTAAACTTACATTTCTATGACGCAAAATTCTGAGCAAGTTATCAAAATGCTTCTAACCTGGACATATCAAATGAATAAATAAATAAATATTCTTGTTTTTTTTAAATATACTGTACATAATGTTTTTTTTTTATCAAGTCAATGCATAATTAAAGGTTTAGTTGTAATTAAAAGGCAAGCATATGGTATGACATACTGGTATACTGAATCATTGCCTTGATTCAATTGTTTTGAAATGAGTATGTGATGTTTGCTTTAGCAAAAATGTACATTTTTATTAGAGCTGTCAATTGATTCAAAATGGGCTCTCCCCTTATTTTTTGCTATCTGCTCTCAGTAAGCATGGATTGGTGATGCAGTTTTCCTTTATAAAACATGAAGGTTTTACTTCAAGCTTGAATGGCTCTCCAGTTATGGAATTTAAGGGACATTGTGTGTATTTTTAGCATTTTATTTTAAATAATCACATTAAATTAACGTCAAATTGACAGCCTTAATTTTTTTTTTTTTTTGATAGCCTTAAACTATTTGCCTATTACTGGGATACATGGCACAAAAAAACGTATATTCCTATAGTGCATTTCATTAATATTTGTATCAGTATTCAACACACATGCTGGTAATGCCTGAAAAAAAAATTATGGTAACTAAACTGTCCTGAAAGCACAATGACAATAAGATCCACTTCTAGTTTATTGGTATTGTCTCGAATGCAAGATATTCAGATTGACTAACTATAATTCCACAAATGGTTTACATGCATGCCCGATACAGCTGCTCTCTAACCAGTTAATCTGCATCTTTCTCCAGACTAATTTATCCAGGGACTTTTTAAGGGGCACTCACCCGCCCCGAATGAAGTCCACAAATGTGTACTCTGATTCCACTTTGAAGGACAAAAGTGTTACCTAGAGAGAATGAAAAAAAGAAAGAGAGAGGATAGATAATGGAAGTCATTATGAAAATAAATCAGAAGAGGAGAGCGCTTGACAGGTAATTCATTCACACGTACCGTGCCAGAGTTGACGTATTTCTTTTTCCGGCCTTTCTTCTTAGGATTCAGAACCTGAAAGAAACAAAAAGACACCCATCAAGCATGGCTAAAAAAAAAATATGACATATTACTGAAGTGTCCTCATATGTTTGTTTGTTTTCTTTTATGATTCATGAAAATTTTTTGGCACTTTCATGAATACGGCCCACGTTGTTGTCCCATTACTTTTTAAGAGGCATTAGAGGAACATGTTTAGAACTATTAGATAAAATATTATCTAACAAAAAATTACCCTGACATGATAAGTAGCTAGTTTTCAACACATTAAATGTCTGTATTCCTCCTCTTAGCCTGTCTTCACCTTTTCGGTTGTATCTAACAATAAAAATCCTACAACGATGACAACATTTTGATAATCAATTGAAATTATATTCAAATCACTCTTTTTTGTTATTAAAACAATATTTAGCTGTGTCCCACATTTTCAGCACAGCCCTGTTACTGCATAATATACATAAACAATTAAAAACAAAAAATGCTTATTTATTTATTATATTATTTTTTACTATTTATGTTTTTTAAACCAGTCAAAATAACTAAAATGTGTCAAAGCGTTGTGTTTTACCAGAACTCAGAAATCGATTAATCAAAATTAATTTGTCAAAAATGATGTTTTTACCTCATAAACATTGAATTGGCTCTGTCCACGAGACAGCTCTCTATAGCTGGTTGTAAACTCGCCGATGAAGTCATGACTGAAGAAAAATGAAAGCGTTTACTCATCTGAGGAATAGTTAATGAACATTGCATGAGCATGCAGAGAAGAAATTATTTTGGCTAATGAAAATTTGACTTGAGTTATTCTTGTTATGCAGGGTAATTTGTGTTCGTAAACAGAATATTTACTACCCACAAGGGGAACACAAGCCATGAAGAACAACGTACCTTCCATCTCTGTCCCAGTCATAAACATCAATCTTCACTGTTCTGGAGAGATCACAAACAAATCAAACCTCACAGCAAGTCAATATCTAAAAGCAGACATCCTGAATTTTCTCAAAAGGTCAGAGTATAACGGGAGCCTGGTGAGTCCACAGAGCCAGTCCAAAATAACACCAGCACCGGCCGCTGTCTCACTCCAGCTGACTGCTGGGATTATTCCCACTGCCACAGTGACACAGCTGCCTGTTTCCACAGCTCACGGAACCAGCGGTGCTTGTTTCAACACCTCAGAGCTCAGTACACAAGTCTGAGGGATGCTTTAAAGGTGCAACAAAAAACATATTCCGTTCAAAAATCATAGACTCCTATCAAATAAGGTCAAAGATTATTTAAAAGTTGGGGACATTGATACAAAGGTACTGGCTCTCAGAATGCACCCAATAATCTAATGCATGAAATCATACTGATCTTTACTCATATCATATATTTACTGTATTAGGGCTGTCAAAATTATGCACCAACAAAAATGTAAATATGCTTAATGCTGTTTTTTCTAATTGTTATTCTTATGAAGACTTCAGATGCCCTAACACCTGTGAAGGGAGAACGCCAGCTCCTGCAAGGACTTCCGATGAAGCAAGATCTGAATCAACATGCACCAATGCTACATTTTTCTATATATCCTAATCATTTGTTAACAAACATGTATTCATTACTTCAATGAGCTCTTTGTTTCTGCCTTAACATTAATACATTGTTTAAATTAATATATTATTGGCTAACTGTGTGATTTGTATACATAGGACACAGTCACCTCTGATAACAGATCACTCTAAATTGTAATGTAGACATGCATTTTCTGTAAAGCTGCTTTGAAACGATATATACTGTTTTGTGAAAAGAGCTATACAAAACAAATAAATGTGAATTGAATTGAAAATGTGAATTATTTTTTAACAATGTTAGTGCATTTATCCAATGTGGTATTATATATCGTTCTGTTCTGTGTGATTTCAACAATCTGTACTTCTCATTAAATGAAGAAAGACATTCTGTATGGATAAAATATTTGTTAATCGAACCCAGATGGAAAGTTAAACTAAAGTAATAAAGAATTATTTGGGTGGTGAAACAAACAAGTGATCCAAAAATGAGTGGAGGAACAATGCACATGAAAAAAACATCTAAATGTCTATAAAGTGGAAAAAGTATAAGGTTTTAGAATTGAATGCGTTCAGTTTTTTATGCAGCTGTATCTGGGCAAAGAGCACACAAATTAGATATTATTAAAAAGGAACTAAATGTGTTGACTAGGAAAAACATTATGAGTTTTATTACAATGAAATATTTAATTGAAAGCCAAAACATTTTTATACAGGAATATGTACATGTTTAGTGAAATGAGTGAATATTTAATAACCAGACATGTATTAAGACATGTTTTTGTTTTCACATCATCTTAAAGTAGCCATGCAGCAGGGGTTATACTCTTCGTAACGGTTTTAAAGAGCCTCACCTGTCATAGTCTCCATTACAGAGAGCTCGCACTGGGATGGTGAAGGGCTGCCACACAGGGTTCAAAGTATTCTTTACCACCTCTGTTTTGTGACAGATAGTGAACCTACAAAAGAGCCAAATCAAAAAGGAAATCTTATTTAAAGGCTTGCTATGACAGCTGTATGGTTTTCTTTGAAGGAATATGTTTGAAAATGAATACCAACCAACTACAGGGCAGCATCAATACAAGTGGTTAACATCAAGAGCAGCTCATGGTGGGCATGAAGAGCCTCTTGGGATTCACAAAACTACCATCCATAACCCTCTGTTATCAGTCAATTGAGCTAACACTTAGGGATCATTTTGTGTTTTATGGGTTTTTATGTTCAGTCTGAAAACATTAAGCTAACACCATGTCCTAAGCTGGCATGAAATTATGAAGAAAGAAGTGAGAAATCTTTGTTTTTACCATGTTCCTTCTAGAACAGTTTCCTAAAAAGATGCAACCTTATGTTCTGTTTTGCTGTTTATTAATCGCGCAATATGTTCTGATTGGTTTCGCTTTAAACATGATTTAACTGTCAATGACAACAACAAAAAATGCATGGGAGGCAGTGCCTCCTCAAAAAAATAGGATGAGAAAATAGTTTTTTTGTAAAGTAACACTGTCCAACAGCGACACAAGTAGGTAAAGTTCCAGTGGGAGTCCGCATCTCTCTTGCCTCCCCTGAGCCCATTGACTTTTCACAGACCCCCTAAAGCGTGTGGAAGGTTTAGTGGGGGGTAATTGAGAATGAATGACGGAAAGTCATGCGAGAGGAGGCAATACCTCCATTGTGCTATGATTGGATGTGATTGGTTATGATTGGCTATGATTGGTTCACACGATAAATCCCGCCTCTTGTTTACGTGCATGTTCGCGAATCAGTCTGAATGATCAAAATGATGGTGTTAATGGGAAGACTAATTAAAAAGTAAGTAAACAATTCAGCCACTTAGATACCACTGTTTTGTGTCACGTCAAAATCAAACTCGGAATGGCCTGAAAACATGATGAAAGTGTTTTTTTTGTGTGTGCAATCAGCTTGGTGAAATTAAAGACAAATCTTCGTGTCCGTTACCAGTGTTTACCGAGCATGATGACTGATGATCCGAAAATATGTTGACTATTAAGAAAAACAGCTGAATGTCAGTTTACAAATAAAATATATTGCCTTTAAATTGTTGCTGCCTTTAGTTATTATTTTGGAATAAATGTAAAAATGCTCAAAAGAATAACTTGATGAGATTTATACAAACCACTGCACGCCACTGATATACACCCAAAAGTCTGCAAATTCTGTCATCATTTACCCATTTACAGTGAAATTAATTTACAATGAAAGTCAATTGGGACACACCAAAGTACTTCTAAATATCTTCTTCTGTAGTCCGCAGAAGAAATTAAGTTATACAGGTTTGGAATGATAATGGTGATTATATGATGACAGAATTTTTTTTTTACCTGATATGACCCTTACAATGACTTTTGTTAGTGTAATATAATATAGTTGTTTGGCTGATCATTTTTACGGGAATGGCCATAACCAGGGTTTGGAAATTAGTAAGGTCTGGGGTATTTTGTCAACCTTATATGGGTACCTTTTAATTGGGTACACACTCTCCATTCTGTCTGTTTTGGGGGGATAGACTATCTAAGTAATTTTATTATTTGATTATTATCCATGCAACAATTCTTATTACTGTAATAGTTTTCATTAACAAGCATTTCTATACGGATGATAAGTAATAAGAACATTTTCTTAGCATGACTTTGTGAAAGGTTAACTACTAAACTGAATGGAATAGCATAGCCTTCTTCATGGCCAGTGTTTGCATATTTGGCATATTTCATTATGTAACATACTTGTTCTACAGATCTGTGTACTGCTGTTAACTTGGCTGCTTATACAGTATAAAGTCGAAATCGGTGCGACCTGACTAGAGAAAACAGAGGGGAAAAGGCTGTTGACTTCCCTTTGGGACAAATAGTTAGGGAAAACTTCAACACCCATAATGCACTGGTTATGTTGCAGTCGATGGCCACTCCCACCAGTCTGCTATGGATACACTTACCAGAGTCAAATACCGCCTTGCTCTAGTAGGAAATACTTCTTTGCAAACTTTTAGACATAATGGTGTCGACATGTATTGTTCCCAGGTGCAAGAATTCAAAGAGTAAACTTTTAGCGGGAATGAGTTACTTTTGGTTTCCAGTGAAGGATGCGGAAAGTTATAAGTAGTGGCTAAAGGCTGCAAAGAATCATAAATATAAAATCTGAAAAACATCTGTGTTTGTAGCCAACATTTCAAACTGCATGACCATGGACACAATGTTTTAGGCCAAACGGGGGTGGAAAACTGAAAAAAAAATGATGTTCATTAGTAATAGGAAGCACATTGAATACTCCTTTAAGCACTCATACTCACGTGCCATCTTCATTGCTGCGGTAAAACACCAGGAAGGGGTCGGACTTCCCGAAGAAATCCTTTTTATCCAACTTGTTAGCACAGAGTTGCATGGTTGCAATGTCCTGTTATAAAAAACTTTGATTACTTTGGGATAGATGGGAATAGAATATTCCTAGAGCAGGGCTCAACATAAAAAAAAAATCCCCACTGGCCCCCAGGGCCAGTAGATCAGAGTTTTACTGGCCCCTTCTATATTTTTACTGGCCCTGAAAGAAATAGAATGAAAAGCACTTTTCCATTAAACTGTATTTATTGTATACATTAGGATTAATTTTTCTTGGCCCCTCACAATGACAGTAAACTAATTATTACATTACATGAGTGATGAGTTACATAGGCTATATTTTCTATATTATAAAACATAGGCCTACTTGTAGGTTTAAAATTCCACATATGGCACATTTATTGTCTCCAACAACAAATATTTTAGCAATATGTATCTTTTAGTCAGAATTATTGCGCTACTCTTCTATTGTGCTCGTCTGTTAGGCGCGCGCGTGCTGTTACCAGTTATTTTTAAGTGCTTAATATAAGCTTGTGTCATGTTTAGGACAAATTGTACTATGTTGTTTCACTGCAGGAGCTCACACTGCGTACTCCGCTATTTTTCAGATGTGCTCGTATCAAACTACTGTATCGATATAAACAGTATTGCCTCATTCCATATCGTTTAAAAAAAATCGATATATTGTACAAACTCGATTTACCGGCCCAGCCCTATATGAATGTCCTCTTTCTCGTATCAGCCTAGTTCTTTGACATTTTAACACGTTATTACCTGAAGTAACATTGACACTCTTCGCGCCACTGTATATGATTGCTGTTTGTTTTGCTGATGGCCATTCACTGGCCCGCGCGGGCCAGTGACTGGCCAATCAACTAGCCCGACATACTCATTTACGGGCCCCGGGCCATCGGGCCATTGCTTATGTCGAGCCCTGCCTAGAGCTACCAAAAACAAACAAGGTGCACAAACAAGAAAACAAAGCACATGCACTCCTGACTCTGAGTCTTCGATACTAGCACTATTATATCCAACAATGCATTTTAATTGCTGGCCTCAGTTAACATCTCTCCAGAGCAGGAGTTCAGGATACAACAAAGACAAAATACTAGGACAAGAAATCCATTCCACAGAGAGGACACACTTGTGTTAGAGGAGAACAGCAATTGATTCATACATAGTAATGTTGAGCGGAGGTCTCCAGTGTTTAGCTATTTATTGGTGCTGTTCTCTTCAGAATACCAGATCTCTGGGGAGACCCTCAGGACCAGGAGGGAAGTCACACATGCAACAGATTTAATTGGATCTTGATAGAGAGAGAGAGAGAGAGAGAGAGAGAGAGAGAGAGAGAGAGAGAGAGAGAGTCTAGGGAGCACTCAAGGAACTACGGTCTGTGTGACACACTGGACAGACAGCTCATCTGCCTTTTAAAACGGCCCATCCCTCTTGGGGAGGAAGAAGCTGTATTTGAGGTGAACTGTCACGGCTTTCTGCCAAACACTCCCTGTAGTTACATACTATTTCAAGGACACAGAGGGACGAAATTGTATATATATACATAATTTGAGCCATCTGAAATTATATTTATGTGGTTTTATGGACTGGCCCAAGGCACTAACAGACAAATTGTGAGTGGAATGACTGAAAAGACAAAGGGAAGGGACAAAATAGTGAGCCAAATGCTGCACTTGGCATGATTTTGCGGTCTTGCATTGATCATTGTAAGTCTTCAAGGGACATCTTAGCAATGGACATCTTAGCTTTTCAGCAATGTATATGCCAGAATTAGCCCAAAGGCTATTTTTCATCTGCTGTCCCCCATCAGGTCATCACAGTACAAAGTGACGCAGCTAAACATTGAAATTGAATACGATACAACACAATTTAAAAGACGCCACAGTTTTCAGCAACATATTATAAAAGACACCACAGTTAGCAGACAGGGCATCTAGTACGGCGGACACACACATATACACAGTAAAGTGCTATTCTATGTACATTAAGTACATTTTAATTATGTTAAAGTACTATTTAATGCAGTATGCTAGATCTGGTATGGAATACATACATATAGGCTACTTAAACAATACAACAGTGAACAAACCCATACACATAAAATACAACAAAGACCGCTAGTGGTCACCAATTTGATGTGTATAGAGCCATTGTTTGAGTTGATTCTTAAAGCTGAGGTAAGTCGGACATTCTCTCACGGCAGCCGGTAACTTTTTCCAGATCTCTGACCCCTTAATTGATAATACATATTGTCCAAATGTTGTACGTCTGTAAGGCACCATACAATCACCGCTCGTGGATGCCCTGGTTACAGTTCTTCCACCACCCGTTATTTTCTATTTAATATATTAACTTAGTGGGGGTGGGGCAAGTCCATGTAGGATCATCTTATATATAGCACAGGCATATTTGAACTTCAGAAAATTTTCCAAACTTAGCAGGTTATATTTCTGCAGTATTAGGCAGTGATGATATGAGAGCGGTTTTCTATCAAAGATTTTTAAAGCTCGTTTGAAAAGTGACTTGGTTTGAGTGTTGCGGCGTTTGTGAGTGACCAGTTTGTAAAACAATATTCAATATGAGAAAGGATCATGGAATGAAGAAACATTCTGGCTGCTTTGCATGAGAGTGATGGTCTAATATATCTAAAGTTAGCAAGATTAAAATTAACAGTTTTTGAGAGCCTTTTGATATGATTTTTAAAGGACAGTGTGGGATCTAATTCAATGCCAAGGTATTTGAATTCGTTTACAATCTGTAGTTCTTCTTTTTTTAAGATTATATTTGAGTGTGTCATTTCAATCAGCCGCTTAGAAAACATTATACAAACAGTTTTTTTAGGCTTCAATAGTAGACATGATTTTGTGAGCCATTCCTGTACACGGATCAGTGCAGATGTAAGAGATTGAGAGGCTTCTTGAACAGTTTTGGCATGTGTAAAAATGACTGCGTCGACTGCATAAATTAAAATATTGATGTTTTGGCATACTGTAGGCAGGTCATTGATGTATAAGGAGAACAGAATTGGTGCGAGTATGGAGCCTTGAGGGACTCCTACTGGACATTCGAGGTGAGGAGATTTAATATTGTCGACAGAGACACAGTACATTCTGTTGGTTAAGTACGAGTTCATCCAGCTGATGGCTTGTTCGGAATTGAAGTTTGTTAATCTAGACAGGAGTATTTGATGATTGACAGAATCAAAAGCCCTTTTCAGATGCAGAAAAACAGCACCAACAACAGAATGAGTGTCTAACGAATGTTTGACCTTTTCAATAAAGACATTAACAACTGTTTCAGTTGAGTGATGGGCATGAAAGACAAATTGAATGGGATGCAGAGGGGAGCCACATTTATTTAGATGCTTTATTGATTGTTTTGCTATCCATTTTTCAATAACTTTAGATATAACAGGAAGAATACTGATTGGTCTATAACACATCTGTTTAGCTATGCATTTACTGAATGAGCACTGTGCCACTGTTCGTCCGACTATTTTTACTGTATTTTATTTTATTTTTTATTCTAAACTGTTTTAATTATTCTTATTTCTTTTGATTATTTTAATTTCTTCTATGTAAAGCACTTTGAATTACCATTGTGTATGTAATGTGCTATATTAATAAACTTGCCTTGCCTATAATTATTGATATGTAATCTGTTCCCTGATTTAAAAATTGGTGTAATCGTGGCCACCTTCCAATCTGGTGGAACAACAGACTGTTTAATTGATAGATTAATCATATGTGTAATAGGGCATACTAAAGACTCTTTGTGCAGTTTAATGAAATTTGTGTCCAATCCAAACTCATCCTTAGCTTTGGAATTATTCAATTCATCAATGATAGAGGCCACATCTGGTTCTGTAATTTCTTCTATCATAAATATAGGCTGTGTGTAGTTAACAGGAGAAGAAACACTTTCAGATGGGGTGAATAATTGAGATATTTCTTGAACAGAATTTTTGAAAAACGAGTTATACTCAGACGCCAGGATGAGGGGATCTTTCACCAATACACTGCCGTTCAAAAGTTTGGGGTCGGTAAAATAACTTCTACTTTAATATATGTTAAAATGTAATTTATTCCTGTGATGCAAAGCTGAATTTTCAGTATAATTACTCTAGTCTTCATTCTTATATGCTGATTTGCTGCTCAAGAAACATTTCTTATTATTATCAATGTTGAAAACAGTTGTGCTGCTTAATATTTGTTTGTGGAAACCATAATATATTTTTTAGGATTCTTTGATGAATAGAAAGTTCAAAAGAACAGAGAAGACTTAAAATAGAAATCTTTTGTAAACTTATAAATGTATTTACTGTCACTTTTGATCAATTTAATGTATCTTTGCAGAAAACTTACTGACCCCAAACAGTGTATACTGTACAGTATGTCAATTCTAATTTCTGTAAAAACATATATTTACTCTATTTTTATTTAAAATGAACATACAGTAAAATAAAGTGCAACAAATATGATGTATAAATACTTTAATATATAAAACACTACTTTTTTTTTAAATATATATTTTGTAATGCAAAACAAATCATAATGGTTTTTGTTTATATATATTTAAAATCAACACACAGTAAATTAAAGCGCAAAAAAATACTTCCATGATGTATAAATATATCACATAAAATATATTTACATTTATTTATATTTTTTTCTAAGCAGTAATGTGAATTAGGGAAGGAAATGTGCTCATTACCATATCAATGTTGTAATGACAACAAAACAAATCTTAATGGTACTACAAGCTTCCTTTCCATTTTTTTGTCTTCGGATTTTAAGATGAAATATGTCACGTAATGAAATATAATGCATTATTGACAGGTTTCATAAGATTCACAGAGATGCTTCTTCATGAGTGACTAGAGAAATCCATAATGGATTAACTTGGAAAATCTAGATATCATTTTGCTTTTTCTGTCTCTCAGTACCTAACATTAGCAAAAAAAAAGGCACTTCACCTCTGATATTTAAATACAATGCTTTAGGCATTCAGGTTGATGAAAGACAGTAGACGATGTGTGTGTGTGCATGTGCGTTAGTTTTGTACTGACCCGGCAATTGCTGAGTTCCTCAGCTGTGAAGATAATGTTCCCGCATTTCTTCCCTGGAATGCCCCTGAGAAAAGATAGATAAATGCTTTTAAACTTTCAATAAAATGTGGGCTAACGGTTTAAAGACAAGAGTTCAAGTAAAACCCTCGTGAAGACTGGCAGAGTTATAAGCACTCTGCGAGCCCACTCAAAATCAGGACAAATAAGACGACTCCATTTTTGTGTGCTTTTCACAGAGTTGCTGGAGCGCTTTTTGCTGCTAAGAGCTTTCTGTGGAACAATTCGATTGCACTGGCGGTAATGGTGGGCCACTTCAGGCGCTGAATAGCCCACATCGAACCTCTGAAAAGAACATGATTCATCTGAAAAGAGGGAAAGTGTAGGGAATGAGGGGGGAAAGGTGATGAGGGTTAGCTAGAAAAAAAGATTAAAGGCTGAGGGTGAGGACTGAAAGACTGTTTGAGGGAAAGTAGAGAGATTCTGTGAGGGAAAGTGATGGAACATTATAAACACAAAGACACACACTGTACGCACATTGATTTTGGATCTTAATACATGAAGTTCGCAAACTAATTAATTTAAACTGACAAACTTCTGAGTGAAAGAGGATATTTAATGATTTTTTTTTTTTGATTTTATCTATAAATTGACTGGTTTGTGAAAACTAAGCACTGAAAAATAAATGGGTTTGGTGATGTTGACTGAAGAGGAAAGTCATTTCAGAGGTAGAGAAAGTTTTAATATTACACTTTGATGAAAGACATTTTTTTTCTTTAGAATAGCATGCAGCGATGAATCGTTCAAAATTTTCGTTCAATAGAGTCAATTTTGATTTCATGCTGACTCTAAGTGGAGATGATGCACAAAAACGATCCGATAGCATATACTGTAGTCTGGGTAGTCTACAGTATATTTGTCATAAAATTATAAAATGAGATGATTGAATGCAGCTCCAAAGATCTGTCTCCATGGCCACAGACTCTCTTTCATCAATTTAAAACCCCATTCTGTGGTCTCATGTCATCTTTGCATTTAATTGGCTAAAACGGGATTCCCATGGGAACACATACCACCGCAACAGCTGAGTGGCAGGTTAGTCTGATACTTTAGTACAGCCTTTGACCCTCTATCTATTCACACATACACACTTGCATAAACTCACAATGGTACACACACATTGACCTCCTGACCACCTGCAGGGAAGAAATCCAGTTAAAGCTCAATGATGCCAAATAGAAATTTCGACTGAAGGACATGTTAGTCAGGCAAGCGTCCCACCACGCTTCTCATCTCCCCCCTCCTGAGACACATGTCAGATCTAGACATGCAGGTAAGACTCAGTGAGGCAGATCTGCCATGGAGAAGGCTAGAGGTGGCATGGAGGCTGAAAATGACTCTTGCAGTGGGAAGTGTTTTATCAAGTTATCTCCAGTTGGCTGAGCTGTAATGAATGCAATTATATAATAGTTTTTAAAAATACATTGCTGTATATTACTTTCTTGAAAATGTAGCAGTGCATTGTGAAGCAATAAAAAAAAGAACACCAAGAGTGCAACTCTAAAAAAAGGGTGCCTTTTGTTTCCCTAATTAATGTGTAAGTAATGAGATTAGTAATGAGATTAGGTGCCAGCAGCCATATCACCCTGTAGCCCAAGACTGGTTGCCCACTGAAGCTAAGCAGGACTTTGCCTGGTTAGTACCTGGTTGGGAGACTCCTGGGAAAACTAGGTTGCTGCTGGAAGAGGTGTTATTGAGGCCAGCAGGGGGCGCTCGCCCTGTGGTCTGTGTGGGTCCTAAAACCCCAGTATAGTGATGGGGACACTATACTGTCAAAGAGCACCGTCCTTCAGATGAGACGTTAAAACCGAGGCCCTGTAGTCATTAAAAATCCCAGGATGTCCTTTGAAAGAGTAGGGGTGTAACCCCGGCATCCTGGCCAAATTTGCCTCTTGGCCTCTGTCCATCATGGCCTCCTAATCATCCCCATATATACTCATTGGCTTCATCACTCTGTCTCCTCTCCACCAATAAGCTGGTGTGTAGTGGGCGTTCTGGCACAATATGGCTGCCTTCAGTAGCGGAGTGGCAATCGGGAGAGTCGGGAGTTTTCCCGGTGGGCCGGTAGTGTTTCGAGGCCGCGAGGGCCGGTCTGATAAAATGTATTCATTGCAAGTTCGCCATGCGCACTTGGGGCCAAAGCGAGGGGAAGAAAACATTTTTTTTTTTCATTTTCTATAACGGAGCGTATATTTGCACTAAGTGCCAGTCCCTGAACTGTCCCTGAACTGATTATGGTTGATTTTATGCACGATTCGCCATTTTACAAGGTACCCACTGAATCCACGCATGAAGTGTCTCCCGGTGAATCAGCGCTTCACGCGTGCTCCGCCGAGCCTGCGCCTCACGTGAGCCCTGCAGAGTCCAGTGAGTCAAGTGAACCGAATCCCGAGTCAAGTGAACCGAATCCCGAGTCAAGTGAACCGTCAAGTGAACCGAATCCCGAGTCAAGTGAACCGAATCCCGAGTCGAGCGTGCCAGGTACCGAGCCAAGTGAGTCAAGCGCCGAGTCAAGTGCATCTTCCAGTGAATCAAGTGCATCGTCCAGTGAATCAAGTGCATCGTCCAGTGAATCAAGTGCATCGTCCAGTGCATCGTCCAGTGAATCAAGTGCATCGTCCAGTGCATCGAGTGCCGAGTCAAGTGCATCGAGTGAATCAAGCCCTGTGACGCGCCGCCGCAGGAGGAGGAGGAGGACTCGTTCGGCTCGCCAGGCTCCGGTGAGCGTACCCAGACTCCTCGCCCTGCCGGCCCCGCCTCTGCGCCTCGCCCTGCCGGCCCCGTCTCTCAAGCTCCATGAGACTGTCCCAGAGCTTCACGTCATCCACGACAAGCCAGAGTTTCACGACAGCCTTGACGATCTTGTTCTTCACGAACATACAGTCCCAGAGCCCTTGTCAGTCCCAGAGCCCTGTCAGTCCCAGAGCCGTGTCAGTCCCAGAGCCCTTGTCAGTCCCAGAGCCCTTGTCAGTTCCTGAACCGGTTCTTGTTCCAGCCCATGTCCCCGTAGGTTCCTCCAAGTATTTTTTTTTGGGGGGGGGGGGGGGGGGGGGGGGGCAGTAGGCTCCACGAGGGGACCATGAATCTTGTGCTGCTATGGTCTCCCGAGGGGTCTTCTCTGCCATGGCTGCCCGAGAGGTCTTCACACCCAGGGAAGCCTGAGGGGGCTCCACCCTGGCCTTAGTCTCGTCCTGCTCCGCCCTGGCCTTCGTCTCGTCCTGCTCTGCCCTGGCCTTCGTCTCATCCTGCTCCACCCTGGCCTTCGTCTCATCCTGCTCCGCCCTGGTCACCGGCCGAGTCTGGTCCGCCCAAGCCCGCCTGGGCTACTTCCTGGTCCCGTTCCCCTGCACGGGCCTGGCCCTCCATCCCAGCCCCCGGTGACCTCCCCCAAGAGCTCTTAGGAGCGTCTGGAAGCCGCTCCTTTGAGGGGGGGCTATGTGATGATCTGCGGCTGGAGTGCCCGCTTGAGCCTCTGGGGGGCACTCCTTCCTAGCTTATTATTTCCAATTATGTTTTACCCTGAACTGATTATGGTTGATTTTATGCACCTGTGTTTTATTATCTTGTTTAGCACACCTGTCTTAAGCCTGAGTTATCCCTGTGTCCTTGGCGAAGTCTTGTTTTGCCCAGCAGACATTTCCAAGTATCCCTGAGAGTTTCCAAGTATCCTTGGATTTCCTGGTTCCCTGATCTTTGCCTGTTCTTCTGGTCTCCGAGTGTTTGTCTGCTGCCTGCCTCGACCTCAGCCTGTTAACGACCACGAGTTCTGGATTGCCCCTTTAATTCCTTGTTTGCCTATGTCTTTTGTCAGCTCTTCTTTGTGTTTAAATAAAGTGCTGCAAATGGATGCTGGCCTTTGACTCCTCGTTACAGAAATGTAGGCTAAAATATACTTTTGAAATATTCATTTTCATTTATATAGTACATTTATAGGCTAAATGGATTTTACGTCATAGGAATAATTATATAAATAATTATTACATTATTATAATAATTGTTTGGCATCCTAAAACATCATCGATAATGTAATGCAGACTGAGACTGTCATAACTAAAACTAAAACTAAAAACAACCATTTATGAACTTTACTCCAGCATAGTACAACAAAGTTACTTTTAAATCAGTAATACTGTAAATGCCATATTAAAATGTCCCTGGACAAAATATACATTTGGCCTGCCTAAGAGGGGACCTACAAGACATTGTGCCCAGGGGCCTCTTAATCCGGCCCTGCCGGCGACGAGGGCCGGTGGTCTACGAAATTTCCCGGTAGATTTTTTGGTCCCACTCCGCCCCTGGCTGCCATCGCATCATCCAGGTGGATGCAGCACATTGGTGGAGGTTGAGGAGATTCCCACCTTCCATGTGAATCGCTTTGAGTGCAGAGAAAAAAGCGCTATTTAAATGTAACGAATTATTATTATTATTAGCTGATGCCAACTTTGATTATGTGCCATTAAACATTTTTATAAACACACAAACAAAAATATAGTAACTTTCTTATATATTATATATTAAAACAAAGGATGCGTTAAATTGGTCAAAAGTGACAGTAAATGCTTTTACATAGTTACAAAAGTTATTCTTTTGAATTTTTTATTCATTAAAGAATCCTGAACAAAATCTATCATGGTTTCTACAAAAATATTAAGCAGCAGCACAACTGTCTTGAACATTGATAATAATATTTCTTGAGCACCAAATCAGCATATTCAAATGATTTCTGAAGGATCATGTGACACTGAAGACGGGAGTAATGATGCTGAAAATTATCACAGGAACAAATTACAGTTACAACATTAATGTTTTACTGTATTTTTGATCAAATTAATGCAGCTTTGGAAAAAAAATAGAAAAAAGAAAATTTTAATTAGAAAACAATTCATTTAAACCGTAATGATATTTCACAACATTAATGTTTTTACTGTATTTTTGATTAAATAAATGCAGTTTTGGTAAGAGACTTGTATATATATATATATATATATATATATATATATATATACAACTATATATATTTCAGTGGCAGAGGACTGTAAAACTGTAAAACACTATTACGATCAACCATGTTACTTTTGGAAAAGTATTATCACAACAAATAGAAAATAAATTTCGAAAGTAGTTTCAAAATATAACAGCTTCATAAAATGACCCAAGATAACAAATGCAACATCCAAAGTAGAGAACAAACAATACCGTACTGAAAAACACAAGCTACTTAGGGGAGTTTGGGAGTCCAAGGACACCACTAGAGGATTTTTTTGCTGCACAAGTACAAAGACCAAGTAGGAGAGGGTTCAGCTTGTCTGAAGAGTTCACGTCTTGCCCCAGGCATCAACTCTTGCTCAAGGTCACACGTGGCTCATCATAACCGTAGACTCTCTCATTACTCAGTACCAACCAATGTATAACTCAAGACAGCTGTCAGTGTCACTCTCTGCATTCAATTTCCTGCTGCTATGGAAACAACTTATAAAGGTGAGCCGAGGAGGTTTTCAATCCCAACTTCTGCTGAAAAAGAGGGCTTCATCACTGCTATAGAACACAAGAGAACAGGAAGTGCCACTAGTGTAAGTATACTGGAGCCTCCAGAGAGGAAAAGAATGAGATAAAAAAAAAAAATTTTGATTGACAGGAGGGAAATGAATGAGGGAATAAATTAATAACATTTAATGAATGACATTTAACATTTCAAGAAGAAATGTCTTTGGATTAAGAGTTATTGCACTCAAATACCTTGCTTTCATTTAAACCACATTGTGAAAATAAACTATTCATGGTCACAGGCGAAGAATACACTCTTTTCCAGCTGGGCTGTCACCTCTCTAACACAGCATATCTGACAGACAGAACAATAGCTTCTCAAGATTTTATCGGAGAGCTTCAAACCCCCCCCACCACCCATTTTACTGTGCCAGTGCCAAAAACATCCTCCCTGCATGTTTAATCAGAGTCCTCGGCAGACAGGATAAATCCGGGCGCCATTAGAACCGAGACGCTGAGTTCCTCTTACAGGACACAGACACAGACATGTCACAAACGCATCTTAAAAAACACAAAAATATCATTCCACTTCAAATTAGTAATAGCTGACAAACGTGAAACTGTACCCACATATCAATTGTATTCACATTTTACATCAATATACCAAGTGCTTACAGCGTGTGTCAGAAATGCACACAGTGCTATGAACAATAACAATGGCGTGACTCCTTATCCTTTGGAAGTGCATGCAAAGTGGATTTGCTTCCACAGCTCAGAAAACAACATCTTCTCGACATGTTAACAACACTAACTAAATGGAATCATAAATTATACTTTAACTAGATTTTTACATTTTCTACGTAAAATTTGACTGTGCTTACCCATGTTAAATTTGCCACCACAATGGCTTGAACTCGCTCCCAGTGTTTTGAACGGTTTCTTCATTGTTGCTAAATGGTTGCTATGTGGTCCAAGTCAAAAGAGCAAGACTATGATATTCTAGTCTCTAGATAGATGCAACTGGAGTATTGGATTTTTCTCTATTTTATCATTCAACAGACAAAAATAAGTTACTTAGAAAAGTAATAAAACGCCTCTCCATAACAATCTCATCAATCTAAACTCTTATTTATGGCACAAACAGTACAGCAAAACTTATAATACTTACATTTATTGGTTTGTTCATAGAGCATATACTGTTAATTATTTACTGAACATCAGTGTATTTTATCATATTGCTGTTATTGCTTCGTGTCATGAATAAAAATGGCCCTCAACTGTAAAAAAAAACAGTACAATGCACAGCCTCTTGGGGCTTATTACTTTAATTTGTCATACAGCTCTTCAACGGGCATGTAAATGTGACAAAATCATGCAGCTAAGCTTTGTTGTTCATGTACATAAAATGGTATCATCAATATAATGGTGCCTCATAAAGGTGAATTACATGAATTTTAAAATACTCGAGCTTCTAAAAATACAGTTCGAGAGACCAGCACGCTGTGTTGCTGAAGTACGCTGCAGGTTCAGCCGTGGGAACAGACTGTAGAGAATGAGTAAGCCGGCCAATTAGGCAATGATGGTGGGGATTTAGTGAGCATGCATTAACTGTAGGAGAGATACTGTTCGGTCAGGGCAGGTTAATAGCTGTCAAAAATGCCCTGCTCCAAACAGCACTCAAAACACAGATTGTAGAAGTGCATATCAGAGCAATTAAGCAGCAGATAAATGTCTGTCGGAAAGTAAGTATTGTAGCGAAATGCAAATATATTCTGTATCTGAAGTGCCGGATCCAGATAAGGACGGTGATCATGTGACCGTTAACTCGATTATGCATAATGAATTTTAAAGGCCACACTGTGTTTACAGGTCTCTGGCTTACGGATTCGGCGCACACACCTCTGGCGCAGGAGTCAGGAACTGTGCTTAAGTTCTAAGCCCATGGTTCCCTGACTGAGCCCTCCTAATAAGCCAGAGATTCATTTGAAGGTCAAACGCAACAGCTGTGTCCACAGATAAAAAGATCTTGAGATACGCTTAAACTCACCCACTAAAATAGCATCACCAGAAAACAAAGTAAACAGAGATATTCATGTGATTTGGGACTTGTTTTAACTTATATGGGGATTTCAACCAGAAATGCAAATTCTGTCATGCATTTCTTTCTTCTGCAGAAGAGATTTTGAACTGTACTTTCATTGTACTTAAAAAATATATATATTCTACATATAATACATATACAAGTTTAGACTGACATGGGGTTGAGTGCATTATGTTTGGATGAACAATCCCTTTAAGCTGCTAAAAATATGAGCAAATTGATCTGGGTGCACTAAGTTTGAATATGCAAATGTAGAGAGGAATATTTTTGGGAGTGACGACTTTGTGTGGCTTTGAATATACAGTAGTGCAAAATTTACATGGGCTATTCTTAGAATATATAATTTTGTGTTCCACCAAAAAAATAGTCATACAGTTCTAAAGCAACATTAGGGTGAATAATTCAAGACAGAATTGTAATTTTTAAGTGAACTATTTATCTACTCACAGTTATTGGTAGCACTGTACAGTAAGGTCATTTGTTAACATTAGTTAATGCATTAGTTAACGAACTAATTATGAGCAATATATTTTATACAGCATTATTGAACTTTTAACAACTAATATTAACAGATACCACTTTTGATTTTTGAAAACTGATATTTTCACTACAGAACAGATGTCTCAAAGTGTGTAGAGTACCAAAAATATAATTGTTTTCCACGCAAAAATCCATTTCAGCTACTGATGTCTGTGATAGCCATCATCAGTACACTGACTGTGGTGTGTTTGGCAGTTTATCTGGACACACTTCACCCTCATACATCTCAGTGTAAGCCTGTGACAGCGCTGCTACTATGATGAATGTCTCCAACACTGAGGGTATTTTCACAGAAAATGTCATGCTTTCTTTTTAGCTAATTAGAACCTCAGTTTGTGTGTGCGCACGTGTGGCGGGGGTAGAGAGTTAAATTGTGAATTGTGTATGAAATAGATTGATCGAGTGTGTATAAAAACACATGGGCGTAACATTAGGTAATTTGTTTTTCAGCAGTGACCAATGACAAATTACCCACCTTCTGATGGAGTAATTCTTCCTACCTGCGTGGCGAGACATCTTTTTGGAGCTTATTTGAAATATTTTCAATACTCATACATAGCAAACAGATTGCATTCTGCGAAAATTTAAAGCCCTGAGCCGAAATATTGACACCCAGTCCTGTTATTGTGCACCATTTTACATTCTCTCATCTCAAATATTCCTGGACCAAAACCAGGTTGTCTATAAATATTTTGCTCAGCCTGACAGTATATGGCTCTCTTCTTTCCACGCACATTTTCTCCACAAATCCACCACGCTCACATGTGGAAATGAGGCCGGAGAAAAATCAAGCCCGAAGGGCCCCGAATGTGTGGCGGAACCTCAAATCCCCATCTCTGAGCATCCTGTGGCATCTCTTATCCTTAGGACTCCCTTGGCCTTATCTTGCGAAAACAGAGGGAATTAGATGTATTTGCCCAAATGCAGTGCTATGTAATTGAAAAGCCACTAGTCTTGGTGGGTTGCCATAGAAACCAGCAGGTAATAGAGTAGTACCTCTTCCTCCACACTTCCACCCCAGTGTGTTACAGTATCTGCCCACTAGCTCTTTAGAGAGACGGGCTGACCTACTAAAATATGCCTATTGCCGCCAACCTTTTTCCTAATCCTCTGCTCGCCACTTGCACAGCACAGCAGAAAGCGTGACACAAAGGCCAAAAGGAGATGGCCCATTTAGTGTTTTTTGCCCCATGCCGTGTCACCATCAGACGCATTTGCAAAAAGCTCGCTGTCTACCATGCTGTGATACAGAGCGCGTGCACAGCGACCGCCGTGTTCTTCGAGGAAGAAAATCAGCTGTTAGAGAGGACTTACAAACTATTTTTCATGTCATTCAGGGGTTTAGTCACACAGTCTAGCCATATCTTCAATATTTTTTTATTTTGCTTGTTAAAGTGGCTTAAAAAAGCTTATAATATTCCGATTATTAAGGAAAAGCATGTGAATTTCACATGTGAACGCACTAATCACATGTTTTTGCTTCATATGTCATCCATTATTGTTGTTAACTAAAATTAAAACTGTTATAATCGTTTAGGTCATTGAAATAAAGCTAATTTAATTTTATTACATGAAAAACCTAAACTTTGAAATGTTCCCTTGGCAACTAACTGAAATAAATAAGTTGAAGTACTAAAATTACTAAAACTAAAACTGAAATAATAGAATTATTTAAAAAATAAAATCTAAATAAAATTAAAATAAAATAAAACTGCAAATATAAAAATAAAATCCAATTTAAAATATTAATAAATATTATAATAGTTCATAAATAATGCAAAAATTACTATGATTTCATCAAATTCTGTTTTAAAAAAGATTTTAATGTGTGTGTGTGTGTGTGTGTGTGTGTGTGTGTGTGTGTGTGTGTGTGTGTGTGCGTGCGTGCGTGCGTGCGTGCGTGCGTGCGTGCGCGTGTGTTTGTTTGTGTGTGTACTCTTGTTTTTATTACATTGAGAGGACCAAATGTCCCCACAAGAATAGTAAAACGTGAAATCACCTACATTGTGAGGACTAGCCAATGGTCCCCACAAGGGAAATTGATTAATGAACATACTAAATGATGTTTTTTAGAAAATGTAAAAGAGCAGAAAGTTTTCTGTGATGGGTAGGTTTAGGGGTAGGGTTAGTGTAAGGGGACAGAATATACAGTTTGTACAGTATAAAAACCATTACGTCTATGGAGAGTCCCCACAAAGATAGTGGACCAGACATGTGTGTGTGTGTGTGTGTGTGTGTGTGTGTGTGTGTGTGTGTGTGTGTGTGTGTGTGTGTGTGTGTGTGTGTGGCTGACAGGGTTGATGAATTTATATTTACCATAATTATTTAAAAAATCAATATTATTTTGACATTTTAAAATTAACCTAAAAAATGTAAACTAAATAATGCTAAAATGACTGCATTTGAGGATTTTCTGAAAATCGCATGTAATTTACAAAATCATATGATTCTGTAAAAATTCATGTGGTTCTTCCATAAGGCCAAATGCAAGCGCAAATCCCTTTGAAGGCATCATCCAGACATCCTATTTTGTGCAGCTGAAATAGATCATTGATGTGACCCAGATATGCTGGACAGTGGCAGCCTGTATCTTAGCATTAAAATGCCACAGTCTCTAGATACAGAGTGCCATCCTTCCTCAAGTCGTAGCTTAATTAGTTTCCCTTTTTAACCCCCCGCCAAAGCTTTGGGATCTATTCGCATGCAGAACTGCTCTGGATTGATATAGAAGGTTTGCTTTTGAGAGACCCCAAACAAGCACCTCGACCGCGGTTAAAAGCATCGATTTTCGAAGTGGCGTTTTTCAAAGAGCTAGAGACCGTAAAAGGATTTTGATCCACGAGCTGCTCGAAAAAGACCAATTTATAAAGCCTTTTCTCTTATAATCGTGGTGAGAGGACTTGCTATATAAATGAGCTCAGCTGGACCATGTGGGCTAGATGAACTTATGTCTTCCATGTGGTTAAATCTGCGGCCTGAATAGAGACCCCATAGGATTTGGAGAATTTTTACAGCACTGTTTCCATGGTACTATATCTTCTTCAACGTCGTATCAAGGGTGAAAAATAATCAAAGACTTACGAAAGCACCCGCTCGAGTCTTGACCCAGAGGACCCAATAATCTCTCCTAGAGTGCAGAAAGTCTGGCCGAGGAAGGACTGTGAGAGACAAAACAATGAAGGTACATCACAGTTATGTGGGTTCCCTGCTCCACAGACACAACTCAGCAGTGACAGTCCTGTCTGGAAAATCTCAGAAAGATGGTATGAGGACTCACCTTGGATACTGTATGTCACTGAGTATTAAGACAGGTGAGGCCTGGCTGATGAAACTCTAAGCAATGGAAGGGGTGAATCAATGACATGGAAATGCATACAAAAAAGCGAGCAAAAAAAAAAAACAGGACGAGACTTTGAGAACTACGACAGACTGTTTCATGCAGTTTTAAAAGGACACAGAGGGACTGGGCTTTGAACATGACAACACTTTTTCTTTTTCAAAGAATGAGAACTGAAAAACAAATCACATTCCCTTTGTAACTATTTCTGACATGACGGAAAACAAGCAATGGATAAATCACACTCATTTACAGCTTGTACCTTCTGTTGTCCATATCCATCGTAGCAGAAAAGAGATCAAATCAACAGAGTAAAACTTGTGGGCTATCGTATAAGCATCGTGGTTCTTGTCTATTCATTAGAATGCAGGAAACGGCATGTGAGACATTAAAGTTTGCTTACATGTTTTGAGATGTTTGAGCTTCTTGAATCCACATTGTATCTGTGTCAAATGAGCAAAAGATTGAAAATATTATCAAGGGATTTTTTTTCCGAAACTAAGGGCAGAAAAGTTCCGTCATCCACTTACACGTCAAACCGAAGGTTCTGCTTTTCTTCGAAGAAGTAATCCAAGACAAACTTCCTTACAAAGTCTGGGTTTAGAGTGTTGTCAATCACTTCTGTTCGGCCAAACTAAACAAGAATAAAAGATGCATCATTAGATAAAAAATGTTCATGGCAAGATAATGAAACAACATCTTTAGAATCAAACTACTGTAATATTGCAAAGTATTGTCTATCTATCCATCTATCTATAACATCATTTCACCTTCCCAAGTACAAACATGTTGCATAAAGGTCATTCTCTAAAAATTGGGTACAACAGGTCTTGAATCATTTTTTACCACCCAAAAATATTAGTGAAAGAACATGCTTAATCTTGTCAGAATGTCAAACTAAATATTCTCATGTTTATTTTTTGTTGTTGTGTGTGTATGCAATTATATTTCTAACCCTGTTGCAGTTGAATGCAGTTTAAAACCCTGAATTGTGTCATTTTGTTATATTATTAGAAAAAAAGTAAATGTTTAAAGAGTACTTATTTTATGATAATTAAAAACAAAAACAGAATGGCTTGTTTACTTTGTAAAAAAAATCTTGTTTACATTAAAGAAGAATATATATTTTGCCATTTATAAACACCACTATTCCACCATTGAAACATGACGGTTGAGATGAATAGAACAGAACACCGTAAATGAAGTTAATATTATTCACTCATCATCATGTAAAATCTGCACAGAAGGAATCACTGATGTGCCAAAGCATAATAACAGTTGCTATGATCATATTTTCATGATCAGAAGCAAAATCAGCCCTCAGACTTCCCTTCTCTCCGCAGACTCAACAGCAGCCTGAGCTCTGCATGAATGTGGGGCAGGAATAGCAGCTCAGTGTGAGCTCGTACAGCTTCCTGCCAACGTACACATCCCTGAAGCAATCAGACAGTGATTCCCATTGGGCAGGAGTCCTCGGCGGAGCTCACCGACGGCACAGAGTAATGAACTATTGATTCCTAACTCAGATTCAGACCCAAGATCATGTTCTCAACACCCCAGACACATAATCCCACCTATCAACTTAGTATCCACGCTTTCCATTATCTGCTCCTGGAGAAGTTCCTGGAGCCGATCGGTCCTTGACTAAAGGTTCAGTGACCGCTGGTCGCTGCATTATCTGTTTAGGGGAGCTGGCTGTTTATAATGCAGTTGCTATGCTTGCTTTTGGAGGTAGGCTACTTGTAATGTGAGTGGGCTGGGCACTTGAGTGTTGATATGCATGCGGAGAAAGCCACTGGTCCAGATACACGCTAGCTATTTAAAAGTACAGTGAATATTTCATGATGCCATCTGGAGAGCGAGATATCTCTAGAGAAGTCCAGAGCGCTCGCTGCATTCCTCGAGTTTTCAATGGCAAACTACTGTTTTTTTAGACTGGTGATTCTTTGAACAAAAAATAGTTGCATTACAATTCTGCCAAAAGGGTCGTCTTAGGATGATTTTAAAACATTGAGAAGCAATCTAAAAATCACACTGAACTGTCTTTTTTTTATCATTATTTTATAAAAACTTATTTTGCAAACTGTCCATTAAGCAAGGCATAATAATTTCTGTAATTTCTACTCCATTGTATGAATTTTCAAACTTTATTATTTCCATCGAGTTGAATTTTCTTCTTTGGTAAATTCAAAGTGCGTCAAAAAATGAAAAAGTGCGAATTTAAATTGTTTTGTTTTTTTAAAGCAGACTTAAGTGCTTATGTGGCTAAACAAACTATGTTCACAAATTTCTCCCAGAATTAGATTATCTTTCACATTTTTAAAAAAAATTCTTATACTGACCAAGGCTGCATTTATTTGATCAAAAATAAAGACAAAAAACTGCAATATTGTGAATTATTTTATTATTGTGAAATATTTTAAAATACAATTTATTCCTGTGATGCAAAATCAGCATCATAACTCCAGGCTTCAGTGTCACATAATCCTTCAGAAATCATTATAATATGCTGATTTGCTGCTAATGAAGCATTCTTATTGTTATTATGTAGAAAACAGTTGTGCTGCTTAATATATTTGTGGAAACCACGATACAGGTTTTTAAGGATTCTTTGATTAATAGAAAGTTCAAAAGAAAAGTATTTATTTTAAATAGAGATCTTTGTAACATTAAAAATGTATTTACTGTCACATTTGATCACTTTATTGTGTCCTTGCTTTATAAAAGTAAAATCCAATTTAGTAGATAGGCCTAGTAGTAATATTGAATGTTTGCATGTTTGTTAGGTTCTGTAAGTTTATGGATACTGTTTCTAAAAGAAACGGTCTCATGAGATTTATCTGGAAGGCAAATAATAGAATGCACATCATAAAAAGAAAAGAAAAACAGAGCATCCACACAAGCGCAGATAAGAGGAGGATGGAGGAGAATATCGACTGATAGACACAGCAATCTGATAATAAACCGAATTGAAAGAAAATAAAAAATGGTGGATACAAAAGTACAACAACGAATCACATCAATAAAACTGTAAATTGTGTCCTGATTGTAGCTTGTGTAGTCGTGGCCAATGGACCATGTTAATTGATAATACAGTTTTTCAAGAGGCTAAAACACAGCATGCTGAGAACTATGTTCTGTTCATGTATAAAAAGCATACTAACCTCTCTCCACTCTTTAGTACCAATTCCTTGAACATACAACACAACCACTGTGAAGAGAAAATGGAAAAATAATGGTCAAACACAGAAAGAAACAATCAATAAATAGATAAAAACACTTGCAACCTGTGCACAGTCTGTTTCCTTAAATGAAACTAATGGAGGTGCTTCACTGAGAGCTTCATCCTACCATCTAATTAGAAAATGGCTTGGAGAAGTGCCTACTTCATGGGATGTGACCAGTATGGAGTATTAGTCCCAAATCCAGGCCCTTTAAGTGGAAGTGTGCAGCAGCATGTGTGAGATCTAATTCATCAATAACTTCACTGACTCATTCAAGAGGAGTCCAAACAGGATATACCCTGACCAACAAACAGACTGCAGCTCTATGGGTGGTCATTTGAGTAGATGTCAGAAATGACTTGACAGGACACCATTCAGTCCAGCAAGATCTTGAGGAATACAAAAATGGCACAAAAAAAGGACTCGTCCCTTGCTCTACAATCTGCTGACAGACTTCATTCTCAGAGAAACTGTGATATTTGTGTCTAAATTGGATGGATGGATGGATGGATGGATGGATGGATGGATGGATGGATGGATGGATGGATGGATGGATGGATGGATGGATGGATGGATGGATGGATGGATGGATGGATGGATGGATGGATGGATGGATGGATGGATGGATGGATGGATGGATGGATGGATGGATGGATGGATGGATGGATGGATGGATGGATGGATGGATGGATGGATGGATGGATGGATGGATGGATGGATGGATGGATGGTAACCATTCACATAACTTCGGAAATGACTGTCTATCTATTTTGCATTACTAAATTAGGTCAAATAATGTAAACAAGTTCCGTATTCTGTTAATTATGTCAGTTAACACTCATTCCACCCCAATGGATTTTTTTCCCCTGAGAATAGCCCTGGAATTTAATCACTCTGAAATAAGCCCAAAATAACATTTCTTGTTTTACATGATGCAAATGTTACTCGAAACAAGGCATTATTATGAATGCATCTCTCTGTTGCACTGAACAAGATTAGACTGACCGCATTCATTATTTTCAACTCCTCGAAAAATCTGCAGTAACAACACTGGGGCGGCGATTTCACATAAATTACATGGAACAATCATCAGAGCACAAAAAACATTTCAGGAAGAGTAGAGACACCTATTCAGGTATGACCTTTGCCAGATCAACCGAGGAACTGATTTAAAATAAATCTCAGTGCAAATTATGGCAACTCAGATGTCATTCAAGCGTTTGATTGCTGTGAGCATTAGGGTGAAGGATTAATAAATGTTATAATTCGGGATTCTCTGACTAAGGCAGGTTTAAAAAGGCAAGTTGAAATAAGAGTTTTTTTCTCCTTTTTCAACTTTCCTTCCAAAGTAGTCCCTTTGATTTGTCTTGAAAAAGCAGAGGGGGGAAAAAGATATGTCCTAGGGGTACAACACTTTCAGCAATGGCCTCACATGCCAAATAGCCATGAATAACTCATCCGAAACCTTCACACTTGTTTTCAAGGCAACAGAAAAATAATTCATGTGAATAGCATTCACAGCTACGCTATTGACATCAGTTGGGAAGAGAAAATGCTTCGTGTTTCTGCTCAGTGGTTGGCCCTCTGAGAAAAAAAAAAAACTCTGAATAATGCAATATTAAAATACGGCCACGTTTATATTATCATGCAGGACGACCATTTTATTACCCTTAAGAATAGTAAATACAACTCAGTCAGAATTATTAGGCTATATGCTCATTAGTCAATCAAGAAGGTTTAAATGAATATGTAAATGCAGAATTTTAAATGCTAGCTATATTAAAGATTTTTGCATGCAGTCTTTTGAGCCAAATTTGAAATAAAATAGCTTCCTAAATACTGGGCAGTAAACAATGTGTTCTGTCTATTATTTCAAACAAATAGTACGAACACATATCGCAGTAATTAAACCTAATTTAATCCATAATGGATAATTAAATCCAATTTTGTGTAAACTTTGAATTTAATAATCAGTCATGGAAGGGATTTTAAATATAGACTGATATAATATATATATTTAAGCAATAAGGTTCGAGAGGCTGTATCGTGAATAAGTCACCTTATTGCCTGCAACCCCCTCAGCCGTGACTTATTCACGATACAGCACTAGCCTCGAGTACCTTATTGCTTTTATAAAACGTTTACCACACAATAAAAATATTAAAGTAAAAAAAAAAATTTATTAGTGCAACTTTCATGAAGTAAAATCACTAAAAGCCTTCCTTCCGCTAGAAAAAAAATAGTCCCTGACCGTGAACAGCAACAACGTTCCAATGTGTAATATGCATGAAAGCTCAAATAAAAACAACATAGGAACCGGTCTCAAACATTGTTTCATTTTTTTTTACAACACAGAATGTAATATTTCCTCACACAAATATAGCTTATCTCTCAGCACGAGACAATTAACGTTCATTTTCCGTTTATTCCGTTAATTTCTCTCTGCACTTATAAATAAACCTTACTAAATATTTACAAAAATAAAAACACAAGGGCACATATTTTGATAGGTAGCCTATTTTAGCTATTTTATTAATGTTATTAATTTAGTTGCTAGAATGCTGCCTAACAAGAGATACATTTTTTTTATTGTTTATTTAAATTTATTTGAACATCTCTGTTTATGTTGATATGGGTGGTTGCTACGGGTGTTGCGCAGTGATAAATAGAACCGCGTTGGGTGAAGCGGTCATAGCCGTGTTTTATCATGAATAACGTTAAAGCACAGCTATTGACCAATCAGAATCAATGATTGGAACTAACCATTTTATAAATATAAACAGTGTCTGAAATCGAATACTTCCCTATTATATAATATGCGAAAAAACAGTATGCCAAAAGAGTAGTATGTCTGAAATACACAGTATTCGAAAAACGTAGGCACAAAGTACCCGGACGACCTACTAGTTCTGCCGTGATTCTGGAGTGCACATTCATGGGCTGCGGCTGAAAACTTAAAAATGCTTTGAGTCATGTAAGCTTCACTTCCTGTCTCCTAACACCGTGTCCTAACCAGACGCCATGCGATAAGATTCCAGCGACAAATAATTTGTCTGTCCACACTAGACGCGACACGACTGCGAGATGCGTCAAAATCACTCAAAACCCACAGCCAATCAGAACAGCGTGTGGGCGGAGTCTTGCGGCAAGTGCACAGCACCAGAGAGTAATCTTGACGCACTCGCAAGAAAATGGATAAGTAGGCGACATAATCAAATTCACAAATATTACACCATTTAAACGCATTCAACCAGATTGCTTTCATAGAGGTTTTTCGAACGCATTCGACCACATGAGTGTTTACAAATGTAAACATTATGGGAAGCGGGCTAGCCAGACGGCATTTAAAAACGGCCGAAGACAAAAAAAAACGTACCAAGCACAATGTTCTCTCACGATTCCTGATTTCTAACACTCACTCACATCGTTCGACGTGGTCTTGTGGCTGTCAGAGCAGAAACGAAACCTGCTGCTCTCTGTATGTTTTTCCGTCATCTTCTTTCACATTCATATGTAAATTGCTTGAGCTTATTTCGCCCATTAGATCGAAAGATCTGAAAAAGCCCCTACATTTACCCGCCCATAGACCCTCCCTTTGAAGAAATCAGGACAGAAGTGGTTGAAAGTGGACAAAAGAGACAGATTAAAACACCAGGTGTAAACAGGAATGTGTCTCCCTAGTCTACTTGTGATCAGATCGACCAAAACGCATCTTCATACCAGGTGTAAACAAGGCCTAAGGTCAAGACTCACCTGGTGCTGACCTTGAGAATGTGTCGACATCCAGCAAACTCCTGGAGAAACAGAAAAACAGAGATGCTAAAGCACAAAACAGACGACAAAATAATTGCTGGCAATAAAAAGCCAAGAAAACCAATCTAGATGATCATTTTTGTACTGTTTTATTGAACAGATGGTTGCACAGAAAAAAAAAGCAGCTTCTATGTTTGTCCCATATGAACAAAGAGACTCATTGATGCTCAGGTCAGAGCAGGCTTGAATTTCCTCCTGCCGAACATCAATAATGACGGTCATGAACATCAAAATGAGTCAACATTAAAATCAAAATTGACCCCTATTTACATTATTATTCTTTTTAAGAATACAGTTTCCTTGTATTGAGTGTATTAAGTGATTGACATGATAGATACATAAATAACACACTTTTAAGACATTTTAAAGAAAATGCATTATCATCAACATAACGAACGATTGCTTTTTTAATGCATGTTCGTGGTAATGCATGATTCATTGAGCATGTAATTCTAAAGAAAAATGTTTGTCTTCATAATCTTTTACCAAAATGTAATAACTTGCTCTTACTTTAGCCACTTGACTTCATACATAAAAGCCAGCTTTCACAATCTTATCAATTCTCACATGATAAAAATCGAGTCTCATCCGACATTTTTCACATTGCGTATCTTGTTTTAATTCAAAATGCAGCACACTACAGAAGTTAAATGGGTTGTGAAAAGCATTTCACATTGACCTTATCTCTGTCAACTAAAAGATATTTCAACAAGGACTATTGATTTAAAGTAATGTTTCATAACTGCTCCGATGGCAACAACATCTATTTAAGGTTTGAGTTTCCATCCATCAGTCTGTTATTGGTCTCTGACGGTGCCTTTAAATTTAAAGACCAGACTGTTTAAGACAGGCATGATGGATGACCAGTAACAGGAACCCATAGATATTCTCTCAAAGGAGAATTGTGTTTGTGGAATAAATAGATAGAGGAATAGAAGAAAAGGCTAGGGAAGTACAGCAGAGAGCGCATTAATCCATCCGACCGAGCAGAGAATCGATTCCATCTCTAGTCTGCAGGATGCGGCTCTGAGCAACAGGAGGTATTGCCTGACATCTGGTGTGACGCCAGCTGTGACGTTTTAAGCCCGAATAAACGGGTCCTGAAGCTCTGGCATCTCAACAGGGAGCGCTTTCACGTGCGCCATACTGAGGGGGATCCCTTGACATACCGTGTGGCTTGGGTTATGGGGTTTTAGGTGACGACCTTGATCAGAATAACACCGGAATAACATACTTCTTTATGGTTGGGCATATTAGCCGACAGTCTCGACACACATCACATTAGCTGAACACATGAACTTGGACGTAATACAATCACCAAGAAATTCAGCAACCTCCAAATCAGGTTATGACGATCAGCTGATACATAATTCAAAGTTTGACACATGCAAAAAGAGCCCGGTAGACCTATATCTGTATCCTGCTCACTTCGTTTTAAACAAGACCTCGTGAAAACTAAACTCAAAGGAAAACAGACTGACAGTATACAGTACAGCATTTTTCTTTCAGATGCTGCCAGGTTTGAGTCATGCGTTAAATTAAATATACAGAGGAAATTCCTTTGCTTCTCGAAATATGATCCCAAAGATTTACAAGCTTACAAGTTTACAAATTTATAAGGAATTTACAAGCTTTCCCTGACAAACACAACAGATCCTTTAAGATCTCCGGGTCTGAGAGTCTTAAACGCATTCCCTCTGGTTTCCATCCAGACTTTTCCTTATCGAGTGACACAACGGCATCTGCTGCAATCTGTGTTGACAGTGACAAACAACCTTGATGAATTGGCTTCCCTTGTGAACAGCTTCCACAATTTGCCAGCATTATGCAGTGACAGAAAGACACTCTTTCACTAACTTGTTGCTGTGCAGAGTTCATAAAAGATTAAAGTTTCCCTTTGGAGTTTTGCATACTACTCAAAGCCATCAAAAATCTAATTGCTGTTTGCTTTCCATGGTAATTCCAAGATAGAAGCACAGTCAGTTAGTATGCATAACACTAATTAAACATGGACAATGTATGTGGAAACCAAGCGTGCCGCACAAGCCCTGAAAAGTGAAGCCAAAACGTCTCGATGGCCCCCCGGTGGCCGGTCCTAGCATAGGTCATAAACCCCGCCTCCCCATGTTATTCAACGGCATGTGAGACCAACTAAACAATTAAATTACACTTCAAATATCGTTTTTCCAAATATGGTTTCTGTCATTTACTGTATTTTTTATCACGCTGATGTAATTTCAAGTGTTTGTTATTTTATGCGGTGGTGTGACGTCATGATTGACAGCTGTGATTGACAGGTTCTCTGAGCGAAGTAGTCACTGAAGCACCAACAGACTTTTTTTCGGGATCTTCGGAGGACTGAGGAGATTGGAGCTTTAAATTTAATATATAAATTTCTATAATGAATTTTTTTTAAAGCGCCGAAGCGTGTGCTTGCGATTGAGTCTGCGAGAGTGAGGGCGGGGCCTTGATTTCGCGGCTTTACTTCCTGCTCACTACTCCGCAGGTCTGGTCCCGAAATTGCTACTGCGCAGACTCAAGTTCCAAGATGTCAGCGCCATATCGGGATACTGGCGGCTTCAGTTCTGCCCAAAGGAAGAGAGCGAAGGGGCGTCGTCCATCTTTTTTTTACAGTCTATGGTGGAAACCAAAAACAAAGGGTTGAGTGATGCTAAAAATTCACAGGGTGCGGGATACATTTTTAGGCAGCGGCTATTTGCACTAAGTGCAAATAGCAACTAGATATTTTCTTAATGATAAATGCTATTTACACGAAGTACAAATAGCGATAGATTCTATTCACATGGTGTAAAAATAGCAGTATTTTCTTTGCAATAAGGGTAAATAGTAGTTAGATGCTATTTATACTTATAAATTGTGGCAGATACTATTTGCACTTCAGTTTTGTTGTACATTAACGGTATGGAATAATAACAGTGTAAATGATTATATTTATTACAATTATTAAATTGATGCCGCCTTATTGGGACAATACAGCCCTCCCTACACCTACCCCTAACCCTAACAGATAAACACTTTAATATTAAACACGCGGTAAACACTTTATTTCCACTTTTTTCCACATTTTCTTCATTTTTATTGAAAATAAATGCCTTTCCGATCTGATGTATGGAGCCCCGCATATAACATGCACGAAAAAAAGTAAATCGTGCGCACTATTTACTATTTCATTCCCTCGATTTGCTATATCATGCGTACGATTTACTAATTTGTTCCCTCGATTTATAAATCGTGCGCATGATATAGCAAATCAAGGGAACGAATTAGTAGCTAAATTACGAGCACGATTTATAAATCAAGGGAACGAATTAGTAAATAGTCTGCACAATTTAGGAAATCGAGGGAACAAAATAGTAAATTGCATGATTTAGCCTACTATTTTTTTCCTGCATGTCATGTGCGGGGCTCCGTAGATATGTGATGGGACAAGGAGTAGAGCGAAGAAAAAAAAAGGGAAAAAAAAAAGCAAAAGGCGGATTCGAACTTCAGTCAATTTGCATCAAAACTTTCTGCCATGCACCTCACCCCTACACTATTGCTACTGTTGACAATCTAGCGCCTTCCATAATTTTGTCTGGGCCAACCAGTGGGCGAAGTTAGTGTAAATAGCCTCTGCCAACAAGGTGGGATATTTGCACTTAGTGTAAATAGACACTCCGAAATTTTTATGAGTGGGCTTTCTCATTCCTAAGTGTTTTGAGGTCGTCGCAAAAAGTATTTTAATTGAAACTCCACCCTGTAATCATAATAAAAGTTGTTGTTTTTTTTACTGCCTGTAGTGTTTATTACATCTGAAAACTGCAGTGAATTTTATGTATAGGTATGTTTTTGCAAAAAGGAAATTGCAAAAATTTAGGCGAGCCTAGGTTGTAAAATTAAAGCTGCAGTCCGCAGTTTTTCCTCTGTCGCCATCTCTGTTCAAAATCTGCAATTGCAGTTCTTTGTGGAATTATCAACTTTACGTGAGTTGTACTTCAACACGGCACAGCACGGATGAACACAATGTTTGAGGAGAGTGTGCAGCTGTCAGTCACCGCGCCGGTGTGGATACTGTCATTCAGAATCACAGATTATTGTTTTTGGAAGTATGACCAACATAATAATTTTCACCGTAAAATGTCATCTGAACAAGTAACATCCACTTTTGTTCTGCTTTTGACATTGCAGTATATTGCGCTGATTAAATCTAAAAATCGCTTATCATATCACGCAAAACCGTGCAAATTATACTTTGTTCTCAAATTGTTAATGTTAACAACGTCAGCATTTCGTGACTACTAATGTCCTTCCGATATTATCCTTGATTTCGCATGGTTCCGGTTGCAGTCTCTTTTTTTCTGTAGCCACTCCGAAGTCCGAACGAAGTCTTTTGCATTTTACAACGGGTGAATCTGTTGTCACTGGGTGATTGTCGTTTGAACCTTTCTGGATCCGCCATCAAATTGATAAGTTTAATTATATCAAGTGCTGTGAGAAAAGGCTATAAATCTCCACCTCCAGCATCCTCACTCACAATATAGCCTACTAGCCGAGACTCCTTCTTTATGTGTACAGATGTGACGTAATGACGCAAAGACATGCTCGAATCTCCCGCGGAAATCCACCAGTGCCACTGGTATTAAAAACATTATTACAAGCTTACCGCTTTGAATCGAGCTACGGCAAGCAGACAGTTTTGAACACTGGCTGGTTATGTATTTTCTCAAATATGTATTTTGGATCATTTTTAACCCAAAAAAAGCTACGGACTGCAGCTTTAATTATTTTACCCAAAATGAAAACCCTCATCATTTCCTCTCAATTTATTTTCAACCATTTATGAAATTCAACTATTTCACTTACTTTCATTGTCCATAAAATTAAGGAAAGTGGGGTCTAAAACAACACTGGACACTACTGACTTTCAATGTTTGGATGAAAAAAAAATCACATTATGCAGAAGTCATACAGGTTTGGAACAACATGAAGCGGAGTCAATTCTGACAGAATTTTAATTTTTTGGTGAACTATCCCTTTTAAGACTTCACTTAGAATCTGAACATGACACTTTTATACTTTCAGCCATGTAATGTATTAAGTCCACAAACTCATAGCCATTTGTACCCTGTCCTGCTACACTTTTTTTTTTACCACAGAGATGTCATGCCACGAGGCGCTGCCTCAAAGGGAAGCAGAAACCCACTGGGCACTTAGAAGAAGCGCATATTTCATTGCTGTATTTCATTTTTCATAAGTCCTGATCTGTTGCATTCATATCCCAGCAGGCCACAATGAAATATGTACCATGAGGAACCACTTGCTCCATTTTCTTGCCCCCGTCTTCCACCTCAGCCAAATTACTGCTGAAGGCTCAGCGGGCAAAGCCTGACGGCCACAGATGTGTCTCATGTATAAAGAGACCTCCCTAGGATATCTGGGCAAGCAGTGTCTGAAGTGAAGGCTTTATGCAAACACACAGACAGCATCAGCAGTCAACACATTCATTATTCAGGAAAGAGTCTGTGCTGTTGTTTGTTGCCAGTGGTGTCTGTCCAACAAGGAGAAAACGGTCCAGAGGGACACAGTGAGGGAAGAGGTCAGCCAGGCATTACAAAAAATGTTGACCTTTATAAACACAGATTGAACTGTGTTTGATTAAGTTATTATTTATAAAAAGCAACACATAATAAGCATGTTGAGTAATGCAAAATACTCAAAACATGCAGCTAAACATAATCCTTTCTTAAAGACTTCATTTTTATGTCAAAAGTATAGGTTATCATGTGTGTGAAACACAAATAGACATTAAAAATAAAATAAGACTGAAAGACATAGCCTAATAATCAACATAATAATATCTAACTCCTTCCAGACATCACGTACGAACAAGAAAATGGTCGAACGCACCTACGATGCCCAAAAAATGCTGTCTAGGCAGGGAACTCATTAGATTTTGAGACACAAACTGCAAGTCATGAATGCTAATAGACAACATCATAAAAGATATGCGATTCCCCCACAACCCTTACAAAAAAAGTACCATGGTACTGTGATGCTGTCAAAAACAATGTAGCCAAAAATGATAGATGGACCAAATGTAAAAGTTAATGACATGGATATAATTTTTTACTGACCACTATTCTGAATATTATGAAGACTTATCCCACAGATTTGTTATGCAAAAAGTACCAAAAAGTATCATGGTACTATTTTTTTCTTTCTTTCTTCTCAACATGTTACTGCCGTGTTTTTGGACATGTACGTACCACGATATTACCATCTAATACCACCACTGACTGTACCACTGTACTGCCACAGTACTGTTTTGTAAGGATATGGTTGTTGGTGCCCCAAATACCATGGTTCTTCTGACCATATTCATGTGCCATGGTATTTATAGCCTACGCAACTCCACTTCGCCCCAAGCAAGAGTGATGCTGGTCTCATAGATGCACAGACTGCCCAAAATTTTTCCAATTGTTCATTTTTTGTTGACTCGTTAATCGACTGTATTTGTATTAAGACGGTTAGTTTAAAGGCACCTTCTAAATGACTACATACAATAGTTTATATTTTTCCCAATTAACAAAAATATATCGGGAAGAAAGCCAGAAGATAAAAGACACGATGCTTTTAATACTCAATCACTGAATTGTGAACATTAACAATAACAATTTTCGCTCTTACCTGCACGAGACGGTGATTTCTATTTTGGTGGCAGGTACGCTGCTGTTTAACGGATCAAACTCCCCGATCGATGCCATTGCAGCTCCTCGGGAGTTTGAGATAAGTCTTCAAATGACTCCAAAATCTGGGTCTCACTCGTCTCTGGCGTCACACGTGTAATATAACCCACCAAACTGGCGCATAAATGTGTCTTTACTTACAATTTGGGCAGAGCGAACATCATCGGTCCGTTTGAGTCTGACCCGCTCGCGCACCTGAGGAGGAGAACGCGCGCGCTTGATCGGCAGGTAGAGTCTGACTGGACCTCCTCTCGTCCTTCCTCAGCGCGGACACTCCGACTCCGCTTTGAAAACTTAAATTGAAAACATCAATTTTTAATAGTACAGAAGCCATTCAATATTTAAGAGATGTGGTGTCAAATATGGATCTGAAACCTTTGGGGACGTTTAATCTATTGATGTGGGGAAACGATTTTCAAACATCCAGTTTCCCAAACGCCCACGGCTTTTAAAATCCGCTTGATCCGTGGTAAACGTCGATGTTCCGCAGTATAAATAGCAAAAATACTCAAGTATTTCCCCATCACATTCCAACAAAAAAAGAGTAATGAATCTGCTGATAAATCGGAAAGCACTAAATGCCTTTATCTCAAAATCTAGTGAGCTGCCTACACAAAATAGCGTGTTTGGCCATCTGATGTTCGATTTAATCGTCTTAAAGCATCTTTATGATGCTCATATATTGCTGATATCTACTATTAACAAAAAAGTATCAAAAATATTCTTTAAGGTACCTTAGTATTATGGTAGCCTACACGAGAATGGTAATCATTCGCTGTACAAATTAGCACCTTTGTATTCAAAATATAGTGACCTGCCTAAATAACATTGTCTTAACGCACATGATGCTCTTAAGTGCTACAATAACAAACAAAAAAAGTACTATTCATACTATTACACGAAAATAGTAACTATCCACTTTATCAAAACTATATTAAATCACGTTTTTTTAATAAGCAGAATTGTATATTAATAAATAGGATAGGCTATTGTTTTGGTGATAAATCAGAAACTATGTTGGTTCCGTCTTAAAATCTAGTGAACTGCCTATTTAGACAGCAATTTTTTTGCATCAAGTTGCCCAAAAATGCCTAAACTTGTTTTAAATTAAATAAAAAATGGAATGGCAAATTAAAAATTAGGTAATCTTTCAGTAGACAATATTACCATATGCTATCATTACCATGCCTGCTACAGTACTTTTTTGTTAGGAAAAATGTACTTAACATAAAGCCATTCAAACTTTCAAAATGTGAAATTCAAAAGAGCCATGGTATATTTTTTTCTGTCCTTTCTTTTGTAATTGAATCCCCTTTGGACAATTTGATTTGAGTTTCCAGCCACCTTCGAAGTGACCAGACTTTTAACCTAAATGTTAATAAAACTCTAGTGCCCTACGGGAAGATAGAATAGTGTTATATCTTCTGGACACTTTCCCTAACGGCTAGTGATGGGCAGTATTGCTGCGGCGCTTCTCAATTGCTTTCGGGAGATGGCACATTGAACCTCTTGGCCAAGAAAGAAAGTGAAAGAGAGAGTGTGAATGGGGACAGGGGGTAGGGAGGTGGGGAGAGGGGGTGGGGAGGTGGGGAGGGGGGGTGGGGGGCAGAGTTTGCATACGTTCCCATCTGGTTACCCAGCCAGCGAGCGAGCCCTCGGATGAGAGGAACCTCTCTAATGGAACCCATCTACAGGGAAATTTAATTGTCCTTTGAGGTGAATCTCTGCTTAGCTTTCCAGTCACAAACTCAAAGCAAGAGATGGATAGGAAAACAGGGTGTGGGAAACTCTCATTACACCTGCATACAAAAGACTGCCTGTGTCCCGCCGTCCTTGAGATGCCAGAAACCTACAGCTTCGGAGAAGAAATAAGAATACACAACAAGCTGCACAATATGCTCATTAGTGATGTGTCAGTCACAGTGACAGTTCATGTATTGTTGTTCTAGAGGAGCAAAATACAGATATAAAATCATATTGAATATAAGACATGACAAAATAAATTAGACCTGCCATAAGGATGTTCCATCATTCCCTCCTCCTACATCGCAGTCCCCTAGGGTTCAGAATTTGAACAAACTCCTAAGCCTGAAGTATTGAACTTTGTCATGAAAATACAATCAGACAGGTGGCCGGTAAAACCGGCAAAAAGAACAACAAATAAAATCCCATGGAATTACATTAAATGAGGGAAATATCTAGAGACCGGAATACCAGCTACACCATAACAACCAAAAAGCAATACACCATTAGAACCCATAATATAGCTACACCATTCTGAAGGTGACTTTTGCAAGAGCAACACTCACTTTTCCTTCAGAAAAATCTAGTTCTCTTCTGGCGTTTGTAAGTTTTCATTGTTCAAACACTTCATCAGACAGTCTGTTCTTCCAGATTGTGTGGATTCTCAATGCAAGCAGAAACAAATGGAGCGTCTTATCAGCAGAGGACGCAGCTCCAAATCTTCTGTCACAGATTCCTTTTCATACAATGCAGAATGAAATCAAATGTTACGTACTTGGTCTTCAAGATTTTGTCGCAAACTTTGTCGAATTTTATCTCCTAATATTTACTAAAGTGGCACACATTTACATGAGTGGAAAAGCAGAAGTAATTGTAAATAAAAAAAATAAAAAAAAAATAAAAAAAAGCTTTTCTATATAACAAGGCTTCATGCACACACACATTCAAGTTGGCATGAAATAAAAATTCACCCTGTCTATTTCCTAAATGCATGTTAAAGATCTTATTGTGAACAATTGATCTGTGCATGTTTAATTTAAAAACACTAAGTTGACAAAATATAGACATTTATCAAATACTATGATTATATTTCACATTCATCTGCCTCGTCTTTAGTGTAACACCCACATCTTAAAATCCAATCAATGAAAAGAAACTAGACTCCGCCCTTCATTTTAATCTTCGATAAATGTGCATCACAATACAGAAGAAAAATATTCCGTTTCATTGCGACTGTAAACCCAAGCGAGACGAATAATCAAGCGGCCCAATGGTACTTAAGGAATACACTTCCTCAGTGGTTTAATGTATTTATGATCACAAACAGACTTAAAATTGAAATGCTTTTCCAAAACCACCATGGTAAGTAATAGCCAGTCGAATCTTTTTAAACATTAAATCAAAAATAGGAAAACAAGGCAACAGTCCAACACATGCACACACAGAGCGAATGCAAGCTTTCATGCTGGTTTACATGGTTATCTTCTGGTTTGAAATTATGCAATAGAATCTGTAGCTACACATCTGACCGATTAGTGGAGGAATAATTAATGGGAGGAAGCAGGTTTTGAAGTTTGGGAGAAAAACATGTGGACAAGGAAAAGGCATCTAAGTTTTTCCTCTAAAGATAATGGACACACAGACAGATACACACCACTGAGCACCAAGACGCCCTGCCTAACACAAAGGGCTGTTTTTCGAGAGAGCCTTGAAGAGTGAAGAAACTGAGTTTGAAGGTTTCTCAGTGAAAGCTACAGTGCCCCCTGGTGGCGAGGAGAATGTACAGCCTATGCTATGTCCCTTAGTGTGGCATGACAGTGTGACTGTGACATGTACGTGTTTTTTATTGTTGACAGTGCTGATGGATAAAGGAGAGAACGTCGTCTTTAGACAGTTTGTCGGGGTTGATCCGTGTCTGGGAGTCGTGAACTCGGACGCCTTCCTCCCAAGCCCAAAACAGCCGGTCTTTATGACATGCACTGAAACAGAACAACAGAGAGAAACAAATGAAAAATACGATTTTATGATTGAGAAACATCTATTAAACTTCAGTTCAAATACTTTTATTCAGCAAGGATGCATTAAATTGATCAAAAGTGACAGTAAAGACTTTGAAATTCTATTCCAAATAAAAAGAATCTTGAAAATAGTATCACAGAAATATCAAGCAATTGCTTTCAACAAAATAATAAGACATGTTTTTTGAGCAGCAAATCAGCATATTAGAATGATTTCACAATAATAATACTACTTGTAGAGTATTTTTGATGAAATAAGGGCAGCCTTGAGACTTCACCATTAAAAAACATTACCAATCACCAACTTTTGAACATTAGTGTATGTATTTAATTTAACATTAATTATTTAATTATTAACATTAAATATTAAAGGAATGTTAAGCTCTAATGACTGCATCTGTTGTGTCAGAGAATTACCAGAGAATTTTGACAAGAAAAAACTGTTTACAGTAATGCTCTAACAATAGAAACCTGAGTGGTGCAGGTATGAGGTCAGAAGCCAGAAGACTAATTCGCCGCTCGAAATCCTTCAAGATTTTCCTATTGGGTTTTATAATGGGTTTTTGGGGGGGGGGGGGGGGTTCGGTTTCATACGATTTGTGTGTAAAATAAAGTCTGTGGTAAACATAACTTGACTATACTTTGACTTTTGGTTGTAGAAAAGTAATTTACACCCATAGGGAAACCCAGAATTTTGAAGCGGTTATGTTTTGAAAACGTATGTTTCTAATAAGTAACAAGGTAAGGCAGCTTGGGGTGTGAGTGTTTGCAGTTAATGTTGTAGAAAGTTATGTTTACCACAGGCTTTATTTTACTCATAAATTGAAAAACCCCATAGGAAAATCTTGAAGAAACTAGTGGCAAATTATTCTTCTAGGTTCTGACGTCATACCTACACCACTCTGAGCAAGATTTTGCATGAGACTAGTGTGATAAAATCATTAACCGAACTTGTTATAAGTTAAACTCAATTTCAAAACTGTCATGACCCTGTAAAAGCAGTTGTCATGATGACAAATATAATACAAGCATTACATTGGTAAGATGTACCGATGTAAGTCCCAGTGCTAAAAGAAAAACCCGGAACACTCCTTTGATAAAACTGCAGAGCAATAACCAACCAAACAGTATCTAAGAAAAATGCAACACGAATAGAAAAAGGCATTAAAAAGGATGTTGAGGGTTTAGAGGGAAGCTCCTTTATTTGAAGGTCAGATGCTACATAAAAACTAGAAATATTTGTGCAACATCCTCATGAAAATTCAGACTATGTAATGGAATTTTCCTGCTAAGGGCTTCAATCCAAAACCGGGTGCCAGTGTAGTGCCAGTTAAGCAGGATTACTTCATACACTTTAATACTTACTGGAACGGTGCCACAGAACCAGGAGGCAGTGCATAAGTCGATTCTTTGGTCTGTTTATTGTAGAAAAACTTTCTTTTAGAACTTTTGCTGAATGCCATGGTCCATGGATCTGTCACAAAGAAAAAGAGAAAATAATAATAATGATAAATTCATCTTTAACAAGGCACTCCACTTATATTATCCTGTTGCTCCATCCCTCTCTCTTACCATTGACAGTTTTGATGATGTAAAGGCCGCTGGGAAGGAAGTGACGGTCATCTCTGCCTGTGTACGAAAGTCTTGGCATCCCTCCTGAGCTCTTGGTTACCTTCATTTCCAACCTGAAGGGAAAAAAAGACAATGAGTGCGTGTATATGTATATGTATATGATATATATATATATATATAAATATATATACACACACACAGTATATGGGTGTATATATATATATATATATATATATATATAAATCGACATGTATGTGATTGATGTGGTGGAACACACCTCACAAAGATCTTCTCCATCTCCTCTAATCTATAGACTTCCTTAACTCTAATAAATGAAAGAGAGAGAGAGAGAGAGAGAGAGAGAGAGAGAGAGAGAGAGAGAGAGAGAGAGAGAGAGAGAGAGAGAGAGAGAGAGAGAGAGAGAGAGAGAGAGAGAGAGAGAGAGAGAGAGAGAGAGAGAGAGAGAGAGAGAGAGAGAATGAATGAATGAATGAGGCTGAAACAGCAAGCATACTGATTTGCAATATCATCATAAACATGAAAGATCCTGTCTAGGCTCTAGTAAAACACAGTATCTTCATTAATTTTACATACTGCACCCTCCGGTGTTCATAGGACTTCCTGGCCCCCAGGGTTGTCACTGACATGGCAATTAGAACAACCGCAAAGAGAAAGGAATATTACCGGATCGGGTTCATGTCTGGCCTGCTGGGTTTGGAGACAGCTTTCACAAATTTCTCAGCCATCTGGATTCTGCAATTTTTTAATATATATATATATATATATATATATATATATATATTATAAATATAAACACAGATTATCAGTCAGGTTTGCATTTAGATCATAATAAATCCTAATCAACAGCAATCAAATTGATTTGTGAGGTCAAAATGAGTGATCATGGACTACTGATATTGGTCAATCATATCTCTAAAACAGCATTTTCTATAAAGCTGCTATCAAACAATGTATTATGAAAAGCGTGCAAGGGCTATCTAGAGGGCAAGATAGCCAATAGGCAATATAATGCTAATAATATATATAAACATATTATAAGAATATAATAATTGGAATGTTAGCAAGCAATACATACAAAAATTGCTGCCATTAAATTGACATTTATTTGAAGTAATCCTGAATTATAGCAATGTATTAAAATCAATACAGCAATGAACAGCAATACTGTTTACATATCAGGAACTATATATTTTGATTGCACTTTATAAACTTGCCCAATAAAATAACTTTTTAATGAAAATGTCCCACATATTTTTATTTTGTATTAAGTGTAATGATTTCTACATGGAATAATTTAGGAATGGGTTCTGCAAAAGACCTCGGGTTGAAGTGCTGATCTCTGACGTCAGTGCCGTTGAGAACAAGAGCATCGAGAATGTGCACGGCATTGATCCTTCGCTGGGCTTTTCCCTGTAAGAACATATACAACAACTTAATATATAACTTCTTACTAATATCCACGTATCATTATTTTACTGGAATGACATAAGAGCTCCTTCCTCTTCCACTAATCATTTAAAGCTGTTATTCAACACTGTTCTCTCTACTCCCACTTATAATTAAAGGGATTCTCTCTGTTCACCTCTCCCTTCAGCTCCTGAACGATCTCTACACTCAGTAATGTGTCTCTGGGCAGCTCCAGTTTGAAGTTCTCCAGCTTCTTCCAGCGTAACGGGGCTTTGCCGTCCCACGTGTAGATCTGAGATCTCTGCATACAGAAACAGTGTAGGTTTTTCACCCTTTAAGCAATATATAGCGATGTATGACTAAACCACAATAAATATAGCTTATATAACATATAAATACAGCTTATATTATATAAATATCATATACAAAGATATATTCCTTACCCCAAGTCCCAGGAGAAAGAGTTGTTCTCCTCCTCCCACAATACACCTGTAGTCCAGTACGTGCTGCAGTTTATCCAGATTTCCTGAGTTCAGTGCAGTTGGTCTAGAATTAAAACTGTCCATTTCTGACCCCTGAGATAAAAAGACAATAAGCATAGAGAAACATTTACATTTTTTATATATATATTTTAAAAAAACTACTACATACAACTTTAAGTCCTCACAAGGACATATACATTAATAACAAAAAATACATATATATATATATTTTTTTAAATATTCAAAGCAATTACAATTAAAATAAATCTTTGTGCATTACATATATGAACTGTATTTGGCTACAAAATCTTTCAATGACATTAAAAAAACAATATTAAAAAACGTAATTATTTGTGCAAAACATATAAAATGTATTTTAAAAATACTAGTAAATCTCACAATGACATAAAAATAAATAAAGCTTAGAAAAAAATAAAAAACAACAACAAATAATATTTTGCACAAAGAAAAAAAAAAACGTTTATTTTTTTAACTAATTAAAAACATACTGAAATAGAATAATCTTACTACCAGCATAATTAACATCAGAATAACTTAATCAATACCTTACAATTTAAACAATATATCAATAATAAATCGCATTAAATTAAAACAACTGCAAAACTGAAAATGTCACAATATGAAAACTTTTAAATCATGGTTCAAAAAAGACTTTCGTTTTTGTTATTTTTCTCTTCACAAAAATATAATTTCTTTATTTTTTCCTTTTATTTTGGGGTGAACTATGACCCTGACATTATAGGTTGTGTGTGATTCACCGACTTAGCGTTACTTTTCTAGAACATCACATCCCCAAGCACAGAGAATAGCTACATCCCCAGCTAACTCCTCAAAGCCCACACACACTCTTACCTTCATGAGCTCATAGAACTTTGCTTTCGGATCTGACGATGGATGAGTGACTCTGGCTTTATCGGGAATCTGCACAAAGATGAAGACGTTCAAGGTCACAATCATTCAAATCAACATCATCCGCTCATTCTTAGATTTCTATGCAAAACAATGTTCTTTTAAATCTTTCAGACAACACCACAAAGCCCTTAACTAAACTTCAGTCCACTTTGAAGTGTTAGGTGAGTGATGTCAATCCATTTAGTGTTTGGACTCACCTCCCACAGTTTGAGACATTCTTTGCGGATGTCTGCTTGCTTGGTCTCAAACAGTGTTCTAGAGAGACACAGAGCCTTGTCAGTAATGCTTATACAGACGCAGACACAAATAAAAGACAGTTTGAAATGAATGCACTGAAACACACCAGAGGAAGAATGTGTGACTCACGTATCTCTGACGTACGCGTGGATCTTAGCCAGCGCTTTGATCTGTACCGCACAATGGCTGCAAGACAAGGGATCAGAGTTAAAAAAATAAACGTAAGCATGAATGAATGCATCGAGGGAGCCAGAGACAAAGAGAGGGAAAATAGAGGGTCAGAAAGTGATGATGATACCTTTCATTTGAGTTGATCATGAATTGGAAGAAGTCAGTGTCTCCTTTAATGATGTCTAGAGGGACGACTTCAGTAACGTCTCTGTCTGAGTCTCTGAATTGATTCAGTTTCAGGTTGATGGTGAACATGTATTCTCTGACAGCATCAGTGCCTGGCTTTAAACCCTTGCACACCACATACCTGCACGAGGAGAACATTAAAAAAACAGTGATTATTTTAGATTAAAAAAATTATGTTAAAATCCTTCATCCTATCTTATTATGCAGAGACAACTTTAAAGCTGCCGTCGGCAACATTTTTTTGATCATATTCAGTGAAATCGACACTATAATCTGACAGAACAACATAAATAAAGTGGTTTTAGAAAAAAACCCGAGCTTCTAACTCCACCTGGAGCTTGTTATTTGTTTTAGAAAAAGATCCACAGCTCCCGGTTCTTCGGGTCCAATCAGCGCAGGGGGGTGTGAGATCTGACTGTCAATCACAGATCGGGCACACGCCACCCCTCGCGCACGTTACAATCACATGCACACGCCTGAAGTTCGCGCAGTAACGAAGAGTGATGGCGGAAAATCAAGTAAGCTCATTTAGAGTATAAATGACATTAGCAATTGCAATCTATCGGTAGATTAGCCAGGACAGCATACCTCCAAATACTCCATGGTGTTGATGGATGCTGATGAGACGGGCGCGTTCCAGGGCTCTCAAGTTTTGAAGACAGGTAAGAGTGACACCCAGCCGACGGGGGGTTGGATACATTTTTGTCATTGGTTGTTGCGTTAAATCTTACCCAGATACAATAGTGCTATTTTCTGATTGGCTATTGTGTAGCTCGACGAACAACACCAGAGGAAACGCACTTGATTCATGCCGGTTCCACAGTGAGAGCGGCGCGGCCAGAGTTTTGGGCGCTGCGGCATATTACATAATATTACAAATAGTTTTTCAGCGTGAGAAATACAATGTGTGGCGGGAGAGCGTGACAAAAGACCGAAATGAGTGACTGTCACGCTCAATGCGTGACATTTGAGAGCCCTGGCGTTCACTGAAAATCTGGTGCACACGCACTGACGAGCATGAACTGGGTGGGAGGGTATCCGTTGATAGTGGGGGAGGGGCATGAGAGTTGTAAACATTCAAAATTTTCCTAAATCCACTCAATCTGCCAGACTTGCCGACTGGAGCTTTAAGTACTACATCTAAATTATATAAACCAGCATTAAATAATTGCATTAACTATTGGCAAGATTTTAGAAAGGACACCTAGCCTTGTGCAATGATTAAACAGCTATTTGGCTATTAACCTATAGTCAGAAGGGCCTATGTGACATGAGTAAAAAGGAAAACTTTTTTTATTTATAATAATATGCACAATGAGATCAGGAATGTGCATTAGGCACATAAATAGGGCCAATTTGGATTTTCTTTCAACAGCTTTTTTCCATTTTAACAGTGTCAAATGTATTTTATTTTATTCTGTATTCTGTATTCTATCTTTTATTATTTTATTATAACTTATTAACAAAAAAAAATATTAAGGAGCAAAAACGTTGCAGTTTTAAACGTCGATAATAATAATAACTAGAATGTACATTTCCAGAAGAAAATGTGAAGTGGTGCTTGCAGTGGCAAAACTCGCCGCTCGGTTGCTAGAGTGTAGTACATTATTGCATACGAGCCAACAACCATATCTGTACGATATTGTGGAGCTGAGATATGGCTTATTCATGTGTTTGTATGGTTACTAGGGTACCCTATATGGTTGCTATGGTGTGCTTATAGAGTTTATGAGATGATATTTAAAGAGTAGTTGACTGTCTGAGTCAAAAAAGGCAAACTCCATGTTTCCTCTATTTTCTGGAGCTGAGATATGGCTTGAATATGTTGTTTTATAGTTGCTAGGGTGGCATAAGTGGTTGCTAGGGCGGGAATATGAAGTTATTATGTCACTACTTATTGGCTGCTTGATAGGCCGAGTCAAAAGAGCCCAACCCCAAGTCTCTGTGACCTTCTAGTCAAAAGATATGATCTCACAAATGTTGTCCCAATGTTAAGTCTATGGGAATTTTTTCGTCCGATTTATCGGCTGCTGAACGAACATCGTACAACCGATCACTTAGAAAAGTCATAGCACACCTCTCCTCAATGAGCCGGTCGATTTGACACCTCATTCATGGGTCTACGACAAAAAATGCGGGAGGAGTAGCGTGCCGAAGTTTTGTCTTGGTGAATAGTAATCACAATACTAGAATGTACATTTCCAGAAGAAAATGTGAAGTGGTGCTTGCAGTGGCAAAACTCGCCGCTCGGTTGCTAGGGTGTTGTTGGAGTTTGCTATGATGATGCAAGGCAGTTGCTAGGGTGTTCTGGGTGGTTGCTAGGTGGTTGCTAGGGTGTTCTGAGTGGTTGCTAGGGTGTTGCTAGGTGGTTGCTAGGGTATTCTGGGTGGTTGCTAGGGTGTTGCTAGGCGGTTGCTAGGGTGTTCTGGGTGGTTGCTAGGGTGTTGCTAGGTGGTTGCTAGGGTGTTCTGAGTGGTTGCTAGGGTGTTCTGGGTGGTTGCTAGGGTATTCTGGGTGGTTGCTAGGGTATTCTGGGTGGTTGCTAGGGTGTTGCTAGGCGGTTGCTAGGGTGTTCTGGGTGGTTGCTAGGGTGTTGCTAGGCGGTTGCTAGGGTGTTCTGAGTGGTTGCTAGGGTGTTGCTAGGTGGTTGCTAGGGTATTCTGGGTGGTTGCTAGGGTGTTGCTAGGTGGTTGCTAGGGTGTTCTGTGCGGTTGCTAGGCGGTTGCTAGGGTATTCTGGGTGGTTGCTATGGTGTTGTTAGGCGGTTGCTAGGGTGTTTTGAGTGGTTGCTAGGCGGTTGCTAGGGTGTTCTGGGTGGTTGCTAGGGTGTTGCTAGGCGGTTGCTAGGGTGTTCTGGGTGGTTGCTAGGGCGTTGCTAGGGTGTTCTGGGTGGTTGCTAGGGTGTTCTGGGTGGTTGCTAGGGTGTTGCTAGGTGGTTGCTAGGGTGTTTTGAGTGGTTGCTAGGCGGTTGCTAGGGTGTTCTGGGTGGTTGCTAGGGTGTTGCTAGGCGGTTGCTAGGGTGTTCTGGGTGGTTGCTAGGGCGTTGCTAGGCAGTTGCTAGGGTGTTCTGGGTGGTTGCTAGGGTGTTGCTAGGGTAATTTGGGTGGTTGCTATGGTGTTACTAGGTGGTTGGTAGTTGTCAAAGATGGTTACTGTTGAGTTTGTAGCATTTTATTGGCATGATTTAGCACTTAGCTAATCAATATTAGCATGTAGCTATTCACTGCTAGTATGTGTAGCATGTAGCAAGTCCTGTTTGCTAGCATGAGTCAAAAGACCCAACCCCCATCTCTATACGATGTTCTGATGCAGAGATATTGGTCTTGCAAAACGGTTGCTAGGGTACTCTGTTTGGTTGCTAGGGAGTGGCTTGGCAGCTGCCAATCATGAAGCTCCAAAGTCAATGTGAATGTATAAACCAACCCCCATCTCTATACGATGTTCTGATGCAGAGATATTGGTCTTGCAAAATGGTTGCTAGGGTACTCTGTTTGGTTGCTAGGGAGTGGCTTGGCAGTTGCCAATCATGAAACTCCAAAGGCTTCTTGTCACTATGAATGATATAAACCAACTCCCACGCCTTTGTGACATTCAGAATGGAAGATATCCCTCATTGGATTTTGGTTGCTAAGGTGCTCGACAATGGTTGCTAGGGCGTGGCTAGGAAGTGTTGAGGTGATTCATGATTGGCTGTTTGCTGCCCCGAGTCAAACGAGACCACCCTCATGTTTCTATGACAATTCAGTCCAGAGATATCCCTTCGATCTCTTTCAATGGAAGTCTATGGGAGTTGTTGCTAAGGTGCTCTAAATGGTTGCTAGGGCGTGGCTTGATAGCTTCACAATGATCCTGAGAGACTGATTGGTTGTCTGAGTAAAATGAGCCCGCCCCCTTGTCTCTATGACACTGTGATCCAGAGTTATGTTCAATATAAAAGCGGTTTCTATGGTGTAGGACGGCCCATTTCATGGGCCGTCCTACACCATAGTAAGTCAATGGGGAAACTTTGGGCAGCTCCTGCCCCCCAGGGGTGCAACTTTTACCCCATTGTGTGGTATGTTCTTACAGAGTCTGTCAGCCTCTTCAAATGTGGCAAATTTCACGTTTCTGCGAAATTCACACTCTGAGCTATGACTCGTCAAAGTTTTTCGCAATGTTAAGTCTATGGGATTTTTTTGGGCCGTTTTTCGCCCCTGGGGCGACCATCGTACCCCCGATCTCTTAGAAAAGTCATAGCACACCATTCCCGAACAGGCCGCACGTTTTGACACCTCATTCATGGGTCTGTGACAAAAACTGCGGGAGGAGTAGCGCGTCAAAAAGTGGCCAGAAGAATAATAATAAGAAGAACTAGAATGTACATTTCCAGAAGAAAATGTGAAGTGGTGCTTGCAGTGGCAAAACTCGCCGCTCGGTTGCTAGGGTGTGTATAGCTAGTTTTTAGTAAGATGCTAACAAAATAAGCATAATGATAGCATGATTAGCATGTTGCTAGCATCATGCTACCGTGTCTTTAGCATGATGCTAACATGATTAGCAGGTTGCTAGCATGTTTGTAGCTAGATGCTAGCATGATTAGCATGTTGCTAGCATGTTTGTAGCTAGATGCTAGCATGATTAGCATGTTGCTAGCATCATGCTAGCATGATTAGCATGTTGCTAGCATCATGCTAGCATGATTAGCATGTTGCTAGCATTATGCTAGCATGATTAGCATGTTGCTAGCATCATGCTAGCATGATTAGTATGTTTCTAGCATCATGCTAGCATGATTAGCATGTTGCTAGCATCATGCTAGCATGATTGGCATGTTGCTAGCATAATGCTAGCATGATTAGCATGTTTCTAGCATCATGCTAGCATGATTAGCATGTTTCTAACATCATGCTAGCATGATTAGCATGTTGCTAGCATCATGCTAGCATGATTAGCATGTTGCTAGCATCATGCTAGCATGATTAGCATGTTTCTAGCATCATGCTAGCATGATTAGCATGTTTCTAGCATCATGCTAGCATGATTAGCATGTTGCTAGCATCATGCTAGCATTATTAGCATGTTGCTAGCATCATGCTAGCATGATAAGCATGTTTGCTAGCATGTTTGTAGCTAGATGCTAGCATGATTAGCATGTTGCTAGCATCATGCTAGCATGATTAGCATGTTGCTAGCATCATGCTAGCATGATTAGCATGTTTCTAACATCATGCTAGCATGATTAGCATGTTGCTAGCATCATGCTAGCATGATTAGCATGTTGCTATTATCATGCTAGCATGATTAGCATGTTGCTAGCATCATGCTAGCATGATTAGCATGTTTGCTAGCATGTTTGTAGTTAGATGCTAGCATGATTAGCATGTTGCTAGCATCATGTTAGCATGATTAGCATGTTGCTAGCATCATGCTAGCATGATTAGCATGTTGCTAGCATCATGCTAGCATGATTAGCATGTTGCTAGCATCATGCTAGCATGATTAGCATGTTGCTAGCATCATGCTAGCATGATTAGCATGTTGCTAGCATCATGCTAGCATGATTAGCATGTTTGCTAGCATGTTTGTAGCCAGATACTAGCAAGATTAGCATGTTGCTAGCATCATTTAGCACTTAACTAATCGATATTAGCATGTAGCTATTCACAGCTAGCATGTTTAGCATGTTGAAAGTCCTGTGTGTTAACATGAGTCAAAAGACCCAACCCCCATCGCGATACAATGTTCTGATGCTGAGATATAGCTGTTACAAAATGGTTGCTAGGGTACTCTGTTTGGTTGCTAGGGAGTGGCTTGGCAGCTGCCAATCATGAAACTCCAAAGGCTGCTTGTCAGTATGAATGATATAAACCAACCCCCATCGCGATACAATGTTCTGATGCTGAGATATAGCTGTTACAAAATGGTTGCTAGGGTACTATGTTTGGTTGCTAGGGAGTGGTTTGGCAGCTGCCAATCATGAAACTCCAAAGGCTGCTTGTCAGTATGAATGATATAAACCAACTCCCATGCCTCTGTGACATTCAGAATGGAAGATATCCCTCTTTGGATTTTGGTTGCTAAGGTGCTCGACAATGGTTGCTAGGGCGTGGCTAGGAAGTGTTGAGGTGATTCATGATTGGCTGTTTGCTACCCCGAGTCAAACGAGACCACCCTCGTGTTTCTATGACACTTCTATCCTGAGATATCCCTTCCATCTCTTTCAATGGAAGTCTATGGAACTTGTTGCTAAGGTGCTCTAAATGGTTGCTAGGGCGTGGCTTGATAGCTTCACAATGATCCTGAGAGACTGATTGGTTGTCTGAATAAAATGAGCCCGCCCCCTTGTCTCTATGACACTGTGATCCAGAGCTATGTTCAATATAAAAGCGGTTTCTATGGTGTAGGACGGCCCATTTCATGGGCCGTCCTACACCATAGTAAGTCAATGGGGCAACTTTGGGCAGCTCCTGCGCCCCAGGGGTGCAACTTTTACCCCATTGTGTGGTATGTTCTTACAGAGCCTGTCAGCCTCTTCAAATGTGGTAAATTACACGTTTCTGCGACATCCTCGTTCCGAGCTACGACTCGTCAAAGTTTGACGCAATGTTAAGTCTATGGGATTTTTCGGCCGGTTTTTCGCCCCTGGGGCGAACATCGTACCCCCGATCCCTTATAAAAGTCATAGCACACCATTCCCGAACAGGCCGCACGTTTTGACGCCTCATTCGTGGGTCTGTGACAAAAACTGCGGGAGGAGTAGCGCGTCAAAAAGTGGCCAGAAGAATAATAAGAAGAACTAGAATGTACATTTCCAGAAGAAAATGTGAAGTGGTGCTTGCAGTGGCAAAAGTCACCGCTCTGTTGCTAGGGTGTGGTACATTATTGCATACGAGCCAACAACCATGTCTGTACGATATTGTGGAGATGTGATATGGCTTATACATGTGTGTGTATGGTTACTAGGGTACCCTATATGGTTGCTATGGTGTGCTTATACAGTTTATAAGATGATATTTAAAGACTAGTTGACAGTCTAAGTCAAAAAAGCCAAACTCCATGTTTCTACTATTTTCTAGAGCTGCGATATGGCTTGGAAATGTAGTTTTATGGTTGCTAGGGTGCCCTAAGTGGTTGCTAGGGCGGGAATATGAATTTATTATGTCACTACTTATTGGCTGCTTGATAGGCCGAGTCAAAAGAGCCCAACCCCAAGTCTCTATGACCTTCTGGTGAAAAGATATGATATAACAAATTTTGTGGCAATGTTAAGTCTATGGGGCTTTTTTTCGGCCAATTTATCGCCCGCCGGACGAACATCGTACAACCGATCGCTTAGAAAAGACATAGCACTCCTCTCCTCAATAAACCGGTCGATTTGATATCTCATTCATGGGTCTACGATAAAACTTGCGGGAGGAGTAGCGTGCCGAAGTTTTGTCTAGGTGAATAGTAATCACAATACTAGAATGTACATTTCCAGAAGAAAATGTGAAGTGGTGCTTGCAGTGGCAAAACTCGCCGCTCGGTTGCTAGGGTGTGGTTCATGATTGCATACGAGCCAACAAAACATGTCTGTACGATGTTCTGGTGCTGAGAAATGGCTTATTCATGTGTTCAGGTGGTTACTAGGGTACTCTATATGGTTGCTATGGTGTGCTTATACAGTTTATGAGATGATATTTAAAGACTAGTTGACAGTCTGAGTCAAAAAAGTCGAACTCCATGTTTCTACTATTTTCTGGAGCTGAAATATGGCTTGCAAATGTTGTTTTATGGTTGCTAGGGTGCCCTAAGTGGTTGCTAGGGCACGGCTATGAAGTTATTATGTCACTACTTATTGGCTTCTCTATAGGCTGAGTCAAAAGAGCCCAACCCCAAGTCTCTATGACCTTCTGGTCAAAAGATATGATCTCACAAATTTTTTGCCAATGTTAAGTCTATGGGACTTTTTTCTGCCGTTTTATCGCCCGCCGGACGAACATCGTACAACCGATCGCTTAGAAAAGACATAGCACACCTCTCCTCAATGAACCGGTCGATTTGACACCTCATTCATGGGTTTACGACAAAAGGTGCGGGAGGAGTAGCGTGCCGAAGTTTTATCTGGGTGAATAGTAATCACAATACTAGAATGTACATTTCCAGAAGAAAATGTGAAGTGGTGCTTGCAGTGGCAAAACTCGCCGCTCGGTTGCTAGCGTGCGGTTAGCTAGTTTTTACCAAGATGCTAGCATGATTAGCATGTTGCTAGCATCATGCTAGAATGATTAATATGTTGTTAGCATTATGCTAGCGTGATTAGCATGTTGCTAGCATGATTAGCATGTTGCTAGCATGATTAGCATGTTGCTAGCATGATGTTAGCATGATTAGCATTTTGCTAGCATGTTGATAGCATGATGCTAGCATGATTAGCATGTTGCTAGCATGATGCTAGCATGATTAGCATGTTGCTAGCATGATGCTAGCATGATTAGCATGTTGCTAGCATGATTAGCATGTTGCTAGCATCATGCTAGCATGATTAGCATGTTGTTAGCATCATGCTAGCATCATGCTAGCATGATTAGCATGTTGTTAGCATCATGCTACCAACATGCTAGCATGATTAGCATGTTGTTAGCATGATGCTAGCAAAAATAAGCATGTAGCAAACATGTTTTAGGTAGATGCTATCATGATTAGCATATTGCTAGCATCATGATTAGCATATTGCTAGCATCATGCTAGCATGATTAGCATGATGCTAGCATGATGCTAGCATGGTTGCTAAGGTGTTACTAGGGGGTTGCTAGGGTATTATGGGTGGTTGCTAGGGCGTTGCTAGGCGGTTGCTAGGGTGTTCTGGGTGGTTGCTAGGGTGTTGTTAGGCGGTTGCTAGGGTGTTCTGAGTGGTTGCTAGGGTGTTGCTAGGTGGTTGCTATGGTATTCTGAGTGGTTGCTAGGGTGTTGCTAGGTGGTTGCTATGGTATTCTGGGTGGTTGCTAGGGTGTTGCTAAGCGGTTGCTAGGGTGTTCTGGGTGGTTGCTAGGGTGTTGCTAGGCGGTTGCTAGGGTGTTCTGAGTGGTTGCTAGGGTGTTGCTAGGTGGTTGCTAGGGTATTCTGGGTGGTTGCTAGGGTGTTGCTAGGCGGTTGCTAGGGTGTTCTGGGTGGTTGCTAGGGTGTTGCTAGGCGGTTGCTAGGGTGTTCTGAGTGGTTGCTAGGGTGTTGCTAGGGTGTTGCTAGGCGGTTGTTAGGGTGTTCTGGGTGGTTGCTAAGGTGTTGTGGGTGGTTGCTAGGCGGTTGCTAGGGTGTTCTGGGTGGTTGCTAGGGTGTTGCTAGGGGGTTGCTAGGGTGTTTTGGGTGGTTGCTAGGGTGTTGCTAGGCGGTTGCTAGGGTGTTCTGAGTGGTTGCTAGGGTGTTGCTAGGTGGTTGCTAGGGTGTTCTGGGTGGTTGCTAGGGTGTTGCTAGGCGGTTGCTAGGGTGTTTTGAGTGGTTGCTAGGTGGTTGCTAGGGTATTCTGGGTGGTTGCTAGGTTGTTGCTAGGCGGTTGCTAGGGTATTCTGGGTGGTTGCTATGGTGTTGCTAGGCAGTTGCTAGGGTGTTTTAGGTGGTTGCTATGGTATTCTGGATGGTTGCTATGGTGTTACTAGGTGGTTGGTAGTGTTCACATTTGGTTACTATAGAGTTTTTATAATGTTCATGGCATGATTTAGCACTTAGCTAATCAATATTAGCATGTAGCTATTCACAGCTAGCATGTTTAGCATGTTGAAAGTCCTGTGTGCTAGCATGAGTCAAAAGACCCAACCCCCATCTCTATACGATGTTCTGATGCAGAGATGTAGGTCTTGCAAATTGGTTGCTAGGGTACTCTGTTTGGTTGCTAGGGAGTGGCTTGGCAGCTGCCAATGATGAAACTCCTAAGGCTGCTTGTCAGTATGAATGATATAAACCAACCCCCATCTCTATACGATGTTCTGATGCAGAGATGTAGGTCTTGCAAAATGGTTGCTAGGGTACTCTGTTTGGTTGCTAGGGAGTGGCTTGGCAGCTGCCAATGATGAAACTCCAAAGGCTGCTTGTCAGTATGAATGATATAAACCACCCCCCATCTCTATACGATGTTCTGATATAGAGATGTAGGTCTTGCAAAATGGTTGCTAGGGTACTCTGTTTGGTTGCTAGGGAGTGGCTTGGCAGCTGCCAATCATGAAACTCCAAAGGCTGCTTGTCAGTATGAATGATATAAACCAACTCCCATGCCTCTGTGACATTCAGAATGGACGATATTCCTCTTTGGATTTTTGTTGCTAAGGTGCTCGACAATGGTTGCTAGGGCGTGGCCAGTAAGTGTTGAGGTGATTCAGGATTGGCTGTTTGCTGCCCCGAGTCAAACGAGCCCACCCTCATGTTTCTATGACAATTCAGTCCAGAGATATCCCTTCGATCTCTTTCAATGGAAGTCTATGGGAGTTGTTGCTAAGGTGCTCTAAATGGTTGCTAGGGCGTGGCTTGATAGCTTCACAATGATCCTGAGAGACTGATTGGTTGTCTGAGTAAAATGAGCCCGCCCTCTTGTCTCTATGACACTGTGATCCAGAGTTATGTTCAATACAAAAGCGGTTTCTATGGTGTAGGACGGCCCATTTCATGGGCCGTCCTACACCATAGTAAGTCAATGGGGCAACTTTGGGCCCCTCCTGCCCCTCAGGGGTGCAACTTTTACCCCATTGTGTGGTATGTTCTTACAGAGCCTGTCAGCCTCTTCAAATGTGGCAAATTTCACGTTTCTGCGACATCCTCGTTCCGAGCTACGGCTCGTCAAAGTTTTTCGCAATGTTAAGTCTATGGGATTTTTTTGGGCCGTTTTTCGCCCCTGGGGCGACCATCGTACCCCCGATCTCTTAGAAAAGTCATAGCACACCATTCCCGAACAGGCCGCACGTTTTGACACCTCATTCATGGGTCTGTGACAAAAACTGCGGGAGGAGTAGCGCGTCAAAAAGTGGCCAGAAGAATAATAATAAGAAGAAGAAGAAGAAGAAGAATAATAAGTATGTGAGATAACAATAGTGTTGCTTTGCCATAGGCAAGCACCACTAATAAGAATAAGAATAATAAGTATGGACAATAACACTAGTGTTGCTTTGCCATAGGCAAGCACCACTAATAATAATAAGTATGTGAGATAACAATAGTGTTGCTTCGCCATAGGCAAGCACCACTAACTAGAATGTACATTTCCAGAAGAAAATGTGAAGTGGTGCTTGCAGTGGCAAAACTCGCCGCTCGGTTGCTAGCGTGCGGTTAGCTAGTTTTTACCAAGATGCTAGCATGATTAGCATGTTGCTAGCATCATGCTAGCATGATTAGCATGTTGTTAGCATTCTGCTAGCATTATTAGCATGTTGCTAGCATGATTAGCATGTTGCTAGCATGATGTTAGCATGATTAGCATTTTGCTAGCATGTTGCTAACATGATGCTAGCATGATTAACATGTTGCTAGCATGTTGCTAGCATGATGCTAGCATGATTAGCATGTTGCTAGCATATTGCTACCATGATTAGCATGTTGCTAGCATGATGCTAGCATGATTAGCATGTTGCTAGCATGATGCTAGCATGATTAGCATGTTGCTAGCATGATGCTAGCACGTTTAGCATGTTGTTAGCATGTTGTTAGCATGTTGCTAGCATAATGCTAGCATATTGCTAGCATGTTGCTAGCATGATTAGCATGTTGCTAGCATGATTAGCATGTTGCTAGCATGATGCTAGCATGATTAGCATGTTGCTAGCATATTGCTAGCATGATTAGCATGTTGTTAGCATGTTACTAGCATGATTAGCATGTTGTTAGCATGTTGCTAGCATAATGCTAGCATGTTTAGCATGTTGCTAACATGATGCTAGCATGATTAGCATGTTGCTAGCATGTTGCTAGCATGTTGCTAGCATGTTGCTAGCATGATTAGCATGATGCTAGCATGATTAGCATGTTGCTAGCATGATGCTAGCATGATTAGCATGTTGCTAGCATATTGCTAGCATGATTAGCATGTTGTTAGCATGTTACTAGCATGATTAGCATGTTGCTAGCATGTTGCTAGCATGATTAGCATGTTGCTAGCATGAAGCTAGCATGATTAGCCTGTTGCTAGCATGTTTGTAGCTAGTTGCTAGCATGATTAGCATGTTTCTAGCATCATGCTAGCATGATTAGCATGTTGCTATCATGTTACTAACATGATTAGCATGTTGCTAGCTTGATGCTAGCATGATTGGCCTGTTGCATAGCATGTTTGTAGCTAGTTGCTAGCATGATTAGCATGTTTCTAGCATCATGCTAGCATCATGCTAGGGCGTTGCTAGGCGGTTGCTAGGGTGTTCTGGGTGTTTGCTAGGGCGTTGCTAGGCGGTTGCTAGGGTGTTCTGGTTGGTTGCTAGGTTATTGTGGGTGGTTGCTATGGTGTTTTGGGTGGTTGCTAGGCAGTTGCTAGGGTGTTCTAAGTGGTTGCTAGGGTGTCACTAGTCGGTTGCTATGGTATTCGGGGTGGTTGCTAGGGCGTTGCTAGGCGGTTGCTAGGGTAATCTGGGTGGTTGCTAGGGCGTTGCTAGGTGGTTGCTAGGGTGTCCTGGGTGGTTGCTAGGCGGTTGCAAGGGTGTTCTGGGTGGTTGCTAGGGCGTTGCTAGGCAGTTGCTAGGGTGTTCTGGGTGGTTGCTAGGGTGTTGCTAGGGTAATCTGGGTGGTTGCTATGGTGTTACTAGGTGGTTGGTAGTTGTCAAAGATGGTTACTGTTGAGTTTGTAGCATTTTATTGGCATGATTTAGCGCTTAGCTAATCGATATTAGCATGTAGCTATTCACTGCTAGCATGTGTAGGATGTAGCAAGTCCTGTTTGCTAGCATGAGTCAAAAGAGCCAACCCCCATCTCTATACGATGTTCTGATACAGAGATATAGGTCTTGCAAAACGGTTGCTAGGGAACTCTGTTTGGTTGCTAGGGAGTGGCTTGGCAGCTGTCAATCATGAAGCTCCAAAGTCAATGTGAATGTATAAACCAACCCCCATCTCTATACGATGTTTTGATGCAGAGATATAGGTCTTGCAAAATGGTTGCTAGGGTACTCTGTTTGGTTGCTAGGGAGTGGCTTGGCAGCTGCCAATCATGAAACTCCAAAGGCTGCTTGTCAGTATAAATGATATAAACCAACTCCCATGCCTCTGTGACATTCAGAATGGAAGATATCCCTGTTTGGATTTTGGTTGCTAAGGTGCTCGACAATGGTTGCTAGGGCGTGGCCAGTAAGTGTTGAGGTGATTCAGGATTGGCTGTTTGCTGCCCCGAGTCAAATGAGCCCACCCTCATGTTTCTATGACTCTTATATTCTGAGATATCCCTTTGATCTGTTTCAATGGAAGTCTATGGAACTTGTTGCTAAGGAGCTCTAAATGGTTGCTAGGGCGTGGCTTAATAGCTTCACAATGATCCTGAGAGACTGATTGGTCGTCTGAGTAAAATGAGCCCGCCCCCTTGTCTCTATGACACTGTGATCCAGAGTTATGTTGAATAGAAAATCGCTTACTATGGTGTAGGACGGCCCATTTCATGGGCCGTCCTACACCATAGTAAGTCAATGGGGCAACTTTGGGCCCCTCCTGCACCCCAGGGGTGCAACTTTTACCCCATTGTGTGGTATGTTCTTACAGAGCCTGTCAGCCTCTTCAAATGTGGTAAATTACACGTTTCTGCGACATCCTCGTTCCGAGCTACGACTCGTCAAAGTTTGACGCAATGTTAAGTCTATGGGATTTTTCGGCCGGTTTTTCGCCCCTGGGGCGAACATCGTACCCCCGATCCCTTATAAAAGTCATAGCACACCATTCCCGAACAGGCCGCACGTTTTGACGCCTCATTCATGGGTCTGTGACAAAAACTGCGGGAGGAGTAGCGCGTCAAAAAGTGGCCAGAAGAATAATAAGAATAAGAATAATAAGTATGCACAATAACACTAGTGTTGCTTTGCCATAGGCAAGCACCACTAACTAGAATGTACATTTCCAGAAGAAAATGTGAAGTGGTGCTTGCAGTGGCAAAACTCGCCGCTCGGTTGCTAGGGTGCGGTTAGCTAATTTTTACCAAGCTGCTAGCATGATTAGCATGTTGCTAGTATCATGCTAGCATGATTAGCATGTTGTTAGCATTATGCTAGCATTATTAGCATGTTGCTAGCATGATTAGCATGTTGCTAGCATGATGCTAGCATGATTAGCATGATGCTAGCATGATTAGCATGTTGCTAGCATGTTGCTAGCATGATGTTAGCATGATTAGCATGTTGCTAGCATGATGCTAGCATGATTAGCATGTTGCTAGCATTATGCTAGCATGATTAGCATGTTGTTAGCATCATGCTAGCATCATGCTAGCATCATGCTAGCATGATTAGCATGTTGTTAGCATCATGCTACCAACATGCTAGCATGATTAGCATGTTGCTAGCATGATGCTAGCATGATTAGCATGTTGCTAGCATGATGCTAGCAAAAATAAGCATGTTGCAAACATGTTTTAGCTAGATGCTAGCATGATTAGCATATTGCTAGCATCATGCTAGCATGTTTAGCATGTTGCTAGCATGGTTGCTAAGGTGTTACTAGGTGGTTGCTAGGGTATTATGGGTGGTTGCTAGTCGGTTGCTAGGGTGTTCTGGGTGGTTGCTATGGTGTTGCTATGCGGTTGCTAGGGTATTCTGGGTGGTTGCTAGGCGGTTGCTAGGGTGTTCTGGGTGGTTGCTAGGGTGTTGCTAGGGGGTTGTTAGGGTGTTCTGGTTGGTTGCTAGGGTGTTGCTAGGCGGTTGCTAGGGTGTTCTGGGTGGTTGCTAGGGTGTTGCTAGGCGGTTCTGGGTGGTTGCTATGTTGTTGCTATGCGGTTGCTAGGGTATTCTGGGTGGTTGCTAAGGTGTTTTGGGTGGTTGCTAGGCGGTTGCTAGGGTGTTCTGGGTGGTTGCTAGGGTGTTCTGAGTGGTTGCTAGGGTGTTGCTAGGTGGTTGCTAGGGTATTCTGGGTGGTTGCTAGGGTGTTGCTAGGTGGTTGCTAGGGTATTCTGGGTGGTTGCCAGGGTGTTGCTAGGCGGTTGCTAGGGTGTTCTGGGTGGTTGCTAGGGTGTTGCTAGGCGGTTGCTAGGGTATTCTGGGTGGTTGCTATGGTGTTGCTAGGCGGTTGCTAGGCTGTTTTGGGTGGTTGCTAGGGTGTTTTAGGTGTTTGCTATGGTATTCTGGATGGTTGCTATGGTGTTACTAGGTGGTTGGTAGTGTTCACATTTGGTTACTATAGAGTTTTTATAATGTTCATGGCATGATTTAGCACTTAGCTAATCAATATTAGCATGTAGCTATTCACAGCTAGCATGTTTAGCATGTTGAAAGTCCTGTGTGCCAGCATGAGTCAAAAGACCCAACCCCCATCTCTATACGATGTTCTGATGCAGAGATATTGGTCTTGCAAAATGGTTGCTAGGGTACTCTGTTTGGTTGCTAGGGAGTGGCTTGGCAGCTGCCAATCATGAAGCTCCAAAGTCAATGTGAATGTATAAACCAACCCCCATCTCTATACGATGTTTTGATGCAGAGATATAGGTCTTGCAAAATGGTTGCTAGGGTACTCTGTTTGGTTGCTAGGGAGTGGCTTGGCAGCTGCCAATCATGAAACTCCAAAGGTTGCTTGTCAGTATAAATGATATAAACCAACTCCCACGCCTTTGTGACATTCAGAATGGAAGATATCCCTTTTTGGATTTTGGTTGCTAAGGTGCTCGACAATGGTTGCTAGGGCGTGGCCAGTAAGTGTTGAGGTGATTCAGGATTGGCTGTTTGCTGGCCCGAGTCAAACAAGCCCACCCTCATGTTTCTATGACACTTATATCCTGAGATATCCCTTTGATCTCTTTCAATGGAAGTCTATGGAACTTGTTGCTAAGGAGCTCTAAATGGTTGCTAGGGCGTGGCTTGATAGCTTCACAATGATCCTGAGAGACTGATTGGCCGTCTGAGTAAAATGAGCCCGCCCCCTTGTCTCTACGACACTGTGATCCAGAGTTATGTTCAATATAAAAGCGGTTTCTATGGTGTAGGACGGCCCATTTCATGGGCCGTCCTACACCATAGTAAGTCAATGGGGCAACTTTGGGCAGCTCCTGCCCCACAGGGGTGCAACTTTTACCCCATTGTGTGGTATATTCTTACAGAGCCTGTCAGCCTCTTCAAATGTGGTAAATTACACGTTTCTGCGACATCCTCGTTCCGAGCTACGACTCGTCAAAGTTTGACGCAATGTTAAGTCTATGGGATTTTTCGGCCGGTTTTTCGCCCCTGGGGCGAACATCGTACCCCCGATCCCTTATAAAAGTCATAGCACACCATTCCCGAACAGGCCGCACGTTTTGACACCTCATTCATGGGTCTGTGACAAAAACTGCGGGAGGAGTAGCGCGTCAAAAAGTGGCCAGAAGAATAATAAGAATAAGAATAATAAGTATGCACAATAACACTAGTGTTGCTTTGCCATAGGCAAGCACCACTAATAATAATAATAACAACCATTATTGACAATTGAGCACCAATAATAATAATTGATCATTGAGCACCAAATCAGCATATTAGAATCATTTCTGAAAGATCAAGGATTCAACTTTACAGGGCATAGATTTAGTAAGGATTAGGCCTTAGTTCAATTAGGACATTTAAGAACCTTTTATAAACGTGTAACAGTTCCAGAGTGTTTTCACTGTTACTGGCTGACTACAGCTGTTTTGTCATTATCTTCCTGGTCACCAGGGGGACACGCCCTCAGGTAAGGGGGTTAGAATACCCATAAAGAAGAATGAGTGATCTATACTGAACAAAATTATAAATGCAACACTTTTATTTTTGCCCCCATTTTTCATGAGCTGAACTCAAAGATCTAAGACTTTTTCTATGTACACAAAAGGCCTATTTCTCTCAAATATTGTTCACAAATTGGTCTAAATCTGTGTTAGTGAGCACTTCTCCTATGCCGAGATAATCCATCCACCTCACAGGTGTGGCATATCAAGATGCTGATTAGACTGCATGATTATTGCACAGGTTTGCCTGGTCACAATAAAAGGCCACTCTAAAATGTGCAGTTTTACTGTATTTGGGGGGGGTCCGGAGGGATCTGAAAACCAGTCAGTATCTGGTGTGACCACCATTTGCCTCACGGAGTGCAACACATCTTTTTGTGTTTCACATGTGTTTCATTTTGTCTTTGATATCGGACAAGTGTTACATAAAATGGCGCCCAAACAGGGACCATCCAAAGCCAACCAATTCATTTGAAAGAATCTTCATTTATCTGTCTGTCTGTACTGGTGTATTGTACAGACAATTGTATTTCCGTTTCATACTTAACTGATTGTGGTTGAGCATTAATACCTTTTACTTTTTCAGTCATTCATGTTGCTTTAATACCAACGTATATTTTTATCCACTGGTTTACCCATATCATCCCAAAATGGATGCTGATCCTGCCGAGACAGTGGCTGAGGGCCCAATAGAGCCAGATTATGGTTCAGATGCTTTCACTGTGCGTCGTGAACCCCTGCAAGATATCATACAGTCACTCAGTAGTCTCTATTTGGATTCCACATTGGAGGGTGTAGAGGAAGAAGAGCTAGCTGTGCTACCACCGCCACTAGAGGAGGATGAGAGTCTGATATCCACAAGATCGCCACAAGGGTAAGCCAAGTTGAACAAGAAGTGATTGGGTTGGAGAATGATATCAATTGTCGCATTGAGGACTTTGAAACACAGGTCGTTGATGGATTTAAAACCCAGCATGACCAGATGTATCATTTGGAATCTCAAGTCAGTGCTCTAGAAAGGTCGCACAAGAAGCTGGCAGAAACCATTCTTGATGGGACTAAACAAGAATGTCAGAGAGCTCCTTGAGCAGAATATGCAATCACTGGGAAATGCCGTTATGGACTGCCTTAGACGCAGAGATGAACAGTTAAAGGCCAAGGTACTCCCCATTCCATATGCCATGTCCACTCCCACTGTAACTTCAGCCCCACCTTTTGACACTGGTCCGCGATCAGTTCACTTTAGTGCTCCCATCAAAATTGAATTTCCAAAGTTCAGCAGTCAGGAAGGAGAAGAACCGATAGCCTACCTAGAGAAGTGTGACGAATATCTGGCCATCCACTCTCTAAGTTACTTACCAACACAGCAAAAGACTGGTGGATTGCTGAGAAAACCCGGGTAAAAACTTGGGCTCAATTTAAGACCCTCTTCTTGCGATCGTTTTTACCTGATGACCATAAAGTCGAAGCTGAAAGAAAAATCAGGGAGCAAAAACAGGAAAGAGAAAATATACACACTTTTGCTTATCGATACAGTTGTGCCTAAGACTGAAACCTTCTATGTTTGAAAGAGAAATTCTACAAGCCACTCTCCGAAACTGCAATCCTCGTATTTCTAGTGTACTAAGGGGTACTGTATCCATAGTGGACGAAATGGTTAGAGTTGGAACATTGGTTGAGAGAGACCTCAATGAAGACAGAGTATATTGGAGACAGAGGCAGGCTGAGCAATCACGAAAACCTGCTGTGGCTGGTCGAGGTCATCACGATAGTGAACCTATTGCTCTCTTGGATGGAACTTGTGAGCGTTCTATAACTCCTCTGACCTTACCTCTAGTTATTCGTGGTTATTCCCTTGAAGCTTTAATAGATGCAGGCAGCACTTACTCTTTGGTACAAGAATCCCTTTGGCATCGTATCAGGGAAAGAGAGGAAGCTTGGCAGTCTGCTAGAGGGCAGACGTTCTCCCTTGCCAATGGACACCTTCAGCATGCCTTAGGAAAGGTCACATTAGAATGTACAGTGCATGACCATGTTTATCCCTTTAAAGCTTACGTCATGAGAGACCGTGATTTGACTTTTCCGTTGATAATAGGCCTTGACTTCTTGAATGTCTCTGGTATGGCCTTAGACTTCTGTGGGGCAACATATTTTTTACCCGAAGAGGATAAGGTGCATCAGTTTTCCATCTCTTCATCTTCACATAATACTGTGTATTCCTTCCAACTGCAACCAGATTACATTTAGAACTACCTGCGGTTCAGATCAATGAGGCCACAAGAACTATCATTAAAGACCTTGAGAGTTCAGCAGATGCCTTACCTTCCCAGAGACGTCAGTTAGAAAGCCTTATCTTTGATTTGCCTACAGTGTGTACGGATTCACTGGGAAGAACTTCCACCATCAGGCATTGCATGAACACCAGTGATGAAATTCCAGTGAGGAAACGGGCATACCCTAACCCAGTTCACAAGCAAAAAAATTATTGAGGATGAGGTGTCGAAGATGCTGGAAAAGGGAATCATTCGTCCATCCACTTCCCCGTGGGCTGCTCCTATTGTACTGGTGCCAAAAAAGGATGGTAGTTTGCGCTTTTGTGTAGACTACAGGTCCTTAAATGTAAAAACTCCACTAGATGGTTTTCCTATGCCTCAGGTGCAGGACACTCTGGCCTCTTTGTATGGAGCCTCAGTTTTCAGCAATTTAGATCTGAAGAGCAGTTATTGGCAGGTCTGTATGGAGGAAGATAGCATTCCCAAAACTGCTTTTGTCACCAAATCTGCACAATATTCATTCGTCTTCCTTTTGGTTTGAAAAATGTTTATTTGACTTTCCAGCGATAAATGAATACCATCTTACAAGAGCTCATCGGTAGATGTTGTTTTGTCTATATAGACGATCGTGTTGTACTCGGCCAATGTTCAGGAGCACTTTGGGCATTTAAGACAGCTGTTCACAAAGCTGGAAGCTTTAAAAAATGCAACCTGATAAGAAAGTCCCTTTCGTTTCTGGGTCATGTCATCTCAGAAGGAGATGTAAAGACTGAGCCCTCTAAGGTTGAAGCTGTCCATAATTTCCCAACTATCAAGAATGTGAAGGAAGTCCAGTGATTCCTTGGCTTGGTGGGTTGGTATCTTCGCTTCATACCTAACTTTTCAGAGCGTGTAGCACCTCTTCATGCCCTGAAAAAGAAGGATGTCTTATGGGTATGGACTCAGGAGTTCCTACAGTCATTTGAGTGGCTAAAGGAAGAACTGCAGAAAACTCCTATACTTAGACCTCCAGGTTTCAGACGGCCCTTTAGAGTGCAAACAGATGCCAGTTGGTTTGGGAGCAATATTAACACAAGTAACTGAACAAGGTGAAAGTGTAGTAGCGTATGCTTGAAGCCAAAATTGATGATGCAAATCCAAACCGCACCCGTTATGTCATTCAAAATGACTACTTATTTAGGTGTACCATCGACAAAGACGGAGGTCAAGTTTTCCAAGTGATCATTCCTACACAATACAGAGTGCAGTGTCTTCAATTCACCCATGCAAGACCCCTGTCCGGACACCTGGGACGAATGAAAACCTTGCGCAGATTGCTGGAGGTGGACTATTGGCCAGAGATTCGGAAGGATGTCTGGAAGACCTGTAAAGAGTGTCAGACGTGTCAGCAGTATAAGCCGCGGATCACCAAACTTGCAGGCCGACTTCAATCAACTCCCATTGTTGAACCAGGCTTTATGTTAGGGATTGACCTAATGGGGCCTTTTCCCAAAAGTACTCGCCTGAATGAATACCTGCTGGTGACTGTGGATTATTGCAGCAAGTGGGTGGAGTTATTTCCTTTAAGATCTGCAAAGACACCCTTGATTTCAAATGTCCTTACGAAGGATATCTTTACCAGGTGGGGTACCCCAGCATATCTAGTCTCAGATCGAGGACCTCAATTCACATCCCAACTGCTTAATGACACCTGCAAGCAATGGGGTGTGGTCCAGAAACTCACAATGGCTTACCATCCTCAGACTAATTTGACTGAGCGAATTAACCACATCCTTAAGTCCATGTTAGCCTCCTATGTGCGAGAGAACCATCGCCAATGGGATAGGTGGACCCCCAAATTTCGGTATGCACTAAATTCAGCATGGCAGGAGGGCACTGACCACACACCTGCTGAAATCGCAATTGGCAGAAAACTCAAAGGTCCTCTCGAGCGTTTTGTCCATAAGCCTCCAGACCCTGACCAAGCCGCTTATAACACCATTGAGAGACAGGCCTTATTGGAATGTGTCGAAGAAAATGTGAGTAGAGGCCAGGAAAGACAGGCCAAGTATTATGATCTCAGAAGGAGTTCAGTCCAATATGAAGAAGGAGACTTAGTATGGGTACTCACTTACCCGTTGCCTCGAGCAAGTGATACTTATTTGGCAAAGCTGGCTCCCAAGTGGCAAGGACCTGCTAAAATTATGTCTAAACTTAATAAAGTCAATTACAGAGTGCAAATGGTCCAGAACCCAAATAATGTTTTGATCTATCATGTAGAGAAGTTAAAACCCTTTTTTTGGGGCTGTCTAGCCTTTTTCAGAAGGGAGGGGTATGTAACAGTTCCAGAGTGTTTTCACTGTTACTGGCTGACTATAGCTGTTTTGTAATTATCTTCCTGGTCACCAGGGGGCAACGCCCTCAGGTAAGGGGGTTACAATACCCATATAAAGAAGAATGAGTGATCTAGCTTTTAAGCCATGTGGTGGCTCGACTTGGAGATGGCTCACTCTTTTAAATAAAGAGGGGTTTTGAGTTGAGGCTCAACTTTTATCCCTCTTGTGGTTATTAACCCTCTGGGGACCAGAGTGTTTTTGGGGCCCTTGGGATGTTTTGACATGCACTGACATTTGTGCTTTTTTCAGTTATTTATAAACATGTTAATGGCAAAGGTGTAAATTCACTCTATATAGCACAAACTTGGCATCCATGATATCTGAGCAACATGTATGTACATGTTTGTATTTTTAATAGAATAATGTTTATGCGTGGTTATTGAAAAAAATAAAAATAAAAGTTGCTGAAATAAGACCACAAAACACATATTGATTATTTCTTCACAAGACTTTTGAAAATTGTATCACATAGCCTAGAATATTTGCTCCAAAACTATGTGAGAATCATCCTGACTACTCATTCAGATAAGTCAATAAAGTCTTTTACATTTTTAATGACGTGTTTTGTTTGAGAAAGCTTTATGCAGGAGGCTTGATCTCTCATTAATATGTATGGCATTCCACACCTGAGAAAGACAAAGACCCTCCCATAATGGCCCTATTAGGTGCTATCAGGCCATATCATTACAGGAGCCTTGCACAAAGAATGAGGAGATTTAAAAAAGAATGGCTTTTAGATTGTTTGGATTTATATAAGGAAAATACAGGGTGCATACGTCTGGACACTTCTATCACACACCCTTCACCATATAGACATGGTTTTATTTCAGTTCAAAGTTAGAGTTGGAAACATCTTGAAAAGAAAATTGTCTTTCTCCATAAATGTCTTAGTTTGATCATACATATTTCAAAGTTGAGGATTCATTATTTTGATATAGCTTGAACAAACACTATAACATCTTAGTTGATTAGTTTATTGACAAAACATAGGCCTACTATATATTTAACATATGAGCAGAAACTCCTAAAAAAGCTTATTTGATGTCTATTTTAGAGTAAAAACTTTATCCAAAACGAGAAATGTTGTCTGTTATTTAGTCTGTAACAGTGCGTATCTGTGCGTTCATTCATTCATTCATTCATTCACACACACACACACACACGATTCACATTTAACAGTATGCTATTTTTCCGTTTACAGACACTACGTTATTCTATATCGCGATTAGAACAAAGCACTTGCATAAAACACTTACTTCTCAGCTGAATCTGTTCATCCTCGCAGTGAAAATAAATCCAGTGGTAAGTGTCCCAGGATTGTTCCTCATATAGCCGCGCAAGACGACAGTAGATTAATCTGACTAAAAAATAATGTGTGTTTTCAGAGTTTATGGGCGTTAACGCGTCTCAATGTTTTGCTTCACATATTTGCGTTTGAATAGCGCGTGCTCTCCGTGGGCGTGTCACATTACCAGGGATAATCAGCTGAGAGAACGATAATGAGACGGGCTGACACGTCTCTCTTTTTATATAGATGACATAAACGGAGAATAATAATTTTAGTTTTGAATCGGATCATTTAAAAGTACAAACTCAAATGATTTAAAAGATATATTGCTTATGGCTGGGTGAATAGTTTTAGCTGAGTTGTGTTGAAGATTAGAGACGTGCTCCAGAAAAAAAGTTCACGGTGACCGAGAGGCAGAACGCACACCCTGTTTATTTTCTTTATTTTACAAAAGCACAATATTTTATTTCGATTGTATGTGGGCACATAAAAAAAGTAGACATTTAACAGATTATTTTCTCATATTTCTTAACTCTATATGAACAGAAATGATGGTAGTACTTTAAGTCTATTTTTCTGCTATGTGAAAAAAAACGAGCAAAACGCGCCCGCGCGTTTCTGGTCCCCAGAGGGTTAATTGAGGAACAGTGCGTTTGCAACACTCAATGTAGGCCATATATATTTCCTCAATTGTGTTTGTTTGGTGTGCTACCCAGAATCATTGTATTCAACACGGAAGCAACCCCAGCATCAAATTTTCTTCGGTTGGATTACCTTGGTGGATTCTATTTTTCTTTTTTCAACTTTGCCTTTAAGGACTACAATTTTTGTCTGAGTGAGTTCTTTGCTGTGATGAGACTGTGGTCGCAACTGAAATAACTTTGAACTCAACTATTGTGCATTGACAATCGGATTGATCATCACTAGATTACAGGTTCATTATGTCCATTACACACACATTTTTAGGCCTGAGCTAATATTGAAGGACTCATTGGACCTGGTTTTGGGTGATTGTAGGGTATTATTGCTTTATGGTGTTGTGATGTATTATTTTGATATATGTATTCATTTTGAGCTAGTGTTTGGCAATTATATTTGGATGTGGTTCCCCCTTATTTTTTTGTGTTTCATTTTCTCTTTGATATCGGACGAGTGTTACAAATGTGCCTTGGTGTTCATCTCGAGACAAAACAATGGCACTGACATATTTTAAGATTTACAGGTCCTTCTCAAAAAATTAGCATATTGTGATAAAGTTCATTATTTTCCATAATGTAATGATAAAAATTAAACTTTCATATATTTTAGATTCATTGCACACCATCTGAAATATTTCAGGTCTTTTATTGTTTTAATACTGATGATTTTGGCATACAGCTCATGAAAACCCAAAATTCCTATCTCAAAAAATTAGCACATTTCATCCGACCAATAAAAGAAGTGTTTTTAATACAAAAAAAAGTCAACCTTCAAATAATAATGTTCAGTTATGCACTAGAGTTGTTCCGATTCCGATACTAGTATCGGAAATGCCGCCGATACCAATAAAAATTCTGGCATCGGTATCGGCGAGTACTTCTATCCGCGTACCGATCCGATACCATTTTCTTAAACAATAACTAGTTATGCACGCTAGCTTTGCGTAACGCTGCAAATCGGAGCTCAATTCTTCTTCGCTGCTCTAAACAGTGGTTGCTTGTGGCGACACAGGAAGTCGTGCTGTTGCCACACAAGCAACCACTGTTTAGAGCAGCGAAGAAGAAAACGCGCGCGCGCCCAGCAGTATGTCAATATAAATAGTCTCTGAGTATGTCCGCAGTTTTTCCGACTGGACAACCAGCTAGTAAAACGGCGACATGTCTCATATGCCATACTGCAATTTCGAGGGGTGGAACAAGTATTAGCAACTTCAAGTAACACCGAGTAACCCCGCAGAACACGATTACACAAAGGCAAGGGCAGAGAAGGATGAGCCGCGCCAGAATCAACAATCTCTGAAAGCTTCATTCAAACGAAGAGAAATGTTGTCAAAAGACAGCCAACGAGCGATCATAAATATAACCGACAACATGTAAGTTATTAAGTTTATTATTCTGGATGACCAGCCGATGTCAAAACTGAAATGCCGTTTATTTAACAAAACTAATTTTTATTGATTCCTAGATTTATTTGTTGCACTTTTTTTATACAGTTATACACTCACCTAAAGGATTATTAGGAACACCATACTACTACCGTGTTTGACCCCCTTTCGCCTTCAGAACTGCCTTAATTCTACGTGGCATTGACTCAACATGGTGCTGAAAGCATTCTTTAGAAATGTTGGCCCATATTGATAGGATAGCATCTTGCAGTTGATGGAGATTTGTGGGATGCACATCCAGGGCACGAAGCTCCCGTTCCACCACTTCCCAAAGATGTTCTATTGGGTTGAGATCTGGTGACTGTGGGGGCCATTTTAGTACAGTGAACTCATTGTCATGTTCAAGAAACCAATTTGAAATGATTCGAGCTTTGTGACATGGTGCATTATCCTGCTGGAAGTAGCCATCAGAGGATGGGTACATGGTGGCCATAAAGGGATGGACATGGTCAGAAACAATGCTCAGGTAGGCCGTGGCATTTAAACGATGCTCAATTGGCACTAAGGGGCCTAAAGTGTGCCAAGAAAACATCCCCCACACCATTACACCACCACCAGCCTGCACAGTGGTAACAAGGCATGATGGATCCATGTTCTCATTCTGTTTACGCCAAATTCTGACTCTACCATCTGAATGTCTCAACAGAAATCAAGACTCATCAGACCAGGCAACATTTTTCCAGTCTTCAACGGTCCAATTTTGGTGAGCTCTTGCAAATTGTAGCCTTTTTTTCCTATTTGTAGTGGAGATGAGTGGTACCCGGTGGGGTCTTCTGCTGTTGTAGCCCATCCTCCTCAAGGTTGTGCGTGTTGTGGCTTCACAAATGCTTTGCTGCATACCTCGGTTGTAACGAGTGGTTATTTCAGTCAAAGTTGCTCTTCTATCAGCTTGAATCAGTCGGCCCATTCTCCTCTGACCTCTAGCATCAACAAGGCATTTTCGCCCACAAGACTGCCGCATACTGGATGTTTTTCCCTTTTCACACCATTCTTTGTAAACCCTAGAAATGGTTGTGCGTGAAAATCCCAGTAACTGAGCAGATTGTGAAATACTCAGACCGGCCCGTCTGGCACCAACAACCATGCCACGCTCAAAATTGCTTAAATCACCTTTCTTTCCCATTCTGACATTCAGTTTGGAGTTCAGGAGATTGTCTTGACCAGGACCACACCCTCTAAATGCATTGAAACAACTACCATGTGATTGGTTGATTAGATAATTGCATTAATGAGAAATTGAACAGGTGTTCCTAATAATCCTTTAGGTGAGTGTATATTGTAAATCTAAAATACCTTTTTTCAGTTTACAGTATTAGATGTGTGGCTGCATTTTAAGTTCTTTTTCACTTAAGAAAGATAAATAATATATTGCTGTGAAATGTATGTCAGATAATAAAAATACTCTAGTTCACTCTATGTATTTGTTCATGTTTAATTAAGGGATAAGTCTGAAGCACACCATAAAATAATTCTATCAATTCATACAGTGCTAGTATGAATTGCAGCTCTATAGATACTGTTCAGACCCAGGTATCGGATCGGTACTCGGTATCGGCCGATACCCTGAGTCCAGGTATCGGAATCGGTATCGGGAAGGGAAAAAGGGTATCGGAACATCTCTATTATGCACTCAATACTTGGTCAGGAATCTTTTTGCAGAAATGACTGCTTCAATGCGGCGTGGCATGGAGGCAATCAGCCTGTGGCACTGCTGAGGTGTTATGGAGGCCCAGGATGCTTCGATAGCAGCCTTAAGCTCATCCAGAGTGTTGGGTCTTGCGTCTCTCAACTTTCTCTTCACAATATCCCACAGATTCTCTATGGGGTTCAGGTCAGGAGAGTTGGCAGGCCAATTGAGCACAGTAATACCATGGTCAGTAAACCATTTACCAGTGGGTCTGGCACTGTGAGCAGGTGCCAGGTCGTGCTGAAAAATGAAATCTTCATCTCCATAAAGCTTTTCAGCAGATGGAAGCATGAAGTGCTCCAAAATCTCCTGATAGCTAGCTGCATTGACCCTGCCCTTGATAAAACACAGTGGACCAACACCAGCAGCTGACATGGCACCCCAGACCATCACTGACTGTGGGTACTTGACACTGGACTTCAGGCATTTTGGCATTTCCTTCTCCCCAGTCTTCCTCCAGACTTGATTTCCGAATGACATGCAAAATTTGCTTGCATCCGAAAAAAGTACTTTGGACCACTGAGCAACAGTCCAGTGCTGCTTCTCTGTAGCCCAGGTCAGGCGCTTCTGCCGCGGTTTCTGGTTCAAAAGTGGCTTGACCTGGGGAATGCGGCACCTGTAGCCCATTTCCTGCACACGCCTGTGCACGGTGGCTCTGGATGTTTCTACTCCAGACTCAGTCCACTGCTTCCGCAGGTCCCCCAAGGTCTGGAATCGGTCCTTCTCCACAATCTTCCTCAGGGTCCGGTCACCTCTTCTCGTTGTGCAGCGTTTTTTTGCCACACTTTTTCCTTCCCACAGACTTCCCACCGAGGTGCCTTGATACAGCACTCTGGGAACAGCCTATTTGTTCAGAAATTTCTTTCTGTGTCTTACCCTCTTGCTTGAGGGTGTCAATGATGGCCTTCTGGACAAAAGTCAGGTCAGCAGTCTTACCCATAATTGCGGTTTTGAGTAATGAAACAGGCTGGGAGTTTTTAAAAGCCTCAGGAATCTTTTGCAGGTGTTTAGAGTTAATTAGTTGATTCAGATGATTAGGTTAATAGCTCGTTTAGAGACCCTTTTCATGATATGCTAATTTTTTTAGATAGGAATTTTGGGTTTTCATGAGCTGTATGCCAAAATCATCAGTATTAAAACAATAAAAGACCTGAAATATTTCAGTTGGTGAGCAATGAATGTAAAATATATGAAAGTTTCATTTTTATCATTACATTATGGAAAATAATGAACTTTATCACAAACACAATATGCTAATTTTTTGAGAAGGACCTGTAACTTTCAGTTAAAACAGCTCAAACATGCATTTTAGTCTGGGACTAGGACTTACAGTTTCCCTTATCTGTGAAACTGTAAAAAAAAATATATATATATATATATATATATATATATATATATTTTTTTTTTTTATATATATATCTTAGTTACCAGTAGTGTCAAAATAAATTAAATGTAGCAGTATAGTTTAGGCCAATTTCTGCAAGGGGGGAGAAAAACATATATTGATATGATGAACAGAGAGACCCAGGTATACAAGTTACAATACTGACTGCTGGCAGATCTTTCACATCCCCAAAGGTCTCTCTCTCACTCTTCCACAGTAAGTAACACACACCTCTCTGAATTGGCAGGTCGGCTGGTGACGGGTTTGAAGAGCGAGACCCTCTCAAAGCAGAGGTACAGCAGATAAATCAAGCCCACGCTGAAAGGTGTGAACAGGTCAAACGACTTACACACAAAATGGCCTCCTGTAAAACAAATAATTTCTGTTGAGATATGGTAGCAAAAAGTCAAGCGTTTAAATAATTAACATTAATCTACTTAAATGGTCCATATAATGGAATACAACCAGTCAACGAGGTATTTAACATAGGCTGTTTTTGTTACTGTACCTTTAAGATTGTTTAATTGAAAGGGTAAGAGAAACAATTTTATAAAAATTATAAAATTATAATACAATTTTAAAGTATGTCTCTTTAATGCTATGACTGTAAAAAGTATTTCCATTGATTTGATACACCTAAAATTAGCTCTTTTCTCAGTCACATAATTACCTTCCTAATTACAGGATTTCAGAATAAATACACTTGTGCCTGGGCACATCCCTAGATAAATCCAAACAGATCTGAGACAAGGCTGTATAATAATATCAAAGCAAGAACAAGAGTCATTAAATAATCTTCAAAGCCTAGAAAAAGACATTATTAAAGAGATGGGATTATTTAGAACGGCTGTTAAAGAACTGGCTGTCCTCCAAAAGTGAATGTCTGGGACTGAAGAAAACCATGAGTCCTTTGGTAATCCAAAAGAAGACACAGTGCTCCATGACACAGATGGAAGGATGTACTGTTGATGTCGAACATCCCTAGTGAAAAGTGATCAGGCTTTAATGATACTTTTCTACATAAGGGGCATGAAGACTCATGAGAGAGGAAGAAAAAATAGATTGAGCGAAACAAAAAACATCCTTGAGAAAAACAAGGATTTCAAAAGAGCACTTTAACCATCTTCCAAAAGGAAAATCATACACCAAAGGCCCAAAAAAAACAGTGCCTCCATTCAAGCATCTATGGAATAAAACTTCTAATCTCAAATGGTAACAATCCCCTTTGAATTACCCTTTAACATTCACATTCAATATGGCAACAACCAAATAGTGAATTTGCAGTTAGAATAATTTGCAAAGAGAGAGTTTACAGTTAGTTTGTGTGCTTGAACTGAATGCGATGGAGCAAAAAGATGCAAAATAATGACAAACTTATTAAAGTATTTCTATTGAGCACAAACGATGCAATCCGAATAACAAAATTACTCTTATGAGCTGGTTATTTTATTGAATTGTTCAAAAAGACTCAAACTCTTCAAATCGGTAACTTTAAAGAGTTAATGATTAAAAAGTTTTCACCCCCAACCCCTTACAATATTATTTTTAAAATTATTATTATTAGAAATAATATTGTAAGGGGTTGGGGTGAACACTTTTTTTATTTGAATAATTTTGCATTCAAATCATTTATTAAATGTTGCATTTTCTTTGTGCTAATCATTGCAAAATGTATCACAATAAAAAAAAGATAATTTCCAAGGGAGTGAATACTTTGTATAGGCGCTTTATTTATATGAACAAAAACACACACAATACCTGGTCTGACGACAGACATGGCAGTGAGGAACTGACATAGAAGGAGCTGTTTGCTCAGAATCTCCTGAATGTTCTCTTGGCCCTCCACAGAAAACCCCTGATGAACAACACACCATCAGAATATATCGACCAATCACACAACAACAACATTTACATTTAAACCTATTACAGAAGAGAATGTCTTACCCCATCTGCCATTAAGAAGTGTAGGCCCCGCCCCTCAGTGCTGTCTAGGACAAAATTACGAAACGCACTGATGTTCTCCGGCCGTGTGATGTCACCATCGCCATCAATCCCACCCTCACCTGTTATGAGAAGTTAAAAAATGTATTCTTAACGATTTAATTTCTATCACTAAATTAAACATTTAGGTATTACATTAAAGTGCCCCTATTATGCTTTTTTCAGATATTCCCTTTCACGCAATGTGTAATATAGCTGTTTGTGAATGTAAAACTCTGCAAAGTTTAAAAAAAAAGAGCAAAGTGGATCTAAATGGAGCTATTGTCTCAAATCGTCAGTAATTCCAGTCTTACTTCCTGCACAAACCTACATAGGTTTGTAACAAATCTGCATATTGCCCACCTATGGTTTTCATTGGCTGTCCGTGATCAATGTCTGCTTTTACCCTCAAACACTGTAGTTATAGCTGAGAGTGGAAGACACTTTTTTCTGCGTTGCGAAAGCAAATCCACTTTGGTGCACACCCAAAGGATGAGGAGTCAGGCTCGAATTGATACGGTAAAACTGAAGCCATCGTCACTGTTCGTATCACTGTGTGTACAAGTGCTGAGAAAGCCTCTGCAGCTGAAATTCAGATATGGTAATGATGTTTTATTTCCTAAACGTTTTGTGAGCAGTAGACCAATAAAAACAGAATGGGCCGTCTGACCTATCAGAGCAGATTAGACCAATCACAACAGACTGGGCCATATAACCAATCAGAGCAGAGTCTGCTCTCAGAATGGAGTTATTACATTGCAGCATCAACTCTTTTCTCACAGTGTCTGAAATAGTTTGATAAAGCATTCAGACTCTCTTAAAGGGATAGTTCACCCAAAAATGAAAATTCTGTCATTAATTACTCACCTTCATGTCGTTCGAAACCTGTAAGACTTACCTAATTTACCACATTATTTACAAAATATTAATCTCCAACGCACAATCACGCAACAACGTCCACTAATGTGTTGTGGTGCTCTCATGAACGCACGTTGGATAGGCCTAATTATTTTGTAAATAAAATGGTAAATTAAAAATCAATAGGGGGTATTCTTCCTTTTTCACATTTCAAATTACCATGGATGCATGTAAACCTATTGTTGGAGACCTTCAAATAAAATTAAGAACTTTTGAAATAGCATAATAGGGGCACATTCATATTTTATATTAATATTTAGCCATACTGTAAAAAATATAATTTAAAAAAATCTTCTTCTTTTTTTTTCATGTTTAAATGGTTAAAACTCAGGCAGCATACCGTAATAGGCCTCAAAGAGCTCGCTGGGAGCAGCATAGAAATCTTCCAGTTTGAAATCGTTGGATCCTTTAAGCGTCATCCCAAAACCTTTCGCATGCCAGCCCCTCCGCCACAACACATACTCTGAGAAACCTCCCGGACCCGCGCATACATCTCCAAAATACAGCAACTCACCCTCCTTATCACGAGTCTGAGGCTTCTACACACAGACATTCAATTCAGAAAGGAAATTACAGAACACATTTCAGTCCCTGATGCCATAGATTGTGTAACTGTGGTCTTACCCCTTGAGCATCCTTTGGGTTAGTGAACATATAGTCAAAAACGTGATCCATGTTTGCCATCTTCATAGCAGCTCTGAGGAGAAAACCGAAATTTAGAAAAGATATGCATCTATTGTGTATGCATGTGGAGACACAACCCACCTGTTGAGAAAGAAAGCCCCTCGGATAGTTTCATAAGGGTTCGATCGAGTGCGCGCTCGCCTCATCTCCTCGCCCTCCAAGTCATCAAACACAGACTGAGAAGAATTACAAATAAAAAGACGTGTTACATTATTACAAGACACAGAGCACAATGTATGTCAAAGCACATAAAACAAATCATCACTAATTACCAAAAGAAATGTTTGAAACACTCACTTTGCAGCGGAGAAGGAGATGCAGCAGATTCTCTGAGCAAAATTCTGTTTCATCATTAATTTTTAATTTTCTCTAAGAAAATAAGCATAGATATATATATATATAGGTATGCATATAAACATGAGAAGCTGACAAATAATATTTCAATAAACTTGAGATGAAATGAGGTTTTTTTAACATTAAATTATGTAAACGTATTCTAGTAGACCCCATAAACTAAATTATGAATGTGTAAATGAGCATAATAGGACCACTATAATCCTTTTTATCATGGAAAGTAAAAGAATGAGCATTTGATCTTAAACTAATTATTTCAGTTCATCAGGTAATATGTGCTGCAATACCTGTCCCACAGCCATCCAATCCCTCAGCTCATCTGCATCTGGGATCTCCGGAGAACTTTCTGGAAACCACGAGACTTCTTCTATAGCACTTGGCTGAGAGAAAAGATGTGCAATGAGGGAGAAATAATGGTCCTGTTCTTATAAGAAACATTTTGGCAATGATGCAGTACCTCTGGCTCATCTTCCCAGTCTACATTGAGGTCACCCTGGAAGCCCTTCAGGGTCAGACCCAAACCCCGCCTCCCACGCTGGGTTGATGCTTCTACGATCTCTTTTCGTCCTTGACCATACTTTCCCAAACCCTCACCTTCTCTGAAACCCATTTTGGCCTGAAGGAAAGAGAGGAAGACACCATTTTTAATGTGTTAATATGCATTTAACAGGCTGACAAGATGGTTAAAAAATGACAGGAGGTGCTGATTTTACCATGAGTTTCTGAGAGACTGTGTTGTACATAGAAAAGTTGGAAGAGGCATCGTAAGAGGCATCGCTGCCCTCGGCATTCTGGGAATCACCAGGTCTGGAGAAACTGGGCTTGTGATCCTCAACATCACTGAGAGACTCACTCTGACTCGAGTCTGGGAGACAAACATAAATAAACATGCTTACATGAACTTACACTATAACCAAAAGTTACAACAGTGTGAGGTGCCAGAAGGAAACTCCTCTCTAACCCTGACTGGTGGTTCTTTGAGAAGACTCCTCATCTTCATCAGAGGAGTCCTCACGGAGAGTCTTCCTCTTCTTCAGAGGCTCATCTGATGCTGGTGCCCCCCTCTTCATCTTAAATTCAAGAGGTCCAAGAACCTGCATTCATTCAAAAACATGACAGCACTACATAAAACGCAAACCAAAGATTGTTTTTATTCAACAATCATCAAGATTTTAGGTTAAAAATTAAATTCATGTATAAAAGAAAGTGTATATTTTTGAAATTGTTGATGTTTTTTTACCATTTAAATGACCTTTTGCCTTCCCTAGTTTATTTTCAAGGAATATATCACTAAATATCCCCACTTGATTAATGGTTGATTAACCCCGTTGGCAACCAAACAGTTGATATGACAAAAAATACTATATAAGTCAATGGGGCCCATAAACTGTCTGGTTACTTACATTCTTCAAAATATCTTATTTTGTGTTCAGCAGAAGAAAGAAACTCAAACAGGTTTGGAACAACATGAGTGTGAGTAAATTATGACAGAATATTCATTTTTGGGTACACTATGCCTTTAATTTAAGTCAACGGCCAGAAAAACAATATATGTTCACCATGTTTTTTTAGGAATAAATTTTTATATAAATAAGGTTAATTAAATATAAACAAACCCCTTATGTAAAAACAAGAATATAGAAATCAGACTGGGGTATAAATAAAACTGGAAAGTTTGGTGTAAGTTATACTGAAGTGGAGATTTCTGACTAAGTGAATGAGAACAAAACTCATTTTTAGAAAGCAGCCTTTACTGTAATTGAAATATACAAATCAAATAGAAATAAACACTTAAATGTGTTAATTATTAGACTGTAGTGTCATATATAAACACAAAATATTTGGCCTTTTAAGTCATCTTTACAGGGAGTACCGTTTGTAACACATGTCAACTACTCAAATAAGTGAAGAAAAAAACTCAAGCTCATGACCACTATAATTATAAAGTGAATTTTGAGCGGGAAATCGGAAATTCTTTTTTTATTCTAACATTTAAAACAACATAGAAATGTGACATTAATAATGCTATATTCTTCATAATATATACATTTCCTAAAACATTTCGATTTTGATACTTTGATGGCAACTACAGGTTTACAACTTTACTTCCATTAACATATAAATTAATTTAAAATTAATTTTCAGCTGCTCAATAACTCAAAACAGCCTCGTTTGTATTAATCGGTTTAAAATGCCATAATGAAAATCATCACACTAAGGTTTTCTCGTCCTTGCTATCACATACCAGTAAATATTAGGATTTATTGGGGGATTGTACGTTGTAAATGGTCTTGTAAACATCAGTGTGACATAAAAACAAAGTGAAAACACTCAGCTCAGTAGGTTTCGATTTCACAAGAAATTATGCTGCGACACTCGTAAACATACCTAAAAGGAAATATGCAGCTATAATCCTGAGTCACCTCCGAGATGTAAACTCATATTTGTATCCAATCTGTAAAATGTCTTGACAATTTCTGCTTTATGTTCTATTTCAAATGTCAAATCTGGCCCGCGTTCCACTTTCAGTGGGTCTTACCGTGTTGCTGGCGCATGATAATTACGTCACAAATGTGGTTAAACAACAAATGCCTGAAAGATAGCTGTGCTGACACAAACTTCCAGTGGCGAAAACGTGGTTCATGAATATTAATAAGACTATGCAATTGTCGCTTGATATAACCTTCCAATAACGTAGCGTAGGCTTGGCTTGTATACAGTCGTGGTCAAAAGTTTACATAGCCTACACCTTGCAGAATTTGCTAAATGTATATTATTTATAAAAAAATAAAAAAAAAGGTTTAAACAGTCCCTGATGTTCCAGAAGGAAACACGAGCAATTCAAACTTTTTAAATTTGAAGATCAAGGTAAATTGTATTATTTTGTCTTCCATGAAACATGCAAGTATCTTCAGTTGCTTCCGAAGGGCAACTAAAAGAAAAAATAAGATATTTAAATTAAAAAAATCTTCTGATATGTTCACCCCCGGGATGTCTTAATGCATCATGTTTTCTTCTGGACTATCAGATCGGTGAATGTTTGAACCTCAAGTTGTGTTTGAGTCTCTCAGTTGTCCTCAGTGAAAAAAAAAAAAAAAGGATCTCAAAATCGTAGTCACTGCTGGAAAGGGTTCAAATATGCAAAAGATGCTGGAAACCTGAAGAATTTGCAGGACCTGAAGGATTTTTCTGAAGAACATTGGGGAGTTTAACTGCATAGGACAGACAAGAACAACCATCACAAAACAGAAAACAGCTGAGTATCATCCAGGTAAGGACACACAGTTTTTTTCTTTTTCTTTTTTTTTGTCCTGTGGACTATAGCCTATATTAACATCCTTTATGTACAATATCTTATTCAGGACATACTAAATAAAAAGTAACTTGCATTTTGTATGATTCCTCTTATTTTGTTAAAATAATTAACATTTAGCAGATTCTTCAAAGTGTATGTAAACTTTTGAGCATGACTGTATATCTTATATATTCTTCGTCCTGTTCCTCTCTTCATTGGTCCAGCAGGTCAGGTCAGACGTCCTGAGCATTGTTTTCTAGTCCACAAGGCACAAACATCACTTAAGAGGTCACTAACCTGATCTGTTTGCAGTATCATGTTGCCTTTGGATAGTTCAAGGTCTGTTTAAGCCTTATTAAGGTGGGACATTATACCTGTCATTAAGGGCAGATCTGTCCTGAACTAATTGGTTGCACCAATTGTGCTGAAAGCAGCCGAAGCTTTAAACGAGCTGTTCGAGGGCTCTGTTCTTTATTTTCTTAAGAAGCTTTGATTACTGGGTCGCGTCATCCGTTACAACAAACAAGGAAACAATGAGATTGTGACCTAATCCAATGTTCTGCATCCTAAATGTCAATCAGGAAAGTACAATTGTTCAAGTTCTTTTTGAGTCGAGAACCTGTAATCGCATCAGACCAATTTGTGAACCGATTCTTTAAAGACACATGAAATCAAAATTGACTATTCTTTTTTTTTTATGGAATATTGCATTATTTTTTATAAATGATTTATCCTTGCACGTCATTATTTTTTAACTCATGTACCCTTGTAATCTTTAATGAAATTAACTTTCCCAACTGCAGCGACATCTCTTTTCTGATGATGTGTTTACTGGTGTTAGGGAGGGACAACCTGTCACTCACAAGATCACGCCAATATCAAACCACAATGGTCCAACGATCCAATCAATTCCCCATGGTCAAAATCAAGTCCCGACCTACATTTATTCTTGTTTGGGAATCCGTTTTACTTTGAAATACGTCACAATAAGGGAAGAAAAGACTATCACAACTTCCATTTCATGCTGTTTCACTTTAAAAGAATTGGCTCGTTCACAAATCGGACATCGCATCTCAGTCTGAGCAAGTCTCGATTTCTTCGGTTTGAACATGGAGCGATATGTTTATGAAATGTAGTATAGATACTTGAAAAATGTATGCGACTCAAGTACACTAGTCATTTTATACAATTCATTAATTGCTATTTAGCATTGGCCAAAACAACAGACTATAACAGACTTAAATATCTGCCCTGGATTCCAGATCTACTCCAGTTTTATCAGAGCAAACATACACACACCGTCCCATCACAAAAAGATAGACAGGATTTTATGCAGACATGTGACTGGTTATATAAGGACCCAAAGCTTTATAAGTCTGCAGGTGTCTGAAGAGCGGTTACAGATCCGTCTGGTGTGTGTGTGTGTGTGTGGACGACGGGAACTTTTTGGTTCTCTGGCCAGAGAGAGTCCAAGAGCTGCTGCTGAGATGTTCTTCCGCATTCCTCTCCTGACACCTGGATACATTCGATACCTGCAGGTAAGTGTCCTGTTTCTAATATCTAAAACAAACTAAAAAGGCCTTCTCCAAACAGTGGCTTATTTTCTTTATGTTTGAGGTCCTGGAGATGACTTTAAATGTAAGCAGACTTTGACTTTGAATGTTAATTTTAAAACTAACTTTTTAACATTGTCTTCCGACCTAATCAACAGGAAATACATTTTCATCATTTTATTCAGCATAGTAATATTAGTTCTAATAAAATAAAATAAATGAAACCCTACCAAAATTATTTTGTATAAAATACAATACAACAAATATACATGAACAACTAGCTTGCAACTTTTACAGTGTATACCAGAGTCTTAGAATGTAATATTTCATGATCCATGTTAAACATACTGTATATCAAACATTATCAGATGTACTAATCCATGAGAAATTTTGTAAATGTTTATATATATATATATATATATATATATATATATATACTTCAGACCCAAACAAACAGCATTTATATGTTGTATTCTTTATGATTATAGTTTAGTATATAATTAAGCATCATTGTTAAATAATAAAATCTTAATAAAATAATCAAAGTGGCTGAGAATATAACAGATACATTAGGGCACGACAACACATTACAGTAAAGCAGTTAAAGATCAGACCAAATTAGACCAAAAAATATATTTTTTTTATTTAAAAATATCCATATATTTTAATAAATGTATATAGCACATCTATTTATATAGCAAATGTTTCAATATTTTCCATTTAAAATCATTTCATCAAGGAAAACAACACTGAAACAACATGAACATTTACAGTAATCTGATAATATTCTGCCGGTTGTTTATCTGTGAGATTTTCATGTCTAAAAAAAGCCTTTCTGGATCAGAATCACGGCCTGTCTGGTTCTGGTTAAGTGGATACCGAGCCCAATGGCATGAGACGCTTGCTGCAAATCTCTAAAACTCTCTTTAGCTATTTTAGGAAGCAGATTCAGCCGCAATTAACTTTGATGCTTTGGTGTTTGTTTCCATTAATGATGTGTTTACATGATATAAATGATTCTCCACTGTGGTTTTTGAGGAAAAATTCTAATTGAAAGCACAGTATATACGCTGTAATATACTTGACTGTTTACAAAACACCTTAAATCGTATTCAAGGAAACTGCCTAATTATATTTGTTTATGTTGATAAGCTTAATCTTCTTATCAGTCTTAATCTTGATCTAGGAAGTTCAGTAATACTTCTGAAACTTGTCTGATATAACAAGCTTCTGAGAACTACATCCTTGATCGATTATCTCTTAGAAGGGCCATAAACACTGACCTTAGACCTTTTGCTTTTAGACTCAGGCGGCACGGACCGGTCTGCAGAGGGAAGGGCCCGTTGTACCCCGCTTTGCCATGCTGCTAGGCCTTCTGGGTATCGGGATGTCAGGATACAGCTCTCGACAGCTGACTCTATACCACAAGCCATCGGCACATCTCCTGCGGTGAAACGCAAAGCAGAAAGCAAAGAGAAAACGCATCTATTTTGTTTAAAGGTGCGTTCTTTCTTAAACCGGCATCCTTTTTCTGTTTTCGAACAATCCAAATATCGTCATTAGAGTTTTCCCACATCATGCTGAAGCTCATAGTCTTGCTTTGGTTGCGAGGATGGCCGATCCTCAACCAAGCCCTTCCAAACTTGTTCTTTAGCAACATCAACACAGCGAATTAAACGCTTTTACTCTTTTTAAAGTGCCCCTATTATACTTTTCGGATATTATCTTCCATGCAGTATAATATAGCTGTTAGTGAATGTAAAAGGTCTGCAAAGTTTCAAAGATCCAAGTGCACTATAAATGGAGTTATTATCTCCCAAAGGAAAGAACCAATTGCCTGAAACGATTCGCTACTTAAGGAAATTTATTTTAGTATAAAATGTGATTTGTACCTACTAGCCTGTTGCTTAGTTTATTATATTTAGCAGACTGAATAGGTTCTGTAGAGTAAATATGCTTCATTGTATCACTCGAACCTGGGCGTATCACTGATAGCTTATTGCAATTTAAAATGTTATCATCAAACGTGATGGCAAATAGGCTTTCCAACATATGTACATAGTATAATAGTAAGAAATGTATCTCTCTCTCTCACACACATGTCCCGCGTTCTACTGTTCCCACACATCTACTGTCCTGCAACCAGGTGGTCACCCTATGCTGCAATGTATATTATGAGGAAAAAAGTGTTTTTTGACCATGGATGCATGTAAGCCTATTGTTGGAGACCTTCAAAACTAAATTAGGAACCTTTAAAATAGCATTATAGGGACGCTATAATCTAGTTAAAAATGCATCGAGGGTACATGACAGCACCCTTCTGAATCATAAAATGACACAAATGGAACATTCAATGGTCTTGTGGACCTCATGGATATCCTTCAGTCCACCATTTGGGACTTCAATCCACCATTTAGCCCTGTAATACATTTTTGACATAATGTGTCGTGTATTTTTTTTTTTTATCCCAAATATGTTTGTGCACCTAAAGTTCAACACCACAGTTTCCACAGTCATTACAATCCAGCCAAAATCCATGCAGCAGTCAGACTAGCACAAGCATTAATGCTAAAGTATGACTTCAGTTTTTATTGATTTCGGAAAGTAGTTATGAGAGGCATAATGCTGTAATTTCAGAAGCTCATGAGTCACTATTTACAGGATGGGGCTTTATCCTTAAAATACATTGAACATGTAATATTACAAATTTCTTCTCTGGCTGTCAGGATGTGATTTATTCTATTTATATAAAAAGAAAAACACTTACAAATTATTTATATATTCTTACGTACATTTTATTATCGACATACTTGTGTTTTTGAGTTCTAATGTACATATGTCAATGTAAATACATTTATTTAGTGCATGTATTTGTATTTAAAATGTAATTGTGTTATATAAACTGCAAAGTACTGTATGTATGAATTCTTTAGTGTTGAGAGTAGGACAGTGTTTCTATGATGGGCCTTCAGCTTTCCTTAATTGTGATCCGCACATGGCTTTGTTCTTCACATTTGGTCTAGGCACTCTGGTTTGCCAACCTCGGTGTCACCCAGAAAGCAGACGCCAATGTGCAAAATGCCCATGAAGGACACTGACCTAGCAGAAGCTCTCTCCTAACTAGGAATCTGATCAATACGATCTCTTAAAGTGTGTTTATTTATGGGAAAATGTACTTGATGTCTCACCGACAGCAAAATGTCATTGTTATTGTGAATTGTGTGAACTTGAGCGCTGAGTCATGTCATGATATCATGACGTCTCAGACAGGCATTCAAGAAGAGGAGCTTATGTTCTTAAAACGGTCTAATCTGCACCTTCTTATCCAATTACTGCTGGCTGCTAATAAAATGTCAAAGACCTTTATTTAGAAAAAGTCGCCAGCAAATGAGCAACCATTTCAATTGGGGACATTGTTTTGAGTCTTTGTGCGCGCTCTGACTGATTGTAGTGGGTTTTTTATTGTTGACTTTATTGACTATAATGACTGTTGCCATTGTGACCATTTTAAGGCTCTTTGCACTTTGATGGCAGGAATGATTGTATTTTAAAAGCTCTTTTTGAATGAAGAGAGAGTTGCAATATATCTCGATTGTGTATTTATTTACAGAATAAAATATTCAAGCATGTAAAGAGACATCACATGCATGGTTTTATTTGTTTTTAACGACCCTAGAAGTTCGATTTAACCATCAAAAATTTGAAGAAAATATTTTATATTGTTTTAATATAAATATAAGGGAAGAACAAAATGTTACACTTGGTTAAGGTATTTATCTGGCAAGATTATTACTACAGCTACAGGTTTTATTTTACTATGCAAAAAAAAATGCAGAGAAAAACAAAAAGCTCACAGGAAAAGGCATACATTGACTACATTATCATTTATTAATATTCCGTTGGTTCTCTCTTGTTTTTGCCTGTGTTCATAATTTCTTTGTATTACAGCCTGGGGGGGGGGAATGATGTCCGCACAATTTTCCATGTTTCATTGATTTAATAGAACTATTGATTCCAAGTACAATTATGCAATATTTTCACAAAATCTTTTAATAATATTTCAATAAAGGGTGAAGATGTGTCAATTTTCCTTTTGGCCACTACTGTACCTATTTAAATGAACACATACCATGGATTTCTATTGATTTAATAGAAAGCAAACTTAAAAAGAAGTATTATTAAAATAATTCTTTTAAATTTGAAGTAAACATATTCATACTTTACTTGAACAATATTGTACGCGCAAAAATTATGACTGAAACTTCAACACTCCAAAATGATTTGGTTTTGAAGTCATGCAGTAGAGGGCCCCACTGCACCAAAACCTCCCAAAATAGCCTAAACATTTCATCCACCAAAATCTGATTACAACATACTAAAAACAGTTTATGTTTGTGGTTATGTAAGACAGAGAAACGCTAAATAAGAGTTGTTTATGAGTGTCTGATCTTCCAGACGATCACCTGTGGTCTTTAGTGCCTATGTTGCAAATGCATTGACCCAATTCAGCTATTAAGCTCTGCAAATCCTTACCAGAACCAACCTGTCGGAATTACTTCCTCTTGCATACGACCAATCAAAAACATACATTCAAGCTGCAAATAAATACAGTACACAGACCTACAATCTACCATCTTTGCACTCACTTATTTGTTGTGTTAAGTTAATAATCTGCAACTTTCACAAAGGCAATCTGTTTATGTTTGCCTCCCGGCCAATACAGATCATTGTTCTTTTGCCATTGCTCTTTATGTGTGTGTAAATAAATAGCTGTGTACGCAGAAAGAGAGAATAGGGGTAATATGAGTCAGCGTGTGACCAGACTGTCTTACGTCCTTGATATGGGTGAGGGCTTTTATAAAAAAAGGAGATTTATAAATGAACGGTGCTCTTTCTCACAACTCACACACACAAAAAATCCCACAAAAAATTATGTTGAAACATTATGTATCTTGTTAGTAGCTCAGAAGGAGACATGCATATACAATATACAATACAGCCTCAGTTATTGTACATTATTTGTTATCTTCATGATCCAATCAATTGACAATGAATGAAATCAAATCCAGTCCTGCCTTTTTCTTGTTCAATAGCTTGTTTCAAACTAGCAAATGCTGTTTCACATTGATTATACTGACTGGAAAACAACATTCTAAAATGTTTTCATGCTTATAATGAGGCAAAAACAGTAACATTGTGAAATAGTGAAATATAAATAGATACAATACATATACTTTTGTATATCTACTTATTTGTGTGTGTGTGTGTGTGTGTGTGTGTGTGTGTGTGTGTGTGTGTGTGTGTGTGTGTGTGTGTGTGTGTGTGTGTGTGTGTGTGTGTGTGTGTGTGTGTGTGTGTGTGTGTGTGTGTGTGTGTGTGTGTGTTTAAAACAGTTGTGCTGCTTAATATTTGTGTGGAAAGCATAATACTTTTTTACAGGATGCTTTAATAGAAAGTTCAAAAGAACAGCATTCTTATGAAATCGAAACCTTTTGTAACATTAAAATGTCTTTACTGTCACTTTTGATCAATTAAATGCGTCCTTGCTGAATAAAGGTATTAATTTATTTATGAATTATTTATAAAAATTCTTACGGACCACAAACTTTTGAATGGTCAGCTCATGCATCTGGTTTAAAGCATGCATAAATAGTCTCACAGATCATATTTGTGCACATCATAATTAGACCAGACTCTTATCACACCGAAGCTCCACACAGGTTCTGTGTTTATGTATTTACTGTAAACATGCCTGTCTGATCTGTAGTGTGTGTGTGTGTGTGTGTGTGTGTGTGTTCTCAGATAAGGTCATCAGCTTCTCTGTCTTGTTTAGAAGCAGTGTAAGCTGTTGTGTCTCGAGCGAGTCTCGATGTAAGCCAGAACCCAAAGTGGGAAACAGTAAACTTCATAAACGTGTTCATAACTTTCAATTTCATAATCTTCTTAATAAAGGCCCATGCATGGGAGGCTTTAAAAGTGTTTTTAAGACCTAAAGTACTCTGTTTAAACTCTTTAAGAAGTTAACAAAGAATATATTCTTCACATTTAAAGCATGGGAACATTCACATCACATGAACACATTAATGCATTATATACCTTAGATCCGACTAATACAGCAAGACTAATACAGCAAGACTAATACAGATTAAACTTATTAGATGGAAACCTTTACACTGAAAGTCAAATGGACATGCATGCTTCTTAGCACTTCACACAGACTGTTTTATTCAAATTGAAAGGGAACACATTCAAAGTAGCCTATAGATACAATTTCTTGAATTTTGGCCACCTTTATTGTCCCAAGAGTTGATTTTTATGAAAATTTACAGATTTCAAATCTATAAATGTCAAATTAAAACTGTTAGTTTTTACACAAATTATGACTGTCCTGCATTTCTTTAGTTCTTTCCACCACAAAGTACTTGTTTAGAAGAGACAACAGATCTTGAGATGCATTATATATATATATATATATATATATATATATATATATATATATATATAGCTATGAAATTAGAATAGGGGGGTCAGCAATTTTATTTCAAAAATGTTCAAAAAAAAATATTTAAAAAAAAAACACATGAGAAGAAACACCCATAATGTTCTCTAAAAAGTATTTGGACTTCAAATGTATGAATTTAATTGTGTTATCACTAAATGCATTTATAGAAATATCAAACCAAGTTTTTTTTTTTTTTTTTTTTTTTACATCAATCCAAGTTGCAGCTGTAAAAAAAAAAAAATATATTAATCAACTAAATCCAGAGGGATTTTAGTGGAAGTATATGGAAAAAGTTCCAACGTCTAGTTCTAGGTTATGTTTTATTAATTGCTTAAACATTTTGTTTGTTTTTTGCCACTTGGTCTGCTTAGAGTAAATGAAAAACTTCTACACTAGACCAAAACTCAGGAGACATCATTTAACTGTTCAAAGACCTCCTGTCCCGGTAGGAGGGTCTGAGGGGGGCATCGCCCCGCCCCCGTTACCATGACAACTAGTTGATCACCGGCAATCTGATCCATAATGGGAGGAGCGGCTGTCCAGGTGCTGCAGCCCAACAGAACCGAACTGAGGTCTCAGACTCAGACGATCATCAGGAGGAGATAGTGGCCGGAGGAAAGAAGCGAGCGTGCGAGTGCAGGGCGCGTTCACAGTCGGGTTATTGTTCTGATTTAACCGCGGTCTCCTCACGAAGAGTCCCCACTGGCATCTCATGGGTTTGGAAATACTGCGCTTTTGATATACAGCGGATATAATGTTCAAGAAGAGCAAGAGCAAAGTTCTGGTGGATGAAGCGTCAGAGGAGGACGACGTGGCGTGGCATCACGAGCACGCGAGGAAGGTGAGGTGGGATGTTGCCCGTGGGCTTCAGTTCAAACTTGAGAGATCAGATGTGATCGTGTCTCATAGTTTGGTTGTTTCGTGTTTCTGCATGTGTAGTAAGTGAACTGTACTGTTATAACGCGTATGCGCCCCCGAGTGAGTCGTAAAGTCAGACTATGACAACAGGAGCGAAGCCATTAGTTTAGGAAATATCTATAATTTAATCTACTTGTTTTGAAATCGCTTTTGTATGACAATATGAAGTTTTTGAGGGTGATAAAAAGGTTATTTCAGTGTATGGATAATATTAATACTGGAAAAATTGTGTATGCATACAAGTAACTTATTTGAGACGTAGCTTAAAAGTAGCCTACTGAGTAAGTGTGTTACAGTGTGTTTACTTGCTTTTTTTGCGTCATAACTCGGTTATTTAAATGTCATATTTAATAGGATTGCCATGCACAGATTAGGCCATATTTTGGTTTAGAAAACAGAATGGAATCAGTTGGCCTGTATTAATCAGAATTTTGGCTCATGGAAACATCATAATTTAGAATTCTACATCATAACTGAATGTTTCTTTGTATGCTTGTCATCGGCCATTACTGTTAACTAGGAATATGAGTATTCATATGAGTACTGTCAATATGAGTATGGAATGTAATAGGACTATGGATATAGCAAAAATGTGCATATGAGTATGATATTATAGAAGAATATAATCCATATGAGTATGATGTTATAGAAGAATTACAGTCCACATATTCTCTATGAGTGTCATTATGCCAGGATAGAGTTCATGATCAGTCATCTATGGAAGCCCATTTCTCCAACAGAAGAAAAAAAATCATGTTTTTGTAAATCAGTTGTCATAAAAAGTCAAAATTATGACATACTGTCATATTCATGAGATTAAAAGACGAAATTATGACTTAAAAAGCCATAATTATGACATTAAAAAGTTGAAAAATGTCTAAATAAATGTTGAGATTGACAAAGTAAAAATGTTGACTTCTCTCATAATTGTTATTCTTTTATCTCATAATTATAACTTTGTCATAATAAAACTTTAAAACGTAACTTAAAAGTTAAAAAGTCAGAATTATGATTTAAGTCATATGAGATTTAAAAATCTTAATTATGAGATAAAGACGGAGACTATCATAATAGTGATTTACCAAAGCATGATTTTTTTTCTTATGTGGTGGAAATGGGATTCGATAGTCATAAGTGAGCACATAACATGATGTTATGTATTCCTGTTCTGATTTTCATGGATAAGAACATAAATTGATCTTAATTAAATGTGGTTCTTGCTGTGGCTGAGTTTCAATACAGATTCATGGCATTCAGCGCCGTCCTCCCTTTCAGATGTAATGTTCTGTCAGCTGTTAGTCTGCAGGAGTCCGATAAGGTCCCTACAGCGTAACAGCAGGAGACGGTTGCAGATAAGCTTTCTTTCACTCCCCCACAAACTTTTTTTTAATGTAATTTCAGAAGCTTGCAGTGAAAAGTTAAAGCTTCTCACTGTGTTCTGTGGCCAGTGTGATGGCCTTGACTAGGCCTCAGTCACATTCTTCCCAACATAATCTGTTCCACAAACATGTTTTGGATCTGAGGGTACATTTAAACGACAAGATGTACTAAAAACAGAAAAGTTTTTCGCATACAGACGACAACGAGGTCAAAATGATCCGTTCACACTGATCTGTGAAAACAACTAAAAACCCTGTATTATTCATGCCAGGCCAGTAGTTGGCGATGTCACTTTGTAAAGAAAACATTACGTGCCTATAGACTGAACACGAATACATATGCGCATGACGTCACTGTTTTTGTAGTTTACACGTCGGAGACTATAACGGTACTGTTTTCAAAAGCTTGCACTTTGAAACACGTTTTCAAAAGTTTGTGCTTTCAGGCCATTAAAACGCTGTTGTCATGTAAATGAACGGTCAAAAGCTCTGATACGCTCGTCTGATAGAGAGAGACATTATGACACACTAACCTTGCTGCTAGACCAAACTGTCTGATGGTTTTTGACCAGGGCTGGGTTTCCCAAAAGCATCGTAAGCTTAAGTTGGTCGTAGAATGATTGCCACCAATGGTCTCTACGATCAACTTAGGCTTGGAATGTATGTTTTTGGTCCACATCTCCTACTTTGTGAAAGTTGTCATTTGATAGAAGACCTGCTTCAGATTTTTTTTAAATAGGCCTACTATATGCACCAATCAAATATATTACCCTAACTGCTGCTTATTAAATACATTTATGTGACAATTGAGGTGATGAGGGGAATGGTTATCAGGTGTACAGAAAAGTATCATAGAACCATGGTATTCTCAGAAGTGCCATGCATGGATTACCAAGTAAATACCATGGTTTATTTCAAAGTACAATAGTATTTAATATAATGTCCATATGTATTTCAAAATACCATAGTAATGATCTTATTCCATCACTGTACCATGGTACTGCCGCAGTACTTTTTTGCAAAAAGATTAGTAAACACAATGGTAATTTATGGTTTTAATTAATGTATTGAAAAGATAAAGGAGATTTCAGCAATGTTAAACAGAATGAATGACCAAAAACACAGTATTACTATATAAAAAAACAACAACATTGTACCATGTACAAAAACATGGAAATACCATGGTACTTTGATATATATCGTGGTACTGAATGTTTACATTGGGATTTACAAAAAAAGCCCCTGACTACACACCTATGGTGCTACCATGATTTTTGGATGTGTACTATGGTTTTCTTAGTTACCTCGGAGCATCATCATGTAATGGTATATGAATTTCTGGACCATATTAGTAGTAACATCGTATTACCATCTGTACTTTTTCTACTTCAAAGAAAACCATGGTACTACTATCATAGTACATGTCCACAAAATTCAGTATTGCTTAGGTAAATATCCCAATAACCATTATTGCCATAGCACCATGTGCAAAACCACTGTACTGTGCTTAAAAACATAAAAATGCCATGATATACCATACTGGCTGCCATTTGTATTTACACACTTTTTTTTTTTAGACCATGGAATTTCCTTGGACTAGCATAGTATTTCCATATGATACTGTACCATGGTATTGCCACAGTACTTTTTTTGTAAAGGCATGCAAGGTACAGAGCATATACCATGAAATCGCACTATTGCTATGGTAAATGACCATTATTTCCACAGTACCATTTCCAAAAACATGGTAGTAGTTTTGTTATTCACGCTTATTGCTCATTCAGTGGTGGTACTAGGCTTGTGGTCGTGGAAGAGGGGAAGTAATGTTCTTATGTTGTTCAGTCTACAAAGGGATATTTCAGTGAGATCCGCTTCCTTCGGCAGCTAGTGAGTTTGTTCACCCAGAACTTGGTATGTAAAGCAGGAAGCCCAACGGATGAGGACAAACGAAACCCTAAACTTCCATACAGCTCCAGTTCAGTTCAGGTCCTCTAGTAGAGTTTTGATTTTCCTCCTATAAACAGGTTTTCATCGAGATGAATGTCCTCTCTGTTCCAGCAGTTTATATCAAGCTATTTCATGAGCGTTGATTTTATTTTAAACCATGTCAGGTTGCCAGTTGGTAAACATCATTATTTTGAGGTGCCGTCTTGTTGATACTGTGGTTTGTGTTCCTTCATAAATCAGTTTAAGGCCGAATAAATGGACTCCTCTACTCTGACCCCATGTTCTTCAATCATAAGCTTTTTTTTTCAGGAAAGTCAGGTCTTAGCTGTCCCTAATATGCCACGATCATAAGAAATGACAAAGTCCAGAGGGTAAAGAACTTAAAATATCCGAAACATTCCTCACTCCTTCATTTATAAATGAGCACTCGGGAGAGTATTCGCACTGTAATCAGGCCAAGTGCTTTGGTAAGTTGGGGTGGAGGGATGTTGCATTGATACAATGAGTCAGTGGGAGTAAAATGGAGGAGGCAGAGGATTGTGGGTAGGGGGAGGAATGAGATGGGCATTGCAGAACAGGTTGATCTTTCTCTCTCTTCGTAGTATGAATAATCTTCAAGTCATATCAGAATTATAATGTTTGCTCTTTGAGCTCTGACTTTTTGTGTTGGTGGAAGAGTTGGGGTATATATTTTATGTATTTACAATTTTATACACTGCCCAGCCTAAAAAAAGTTGGATTTAAATAGGCAAAATTATTATTTTTCTAGCATGTTATATTTTTGGGAACAGTTCTTCTAACCCTAATTGGAGTGTGTAGCTTTTCATTTCTTAACCCTTAATGCATGAATGTTTCGCCAATCATTATTACATATTCGGGTCTTTAGCGACCCGGATCTATATCTAACACGAATGGATCTCTACCTGTCGGCTGTCGCGATAATATAATATAGAGTAACAATTCGCCTTTGGCTAAGCCCCGCCCCCCTTAGTTACTGTTGCTACGTCCGACAAACAAACTTCATCTGGGCTCTGGTATCAACATGGCTTATGCTGTGACAGCTCTTCCTGCTGAAAACTTGATCAAACTTTTATAAAGCAGCAAATGTGTCTGATAGAAGTAGGCAAAAGGGGCTCCAATATACGTTCGAAGGCATACGTTCATGACATACAGGTGAAACGCAAGGAACAACAAGGCATCCAAAATAGAGGCAAAAGCATACCGGTCACAGTCAAAATATTAACCACCGCATATCCTTCTAATCGAGACGGAGGCTGGGACTAACAATATCTGTTCATGCAAAGCTGGGTAGATCTCTATTCACTTCTATAATCGTTATTACGAAGCAAACGGACTACGCGAGTATAACGTTGTATTTATTAGCAGCGTGTGCTAGACGACACTTGTCAGGATTTGACTTTGGTTTTGGGAAGGGAAAAAAACTGACACCCCCCTCCAACCTCTCTGGGAAACGCGTATCTGTGTTACAAATGCCCCAGGCACAACATTTAACCATATTTTTGATAAAGCTACGACAGTAATAGCCTGCCGAGACCAAAAATATGAGACGCCTGTGTTAAAAGGCAATGGAGCACTGTGAAAAAGTGTCGGACCACTGTGGGAGCTCGTTCTTGGCTGCGCTGTGATTGGTCAATCTACATTCTAGGGTGTGGCTTAGCCAAAGGCGAATTACTGAACAATAACATAAAGCATATTTTGTTACATTTTGGAACTTGGAATGGTTCAGTTTGCGCAGATGTTTTATACAATCATTACTGTCCTCGTAAAAGCTCATTTCCCAGTACATTAGCATCTGGCTCATATTCGCAATGTCAAACATATTCTCAAAACTATCATTTTCAACTTAAAAATATCTTAAAAATCAATATTTTGACCCTATACAATTTTTACAAAGCTGAATTTTCAGCATCATTACTCCAGTCTGCAGTGTCACATGATCCTTCAGAATCATTCTAATAATTTGCTGCTCACGATTTTTTTTTTTATTAATGTTGTAAACAGCTGTTTAATGTTTTTGTTGAAACATAATTTTTCCCCCCGGCATTCTTGGATGAAAAAGAATTATTTTGTAATAATATAAAAGTCACTACTGTCACTTTTGATTATTTTAATGCACCCTTGTTTTTAATTAAAAGTAATTGTTTCTTTCAAGAAGTCTTACTGACCCGACTCCCAAGGCAAAGACGGCAGATTTCTCCAGTATTTATAGACCTCTGAATAATAGACCTCTATAAACCACTGATTTATAAGTGGTTTATATTTATAAGTGGCAGCCTTAGGTGACAAACCTACATTTCCCATATTTCATTATGGCAGATGAAGCATCAAAATGACTTGTGTGCTCCCCTTGATGAAGTATAGCAATAAAACTTACACCGATTTATAAGGGTGACAGTCTCGGGTGACAAACCTACATTTCCCATAATTCCTTATGGCAGATAAAGCATCAATTACACACCTAATGTGCATCCTTTGCTCTTCACTTTGTTGCACTAGTGTTAAAAGTTTCCTGTCTTTGTGGGGAAGTGCAAAAGAGAGGTGAGAAGGAACTTTCCGGGAGGCGGCACTAGTGCAGGTGGAGCAGGAAGGAAGGGGAAGAGGTCAGACCCTTAACAGGAAGTTGAATGCCAGAGCAGTTCTGATAGATCATCCAAAAATAGTAATGGATTACATTTAATAATGATATATCTGATTATCACCTCAGAATTGAGGGATAATCTAGGAGTCTTCTTCTTCTCACCATTATGACTGCGTTTGAGCTAATTTTCAAGACCTCCCCAAATAAGACCTTGTTAGCATGCTAAAAATATTCCTTGCATTTTTCTGTGTGTTTGTTTGTTACATTACATTAGCATGTGTTTAAGTGTGTGCGCATGTTCTCATTGTGTTGTGCTCCTTGGCCTTTGCTTTTCAGGATAAAGACTCCGAGGGAACAGAGGAAGTTCTGAGCCCCTCAACAAAGGTAAACACACACGCATAACGCCTTGTTGCTTTCAACAGAAATGCTTAAATTTGTTGACGGTGTCCGGAACAATACCATAGCAACACAGTCAGGATGTGATGCAAAAAGATATAAAAAAACTGAATTGCTTTTTTCTTTTTCTTTTTGTTAGTTCTTTGTGAATGGGTGCAATTAAAGGCAAGATTTATAGTTTGATAGTACAGTGTAGACTATAAAGTGTGTGCGTGTTGTGCATAATCTGTTAAATGTTCAGAGAGGATGTGACACATTCTTTCAGAACAATCTGGACAATAGCAAAGCAGTCTTGACTCTTGAGACTAGCAAACATTCAGTGTCCTGCTTTCCTTCAATGGACTGCTGGTAATGTCATGTCAGATTTTATATTATCAAATAAACTATTCTGCGACCAGAATTAAAAAGACAGTTTTTTACATTCTGTGTACATTTTTTGATGTTGGCATGAGCAGCTGGTAAATGCAATAAATAAAATATTAGTTTATCCATTGACTGGTATTCAAAAGTAACTGTGTATTATGATGACATTTGTTTTCCAAGTTAAAGGGGCACTTGGCAACTATTTCAACTTAATAAAACCGTTTAGAAATCAGTTGAATGGTTTAATGACCTGTTCTGGAGAGAATGGTGACTTTCCCCGCTCCCCCCAGCGTTCCCGGGCGGAAAACCAACCTTGCAACATGGGGACTAACGTCCCCGTAAGTTGGAAATAGGAAGTCTCGTGAGAAGCGAGAACGAGACTCGGTAGACATAGCTCCACACAATAAAGTTGGCCGGCTCCGATAATAACAAATGCACATGGGTAGCGGTAGAAAGCGAGGGGAACGCGCGGCAAGTGAGTTTTTTTATGACAGTGTTGTGAAAATATACGCCGCACAGCTGTAGGGGGAGCTCGATGAGAAAACATGCGACAACAAAAGTGAAAATCAGCGAAGAAATGACTAGAGTTGCCAAGTGCCCCTTTAACATAAATCACAAATGGTTCATTTCTGTAAGTAACATTTTTAAAAAGTATTTAAATGACCAAATTCCAGGTGGATAACTACACAACCCATAATCTTGAACAGAAAAATCCAACAATCTGCTGCAAACAAATCAAAGGTCAAAAGAGGTCAGCAGTGATAAATATATATGGGATTTATGTACGTGTATTTATGCAATAACAGAATATAAAACTATTCCGAGAGTTGAAATAAATACAGTACATGTCAAAAGTTTAAAAAAATTGTTTTTAAAATATTATTTTTAATCAAAAATACAGTTAAAGCAGTACTATTGTGAAATATTATTTCTATATTTTAAAATGTAATTTATTCCTGTGATATCAAAGCATCATTACTCCAGTCTTCAGTGTCACATGATCCTTCAGAATTATGCTGATTTGATACTCAAGAAACATTCATTATTATCAATGTTGAAAACAAATTGAGCTATACTTAACATTTTTGTGGATACCATTGATACTATTCAAACATTTGTGGTAAGGTAAAAAAAATAGAGAAATGAATACTCATCAAGGACAAATTAAATTGATCAAAAGTGACAGGGAAGACATGTGTAATGTTACAAAGGATTTCTATTTAATAAATGAAAAAGTATCACCATTTCCACAAAAATATTAAGCAGCAGAACTATTTTCAACATATTGATAATAATAAGAAGAAATGTAACCCCTAGCACCAGCAGCAAATCAGGATCTGAAGGATCATGTGACTCGCGCAATGATGCTGAAAATACAGCTTTGCCATCATAGGAATAAATATTTTTTAAGATGCTGTATATTTCATGATTACTTCATTTGCAAGTCTTAATAGGATCGTAGTTTCACATACTTTTTGCTGCAAATCAATAATTTCTGGTTGGAATTAGAACTCTGAGTTCAACGACGGCCCTGGATATATAGAGTTTTTGCCATTGAAGATTTGTAGGAACTTTAATTTAGTTTTATTTTTGGAATTGACGATTTAGGTGTTTGATTTAAAGAATTGCATACGAAACTGAGTGCCCAGGAGCAAAACTGGCAGCATTTAATGTGCACTTTACATTAGTTGAAATGAATGCTCTGTTTGGACTTGGATGTTCTGTCTTCTGAAAGTTACAGTATGTTTTCATTGCACAATGAACTCTTTTAATCTCAAAGGATCATCATGAGAACCCTTTAACCCTTTAAAGAGGCTAAACGAAAGGGAATTTCACAGAGTTCTGCTGTGTGTCCTCCAGCGACGGCAGGAGCTCAACCTCAAGTTAAAGCGACAGTTGTTTATTTCCGTGCTTTAACAAACGAAGCCGAGATAGGGAGGACAGGACAGATGAAGCGACAGACGGAAGCCAAAAGAGAGTGTTGCGTTTTATTTGAGGCCGATCCTAATGTCTGTTTATCCGATGGAATGAGTAATGTGCTCTAAGACTCCTAATGCTCATAAATGCTAAATAAATGTGCTGGAACTCCTAATAAGAGCCGGCCCCGGCGTAACAAGCGTTTATGTGTTTGCGCATAATAGATGGCATGTTTTAGCACAGTGGAGTGACAGAACACAAAGGTCTTTGGTTTGAAACAAGACAGGGAGTGGCGAATCAAATTAACCACGTGCTTTTACCTTTTTTAGTGTTTGGTAATTTTGTGGTGAGTTTAATTCCTTCAGACATGCAGCAACAAATATTGAATATCTGTATAACACACACAAATGAATACGACTGAACTTGTAGATCTTTACATATCAAGTAAAGATGCTTTCGGGTGAATCTCACAGAGAAATTCTTGTCATATTTCACCCTAAAATAAATATTTAAAAAAATTTAAAATGAGAAATTATGTTTGCATTAAAAAAAATGAATCCCGTTTTAGAACCATTAACATTATTTGCATTACAAAATTTTCATGACTGTAAAGTGTAAAGTCATTCCCATTACTGTAATAATGTAATGAAAATCATCCTATCCGGATTATATTCAATAATAAAGTTTACTTGTTAAAACTTTCTTCATTGGATGTTAGAATGTTTTTCTTTTAGCAGATGGTTTTTGCTATTTATAATTTACCATGTAAGCAAGCATATTTTACACTTGGTTTTTTAATGTTTGGCCGATATTTCCCCAAAAATCGAATTCGATTACTCTAATGAAAACTATCCAGTGCAACAATAACACCATGAAGCACTTAGAAATGTTAATGAGCATTTTTTGTGGATTACAGTAATGAGCAGGGTTACCAAAACTGAAGCTAAACAAACCAACAAAAAAAAGTTGACTGAAATAAAATAAAATATAGAAAACTTCAACTTATTTTATTTCAGCTATTTGCCAAGGCAATATTTCTCATTTTAATTTAGTTTAACTTGATGTATTAAACTAAAACTGAATTAAAATTAATAAAACCTATATAGAACATTTTAAAAATGTCAACTGATTCAAAATATTAATAAAGACTATAATAGTATCACAATGATAATAAAGTAACACTGGTAATAAGATTTTTTTTGTGCTTTATTGTCATTGAAATAATGTAAATGCTCTCTCTCTCTCTCTCTCTCTCATTTATATATATATATATATATATATATATATATATATATATATATATATATATATATATATACATCTTTTTTCATCCAAAATATAATTTCTTTAAAAAATTATTTTAGATTTTGCTGTGAAATATGACCCAACAGTATGATGATAAAATAGTTATCTTCTTCTTTTTTTGGTCAAAGGGAAGGACATTCTGTACAAGTCAGAAAAACGAGAAAGTTGTGAAAGAGAGCTAGAAATTGTGTCAAAGGTTCTTTCCTATATAATAAGCTGCAAATCCAGGCCGGTATTTGAAATCCTGAGGGTCATTCTGGACGCAGGCAGGAGGGAGTCTGAAGGAATGTGTCAGATCACCAAATGACCCAAAACACACACACACACACACACACACACGCGCGTCTGCTCAGATATCCGTCCCTGCAGCCCACTGTAATCAACATAGGCCTTTCCTGTTTTTACTGCGTGATGCCTTCTGTCCATCAGATCCAGCTTTCTGCTCCTGGATTCGAGATGAAGTGTGTCTTTGTGATTAGTTGTCTTTGTGCCAGGCCTAAACCTGCAATCATCCCTTCCCATCTGTATATCCGTCTCACTGAGAAACCAAAGCTGAGGCTTTCTGACACATCACACACAAGCAGTCATTTTACTGTGCGCTGAACCCTGTTATGATTAAACAAGCCATTTCTCTATGGTTTGTGACTATGTTTTTGACTTTTTGTAGGATTCAAAGTTAAAGAAGGTTAAGTCAAAGCGAGAAAAAGGAGACAAAAAGTTGTTTCCGTCTCAGGACGATGAACACATCTTGCTGACAGGAGTCACTGTCTCTCACAGAAGAGGGTAAGACTGGCTTTATTTACTAATGTTAGATGAAGTTGGTGAATGTTTTGGGTAACACTTCAGTTTAGGGTCAAATTTTCTCTATGAACTAGTTGCTTATTAGCATGCATATCACTAGGATATTGGCTGTTTATTAGTACATATAAAGCACATATTAATGCCTTATTCTGTCTATAGTCTATATCCCTTAATATACCAATACCTAAACTTAATTACCACCCTACTAACTATTAATAAGCAGTAATTAGGAGTTTATTGAGGGAAAAGTTGTAGTTAATAGTTAGTTAATAGTGAGATTTGGACCCTAATCTAAAGTGTGACCATGTTTTGCCAGCATCAAAGTTCAATATGTATTTTTAGATGATTATACCCAGTAAGTAGGGCTAGGTAGGATGACCAAAATCTTATAGTATACATTTATGAGTAATGTTATATTACAGTAACATTTTATTTTTCCACAGCTATTTTTTGCTGAAAGGTTAACCTAAAAGTTTATGCTGATGGATGGATGGATGGATGGATGGATGGATGGATGGATAGATAGATGGATGGATGGATAGATAGATAGATAGATAGATAGATAGATAGATAGATAGATAGATAGATAGATAGATAGATAGATAGATAGATAGATAGATAGATAGATAGATAGATAGATAGATAGATAGATAGATAGATAGATAGATAGATAGATAGATAGATAGATAGATAGTTTACTTTGTAGACAGAAATAAAATGCTTAAAATAGAACAAAGAGCTTTCCAGATTATTTGCTTCTTACAGACTTCTCTGCATTTCATGTGTTTGGTGGGAAAATTCAAAGCCACATTATCTAAATCTTTTGGTCTGCCTTTAATTCCTGCCGTTGGTTGAGCCAGAAATTGACACGTTGGACAGCTGAAGCAAACAAAGCCATGTTGTAAAAGCCCCACAGAGCCGCAGTGTTTACAGTCTTTGGGGAAATGAACCAGTGGCTTACTTATCGACTCTACTGTTAAGATACATTTAATCCAACTTTAATATGCAAAGTTGTACACACAGCACCTTTGAGTGCCTAGAAATGAAGATATTCATACTATATGAAATAAAAGTAGAAGTAAATACATCTTTAGCAATGGAAAATTTGACATGTAGGGTTTCGTGCATAAACATAGTGTAACTTTAAATAAGCCACTTAACCATCAAGTGTCTGAAATGGAAACCGCACCCGGGAGCCTGGCCTCTGTCCTTCCTGCTGAAGCATACGTGTATATATATATAATGTATACCGGTATGTGTGTGTTTATGTACGGTGTACATTATTACTGTATTTTTGATCAAACAAATACAGCTTTGGTGGACATGAGAGGCTTCAGAAAACATTAAAAATATATCATTATATATATATATATATATATATATCTAGATATATATATATATATATATATACACACACACACACACACACTCACTACCGGTCATAAGTTTGGAAACATTAAAGTTTTGTTTAACGTTAAACAAAATTTTTTTGAAAGTAGTCTCTTAATCTCACCAAGGCTGCATTTATTTGATCAAAAATACAGTAATACTGTGAAATACTATTACAATTTAAATAACTGTTTTTTTGTTGTAATATTTGTTCAAATGTAATTTATTCCTGTAATCAAAGGTGAATTTTCAGCATAATAACGTCAGTCTTTGGTGTCACATGATCCTTCAGAAATCATTCTAAGATCATTTCTTATTATTATCAATGTTGAAAACAGTTTTAGCAGCTTTTTTTATAACACTGCCACTCAAAACTTTGGGGTAAGTAAGATAATATATATATATTTTTTTTAAATAATACTTTTATTTAGCAAAGGCAAATTAAATTGATCCCCCAAAAAAAGTCAGTAAAAATATTTATGAAATTAATAAATATTACAAAAAAGTTCTGGGGTTTTGGATCTTTTTTTTTTTTTTTAAATAAAGATATTAATACTTTTCGGAAGAGGCATTCAGTTGATTAAAGTGATATCAACTTGATATGTATTATTATGTTACAAAAGATTTCTATTTTATAAATGCTGTTCTTTTGAAATTTCCGTGCATCAAGGAATCCTGAAACAAACTGTATCATGGTTTCTACAAAAAAATATTAAGCAGCAGCACAACTGTTTACAACATTGATAATAATTCAGCTTTGCATCACAGGAATACATTACATTTTAACATATATTCAAACAGACGGTAATTATAATATTAAATTTGAAATATTTCACAATATATAGAATACATATATAAAAAAGTAATGTGTATGTACATATGTTACATACACTCACCGGCCACTTTATTAGGTACCCCATGCTAGTAACGGGTTGGACCCCCTTTTGCCTTCAGAACTGCCTCAATTCTTCGTGGCATAGATTCAACAAGGTGCTGGAAGCATTCCTCAGGGAGTTTGGTCCATATTGACATGATGGCATCACACAGTTGCCGCAGATTTGTCGGCTGCACATCCATGATGCGAATCTCCCGTTCCACCACATCCCAAAGATGCTCTATTGGGTTGAGATCTGGTGACTGTGGAGGCCATTTTAGTACAGTGAACTCATTGTCATGTTCAAGAAACCAATTTGAAATGATTAGAGCTTTGTGACATGGTGGAAGTAGCCATCAGAGGATGGGTACATGGTGGCCATAAAGGGATGGACATGGTCAGAAACAATGCTCAGGTAGGCCGTGGCATTTAAACGATGCCCAATTGGCACTAAGGGGCCTAAAGTGTGCCAGGAAAACATCCCCCACACCATTACACCACCACCACCAGCCTGCACAGTGGTAACAAGGCATGATGGTTCCATGTTCTCATTCTGTTTACGCCAAATTCTGACTCTAACATCTGAATGTCTCAACAGAAATCGAGACTCATCAGACCAGGCAACATTTTTCCAGTCTTCAACTGTTCAATTTTGGTGAGCTCTTGCAAATTGTAGCCTCTTTTTCCTATTTGTAGTGGAGATGAGTGGTACCCGGTGGGGTCTTCTGCTGTTGTAGCCCATCCGCCTCAAGGTTGTGCGTGTTGTGGCTTCACAAATGCTTTGCTGCATACCTCGGTTGTAACGAGTGGTTATTTCAGTCACTGTTGCCCTTCTATCAGCTCGAACCAGTCTGGCCATTCTCCTCTGACCTCTAGCATCAACAAGGCATTTCCGCCCACAGAACTGCCGCTCACTGGATGTTTTTTCTTTTTCGGACCATTCTCTGTAAACCCTAGAGATGGTTGTGCGTGAAAATCCCAGTAGATTAGCAGTTTCTGAAATACTCAGACCAGCCCTTCTGGCACCAACAATCATGCCACGTTCAAAGTCACTCAAATCAACTTTCTTCCCCATACTGATGCTCGGTTTGAACTGCAGGAGATTGTCTTGACCATGTCTACATGCCTAAATGCACTGAGTTGCCGCCATGTGATTGGCTGCTTAGAAATTAAGTGTTAACGAGCAGTTGGACAGGTGTACCTAATAAAGTGGCCGGTGAGTGTACATTATTATTATTGTATTTCTGATCAAATAAATGCAGCTTTGGTGGGCATTAAAAATATATCATTATTAATTATAATAATTATTACTTTATATTACATTTTTAATATCTGCTCTGAGATCTATTGAAATTTGCGTAAGTTGTTTGCTCAGCTATTTAATGTTTTTTTCAGTTATGTAAGCAATAGCAACAATGATAAGAAGTTGTTTAAGTAGAACTTTTTCAGTTTACAATAAATCATTCTCCTTCTTTCTCTTTCTCAGGTCTGCTAAGAAAACCTGGGAGGACGACAAGAGCAAACCGCACACAGAAAAAGACAAAGCACACTGTCTATGGGACAGCATCACCATGACGATGAAGCAAATCACACCTACGAGGAAGATTGATAAGATGGAGGGCTGGGAACCACCTCAGCTGAATGACGGAAAGGAGGAGGAAAAACATGAGCCGGAGAAGAAGAAGAGTGACTCGTCCCCGCTGTCTTCCCCTTTGTCATTGTCTTTGCCGCATTCTCTAGGTTTGCCGTCCTGGGTTGGCTTGGGTTCGGAGGAGGACTCGTCTCGCTACGCTAGTCTGACTGAGTCACAGAACGGCGGCCCTGCCCAGTGGGCGGCCCGGGCAAGAGATAAATTAGCTGCCGTTCGTCGCAGAAGTCCAGCCAGCCTATCAGAGAGCACTTGGGAGGGGCTTAAATGATTTAATATTAATGTTTGTTAGAATGGCCACGCCCCCTTGTATACAACTCGAATTGGACAGCCCACAGATGGGAAAAGTAGGACCCTCAGGCCAAGAGTGCCTGCTCAAAATGCCTGTCAATCAAAAATATTTTTACTTTTATGATTTGATATAAAATACTTTTCCAACTTTTGAATGAAGCTCCTTCTGAGAAATCACTGGATGTATTTGCAGCCGGTGTCTGACGTCACTTACGATTTCTAGATTACTTTTAAAGGCCAGAAATGACATTTAAAGACATAGTTCTCCCAAAAATGAAAATGTTGTCATTTACTCACCCTCATGTTGTTCCAAGCTTGTAGCGAGTTTCTTTCTTCCGCTGAACACAAAAGAAGATATTTTTATGAATGTTGGTAACCAGACAGTTGAGGGTAGCTATTGACTTCCACAGTATTTAGGTTCCACTCATATAGGTTTGGAAAAACATGAGGGTGGGTAAATGATGACAGAATTTTCATTTTTGGGTGAACTATCCCTTTGGTACAGTTCAGGCAAAAATGAAAATCTTGTCATCATTTATTAACCATTGTGTCATTCCAAACCTGAATGACTTACTTTTCTCACTGGAACACAAAAGAAGTAGTTTAGCCAAATGCCCCAGGTATTGTCCATACAATGAAATTGTAGCTGCTAAAAGGACAAGAAAGTATGATAAATATAGTACAAGTGACTTGTGCACTATATTCTAAGTGTTCTTTATTTGTACGATACATTTATGTGAGGAGCAGACCTAAGAATAAGTTGTTGTTTACTGCAATGAACATGTCCCAGGTCATTTTCATTGTATGAAAAAGAGCATTCAGGACATTCTGCTGAACTACTTTTTACAGAAGAAAGTCAAACAGGTTTGTAACGTCATAAAGGTCAAGAAATGAAGTTAGAATGCCCATTTTTAGGTAAACTGTGCCTTTAAATCCACGTTTTATTCGTGGCGACTGGTTTGAGCGAGGCTGCAGTTCCCACCTTCACAGACAGATGGTGCATCGCGTCTCAATCCCCTTAAACACTAAGTGCTGACTAGAGATCAATGCGTTGTAATGTTTATATGGTGGTTCATTGACTCTGCTATGTAGTTAAAGATTGAATGTGAAATGAAGTAGAAACGCCTTCCACTGAGTAGATTTAGAATCGCTACTGCCTGCTGATTCACAATCATAATGTAGGCTACTTACTGTATGCCTATGCAATAATTTCCTCCTCGCTAAAATCCCGAACTACTTGCTATATTGATCATGCCAATGATTGTTCAGTGCTACTTTTCTGTCTCAAGGAAGATAACTTACTGTGGCTTTATACAACATACATGATTTTAAAGGGTTAGTTTACCCAAAAAATGAAAATTATCCCATTATTTACTCGCCCTCAAGCCATCTAGGTGTAGCTATATGACTTTCTTCCTATAGGATGGCTTGAGGGTGAGTAAATTATGGGATAATTTTAGTTTTTTGGGTGAATTAACCCTTTAAATTGACTGTATAATTGCTCGGTCCTGCCCCTGGAGATTTTGACTAATCAAACATACTTAAACCAGCTAATCATTAGTCTTCAGATTCATTTGAGAAAAACAAGCTCTGAAGTAGGTTGGATCTCCAGGAATGGGATGAGCATCCAGATCCCGTTAATAAGACCTCAAGAGCTGTGCCGTTTTATCATGGAGTAGGCCACATTTTTCTTTGCTGTGCCTCGATTTAAAAGTTCCAACTCCCTCAACATGGTAAAAATGACAATCATCATTTATAAGTCTAATATGCAATGTATTTTATATATCAACCTTTTACCAATGCCAAATAAACAGCCTATAATATCTTTGGTTTGCTAGAAGAATGTGTCTTATTGCTGATTTTAGGAGATTTATTTATAATCCGATTTTGAGAGTAAGTGAGTTTGCTGCTCTGTTGTTCATGTTAGCTTTATATAATTAGTCCACAAATGTGATTACATATTAGTTTCAGATTTTTCTCTTTCTATTTGGAGCCTTTGCAAAAGTTATTTTGATTTTATCTTGATACTACTGAATGATTTTCTTTTTCTGTATTATTATGATTTAAATGACAATATCAATATTTTGTAGTTCCAAGGGTTCACATAAGCGTGTGAATCTAAATAAAGAGTTACACTTTATACTTGGGTCTTGTTTTGTTTATTTTTTTTCTCCAATGTTCACTACTGTTCAAAAGTTTGGACTTGGTAAGTTTTTTTTTTTTAATGTTTTTGAAAGAAGTCTGTATTTGCTCAAAATACAGTAAAATAGCTATATTGTGAAGTAATTAACTGTCACCTGCAACCTAAATTTACTTCACTATATTACTATTAAATCCTAATCTAGTCATGACAAACTATATATCGTTGGAAAGGTCTAAGACTCCTTAATAGATATTTTAGCGCTGTTTTTTTTCTTACAAATTATGAATGAACAGTAATATATGAATTTATGACAAGAGTGCGCCTCAAAAAATCGACGTCATTACAGGAGTTTCTGACCTTTGTCACAAAAAGTCGACGCAGACACTTTTAATAATTGAAACTTTGGTTTTTAGTGCTAAAAGTTCATAATAAAACATAATCTAGTATTTGTCAATAAAAAAAGATAAAATTATATTTTAAAAAGTAAAGTAAGAAGTCCTCTAAAAAGTATAATATATATTATATATATATACATTTTTTATTATTATATCACATATTTTAGTAGTTATCATAAACTAGGTATCATTTGAAAGCTTACAAACTCAGAATTCATCCTGTGAAACCCGTTTTGAAATTGGACTTTCCGTTACCATAGAAACGGTATTTTTTATTAGGCCCCTCCCCTTTTGGGCATCATCTTTCATAATTTATTATCAAAACCTTTTCTAATCTTGACAAAACACATATTGTCAGAAAGGTCTGAGTCTCAAGGTTCCATATTTAGTGACAGAAGTGATATTTGGATAGAAATTTAATAATTTGTTATGGCAGAATACATACAATTAAATTCAATGGAATTCAATGGCACCCGGTGGCTATTTTTGGCACTACGCCTAAACAAAATCTCATTGGAACTTCAATTTTTGTGATATCAACTTTAAATTTGGAACACAACTTGGTTAGATATATAGCTTTCATTTTATAGTAATTTTATAGTAAAAAATATTTTGTAAAATAGTTATTTTATATTAAAAAAATATATTAATAAACTATATTTGATTTACTGTAAATTATAACTTCCATAACTTTTTCATACTTTAATTTTTTGAAGTGCTTCCACTTTAGTAATAATCTGCTGATTGTTTTCTTTAAAACAAGACCAAACTTAGGTCTATATTCCAAAGCATTCTTGAATTACAACCATTTAAGTTTGTATAGTGCATTTTAATGTAAATTATCAAAAGGGGGGGTGACAGGTAAAGGGTTAAAATAACTTTTATATTATTTTGTAATTTAAATTTGTTTAATGTGATTTATTCCTGTGATTACTGGTCTCCAGTGTCGCATGATCCTTCAGAAATCGTTCTAATATACTGATTTAATGTTCAATGTTTATTATCAATGTTGAGAACAGTTGCTTAATATTTTTGTGGAAAATGCATTTTTCAGGATTCTTTGTTAAATGGTAAGTTTAAAAACGGCAATTATCTGAAATGGAAATCTTTTCTATCATAATAAAGGTATTAATGTCACTTTTTATCAATTTAGCTTTTCTGAATAAAAGTATTCATTTCTTTCAAATAAAAAAAAAATCTTACTGACCCCAAACTTAAAATAAAAAAAATTGATAGCCATATTCTTTTATTTTTATGATGACATATTTATGCCGTATTCTTTTTTATTTATTTTTTGTCTGTTTGAACCACCTTCCTAATCTCATAACCAGTTGCACCTTTTGTAGCTTCAAAAAACACAGTTGATAAATTTGAGGTTCATTCTCATGTCGTGTGTGTTACCAATGAGGTTCAATCTCGTGTTACGCAGCACGTTTGAGCTTCAGGAAGAACCAATGAGGTTCAATCTCGTGTGTCAAGCATAGACAGTATAAGAAGTGGACAGAGCCATCTCATTGGAACTCAGTTGAGACAGTTGAAGCCCATTTTTAGCGATTTTTGAGCACTTCCGTTCCTGACGCGCAGACTCAAACCGACTCAAACTAAGCTTGATGACGTGAGCAACCTGTCTGACAGACGTTAATCTTCTAGTAGCTGTGCGTGAAAATTGCCAACGTTAATCTTGCAGAGACGGGGAACTTGAGCAAAGAGTTCTTTGGCGTGAGTGAGCAGGAGTAAGTATTCCGTTGCTTTTATGGACTCATTATCTATGGGCTTCTCCCTTGACGGGACGTCCCCCGATTGCCTGTGAGCTTCTCCTCCTGTCTGTACGGTCATTTCTGTACAGCGCGACAGAGAGTCGAGTGGTTATGACGCAATCGTTAGCCTATTTTTACAAAAACTGTTTCTACGGGGCCATAATGTAACATAGAAGGTAATGGAGCCCTTTATACATTGTCGTGTTTCTTTAGAAATAAATAATGGACAAATGGAGTCTTTAAACGCCTCAGATGTAAAGTTATTCGCTGTCAAAGTGACGCCAAAATGAATGGGAGTCAATGGAAATGCTAACGCAAGTGAAGTTCTGCTACAAGATGGCGGCACCCGGCCGGCTTCAACTTCCGGTCGATGGATTACCCCCTTGGGTGTCAAGCAGGTTCGGTTGAGCTTCTGTGTATGTTCGCTGATCAAAGTTTAATAAAAGCCTAATTAAATCTTTTCACTGTAAAGCGATTGTGTCTCTTCAGAAAATTTGGACTAAACCATAGACTGTAAAAAATGGACTTAACCAGTTGGACTTTTACGAACTCTTTATGAACTTTTTGAAGCGTCAAAGTTGTAGTTGCGTAGCTGTCAATGGAGGGGCAGAAATCGCTCAGATTTCATCACAAAGTCTAGCTCTTTATTATCAATGTTGAGGAACAAAATGATTTATAAACGATTTATTTAAATTTTCTGTGCTAATTTGTGAACTAAAATAGCTGATTTAATTATTTTACAATTTTTGAAAGGAGCTGAGGAGACTGCTTTCAGATAGATGGAAACAAATGTTTTTGGTTTTTTTTCAAAAGTTTTAATTTTAGATAATATTTCTGGCAAATGCTTGATAGTACCAAACACATCCTACAGTTCAGCAGCCATTTCAATAACATTTATATTAGAGTAATAGTAAAGGAATATTACAAAGTTCAGAGAAAGGATATAAAATACATTTGTTCATAAATAGCAAAGCTTACATTAGATTTTCCATCTGCCCTCACGACAGACTTAACAAAAGTGTATCGTAAAAAGTTGTTTTGTGCAGCAAATGCAAATGTAGACTTTAGTGTTGACGCATCAAATACATACGCACAGCACGACAAGACAACACAAGAACTCACATAAACATTAACCTACGACTATTTCTGACGTGCATTCCATCGGTACAGAAATGAAAATACATCCACGAAAAGACAAGATAACCTCCGCTCAGGATCTCCCACGCTTTTCCCATCAGTTCGTCTTTCCCAAAAGCAGGTTTGTTTCGCTTTTTTGCTTTTAACACACAATCCTTCCCATATCCCGCCTCTTTTCGCGTGCTCGAAGAACAGATGAACACAACGGGGAACAAGAAAAAGAAATTAACACTAATATTATGACATCTTTCCATGATAAGCCCTTAAAATTTGAGCGAGGCAAGAGAAAATTCGATCATTCGTTACATTGTCAGACTCAGAGGATTGAACTTTCACACTTTTTAATCATAAAACAACCGTCTGGGAAACGTAAAGGAGAAGAAACATGGTTGACACGGTTGGAGCACAGAGTGGAAAAAGGTTCAGAGTCTTGGTTAGAGGTGTTTGTTTGCAGGTGTTCCAGAGGAGATGGGAAGGCGAGAGGTCCGAGAACATTCTGAATTTCAGAACTTAAAGAGGTCTATGAAGTGCTGGGGAGAGACGGGGGTGAGGCAGCTGTCGGGATCGTTGGCCGTGCAAGGATGTCCCGAGTCCTGCGATGGAAAGAGAGGTCGGTCAAAATCAGGAAAAGTCAGTGCTTTTTGTCCATGCAAAAGTTGCAGCCACGTTAGCTATGTTTCCAAACATTGAACGTATGCATAAAATAGGAATATCGCATAAAACATTTGCGAATAAAGCACTGTTTCCATCCCATGTGATCAGGAGAACAAAATCGCCACTTACTGGGAAATTGGCGCAAAATGTCAGTAATAAAAATGAAAGTTGCTACAATCGAGGAAGCCACTGTGGCTCTTATCGTATATCATAAATGACTTGCTGAAACGCCATAAACACTGTCATGTTATCTTGCGTTAAAGGAGAACCCCGGTCAATTTTAACATTGAGCTAATTTTTTTGTACATTTGGAGTGCTGTCAGTACAGACAAAAATCGGTGTGGCCTACACCGTGCTATCCTCTTTTTAAAATTCGCACCCTGTTGACTTCAATGGGGCAAGTTCTAAACCTGTAGATGTGAAAGATATTAATAAAAATGATGTTAATTCAGCCAGCTCGCATACCTGTATTTACTTCCTGTTTTCGTTCGAAGTCCACAGTAGTCGATTGTTGAGTTCGCACGCGCGCGATCATTGGTAACTAATCAAGGGGGTAATCCACCAGCCGGAAACTAAAGTCTCCCCGGGCGCCGCCATTGGCTAACAAGCCTTCACCTGCTGTTAGCATTCCATTGACTCCCATTCATTTTTGCGTCACTTTGACAGCGAATAACTTTACATCTGAGGCGTTTAAAGACTCCATTTGTCCGTTATTTATTTCTAAAGAAACACGACAATGTATAAAATGCTCCAATACCTTGTATCTTATGTTGTGGCCCCGTAGAAGCAGTTTTTGTAAAAATAGGCTAACGATTGCGTCATAACACGCGACTCTCTATCGCATAGAAGAGAAATGACCGAAATGACAGAATTAGAAGCTCACTCGCAATCGGGGGACGTGGAGGCATAAAGTCAAGGGAGAAGCCCATAAAGAGTCATAAAGTTGATCCTGCTGCTAGCTCATGAACAGCTAAAACTCACGATCTCCGGCTCTGCAAGATTCAGAAGGGAATGATTCAGATTCCTCTTGGCACCGCTACTAGAAGACGTACAACTGTCAGTCAGGTTGCTCACGTCACATCTACGTCTTCAAGTTCAGTTTGAGCCTGCGCAGTTCGCTTGGCAATCAGGAAGTGAGTGCTTCTATTTGACTTCACTTTTCTCCGTTGAAGTCTGTGGGGTCGCTGTGTCCATTTCTTTTACTGTCTATGTAACTAATATAACTAACGATCGCGCGCGCAAACTCGAAAATCGACTACTGTGGACTTCGAACGAAAACAGGAAGTAAATACAGGTATGTGAGCTGGCTGAATTAACATCATTTTTATTAATATCTTTCACATCTACTGCAGTCAGATTGACCGTGGTCACTCTTAATAACACCACTCACATGGCTGTGCACTTGTAATGACAAATCAAGGATGTTAAGAGGCTAAAAGCAGGTTTAGAACTTGCCCCATTGAAGTCAACAGGGTGCGAATTTTAAAAAGAGGATAACACGGTGTAGGCAACACCGATTTTTGTCGTTTTTGTCTGTACTGACAGCACTCCAAATGTACAAAAAAAAATGAGCTCAATGTTAAAATTGACCAGAGTTCTCCTTTAAGATGCCTGATGTTTGGGAATGCAATCATGTGACCGTTCTGGGAGGGAATTAAACCAAATCAGACAGACTTTGGATCAGGCAATGAAATCGGTCCACTGGTTAGTCCAGTTATCTGATCACATCCTCTGTTGAGGCAAAGTCACATGGGTTTTTATGTTGCGCATCAAGGGAATTATTCGGTAAATGTGTTTCCATCATAGTTTATGAGCATGTCTTCTTATATCGGATAAAAATATTATCTGCTTCAATTGAGCGCATAAGATTTTTTGAATTTATGCTCATCTTGGCGTTTCCGTCCAGCATTTTTTTTTTTTTTTTAATTCGAATAAAAATAGGTGGATGAAAACATAGCTACTGTTAGGCTGCTAGGGTTCCTCTATCAATGTAAGTCTATGGGATTTTGTTGCCTTTTTATCATCCGTCAGACAAAAATTCTGATAGAATTCTAATATTCTGATTCGTAATTCTAATAGATTAGAAAAGGTCAAACACACCTGAAGTGTAATACTCAGTGTTAGTGATCTGTTCTAATTCCTAACTCTTAAGTATAAGCAAAAATTATAGTTACTGAAACTGTAAGCATATTTGAGTGATCAGCAGAGATGAGCATTAACGCATGTGTCCACCAAAGCATTTTTTTGCCAGTTGAAAACTGGCTCTTCTGAAAATGCCTTGCTGTGTTTTTTTCAGTTGAGATGCTATGTGCTGATGCGTAAAATCCGTGGAACTGTTACTAGTATCTGATTTCGCAAATAGTTTGTTTCTGAATATAAAAATGCCGACACAATGTAACACACCTGCGCTGGCACTAGTTTTGGATGAAGAGATGTGCTTGTTGTTGTCATTTGTTATCGTTGAACAAGCAGAATGTGACAGTTGGTCAGTGTGGTATTTGTCCCGCACCTCCTCCACTGTGATTGGACGGCTGGGTAAAAATTGACAGTGATGAGCGCTGCGTTTTACTCAAAGTTGAACTCTCTTTAACTCTGCGACCGGTAAAAAAAAAAAAGAAAAAAAAAAAGAGCACTCCGAGTGAAATAGACACTCAGCACCTCATCACACTGCTGCCGTTTTAAAAACGCAGTGCTCCCATAAAAACAAAAAAAGCTTTGGTGGACACACAGCCTTAATGTAAAACGTTGATGTGGAACATACAAGAAAGCAAATGGGAAAAAAAGACATTCTACAAAAAAGATAAATACATCTACTCAAATATTAAGAATACAAACGAGACAGATCAAGTCCAGTTGATTTGAATGGATTGAAGTGTAAGAAAGAATAACGGGCCGAAACAGAAAAAGACGACAGGTGGAGAGAAAAAGAAAAAAGGACTGATGAAACAAAACAAATTTTATTAACAGACAATGATTTCAAAAAGCTGACACATTAATATCAGATCTAGCATGTACCTTAAAGATCAAAGCCAGGTGCCTGTCCTTTGGGAGATAAGGGACCAGGAGGAGAACAGGAAAATAATCAAAGGTCAAAGGGTACAAGAAGAAGATCTAACCTAAAACTGTTGAAAGTAAACTTTTTGAAGTGAAAATATGTATGGTAGAACTAACACTTCAGCATCTGTCATCATTTATTTAACTGAGTGTATTGTCATTTTTAGGTGAACTATTCATAATAAACTATCCATAATTATACAACCGCTGAAAAGTTTCGGGATTTTGGTAAGATTTTATTTATTTTTTAAAGATATTTATACTTTTATTCAGCAAGAATGTATTAAATTGATCAAAAGTGACAGTAACGACATTACAAAATATTTCAAATAAATGAATAAACAAACGTTATATTCATCAAAGGATGCTGAAAAACATTTACAAAAAACTGAATTAGAGTTTCCACGAAAATAATAAGCAGAACAACTGTTTTCAACCATGGTAATAATAAGAAATGCTTCTTGTGCTGTAAATCAGCATATTAGAATTTCTAACACTGGAATAAATTACATTTATTTATATTTTAATTTTTTTTTTTAATCACTGAAACAAACTGATGCTTATCTATTAATATGTGTGTCTATAATGGGTTTCTGACCACAAACTGCAGTTCTAGACTAGAAGATAACAACACTGGGCTTCAACAAGGGAAACATTTGAGAAGAGCACTTATATCTAAATATCATCCGGATGGATGTCCTACTGTTTATTCACAGACCAGAATGTTTGACATTTAAAAAGGATTTCTTACGTTCCAGAAGAGGATGCTACAGTGCCTGCAGAACTGCAGAGTGTCTCCGTACTGTTCTTTCTGAGGGTAGTATTTCTGAAGTGTGAAAAACATCAGCTTCCAGTCCACATGGCCCTTCTCTGACAGAATCAAGTGCCTGCAGAACTGAACACACACAAACACAGTGACTTCTTCTGTGACTTCTGCTGAGAAACAGACCTCTCTTGCACACCAGTGGTTTATAGGCCTGTGTGCATGATGCATAGACTGTGTAAAAAAGAGGGGCCGTGCATCTCTGCAACCGTCGTTGCCGATCACGTCGTTCAGAGGCCGAGTCTGCGCAGGAGTGATCCTGAGGTGGAGCCGATGTTGTGAGAAATCGGGTCTCCCTTAGGACCCTGAGTGGTTTAACTGACTTTTAATGGGTAGTATTTTTAGCACCTGATTACAATTCCTGCAAATTCACGTTATGATCTATATCGTTTAAAATGCGTTATAATTACCATTGATGTATTTTAAATTACATGGTTCATTTACTAGCATATAACTGAAGCTATAGGTTGTGAAATCAAGCATTTCTCATTCTTACTGTTTGAGAAATAATCCGATTAGCCTGCTAGCTTAGCTTATATTATTTTAGGTATTTTTTTGCTTCCAATATAGTTCCCAATTACATGTTTCAAATTAATGATGCTTGTGTGACCATAGAATGACAATTAATGTATTAAAAATGTTTTATATACTATACCACATTACAATTATTGTGTACAATTAATATTAAATTACTTTTACAGAACATATGGTATGTTGCAACAATCCTTATCCTTCTATACCTCATTCCTTCTATATTTCAAGCATGTTTTAATGTAATAAACATCATACAATAGGGTTATAAATTATAATTAGTCAAGACATTGCGACAACAACTTTTGATCAGGCATTACCGCCTGGGTCCTAAAGGAGACCCAATTCCAGGGGGAGGGGGGGGGGGGGGGTGGCAGCTGTCAATCATGACGCTAAACCCCATTTTATAGCATCAAATAACTAACTAAAACCAAACTTACTGGGAAAACGAAGACTTGAACATGCGTCAAATGATGAGAACTGCCTGAAATGACAGAAACCATTTTGGAATTGTTTGTTTGGCTCGAATCCCATTCAATTATAAGGAGAGGGTGGGGTTTAATATCTATACTGCAGCCAGCCACCAGGGGGCGATCGAAATGCTTTGGCTTCACTTGCCAGGGCTTGTGCGGCACACTTGGCATGATGCCTCTGTACTGCCATCTTGTGCTCAAATTAAGCAGCTTACTCAATTTTCAGCCATTCTGAATCTCCAAAATGATTCATATAAAAGAATCTCAGACAAAACCTCATTCATAAGTGCCTAAACAGACGTTCATATCTGGGTGATACTTCAATTGGGGCCACCTTTGACCACTTGAAATCTTGAAAAAATAAATCTTGATATAGTACTTGAGATGCTGTGTGTGATGGAAAAACATCCAATTATGAGTGACTTAATAAATTCTTATTCCTCACCTGTTTCTCAGCAAAATGAAACTGGCACAGTTTTTTCCACAGTTGCCGGTCCTCACTGAGCATGTGCAGAGTTGGTGTGGCTTGTCCCAGATTGATGATGTCACAGGCATCAGTAAACTTGTACAAAATGTTGTTTTGCATGAGCAAAGGGAGGTCGCTCAGTGTCATCCCATTTGAAACTTGCTGCAAAGAAACATATTTAGCGTTATCTATGTAAATACAAACAGAAGGTTGTTGTCAAGTATAACCACAAGAAATACAACAGATTGAACAGTTCACTTTGGTCCTAAAAGTTAATCAGACAGCAATCTTAAATATACTTTATTTATATAATTTAATAATATATATATATATATATATATATATATATTTAAATTATATAAATAAAGTATTTTTAAGATTGCTGTCTGATATATTTATATAGGATAGGGTGACCTGACCATACGTCCTCTTTTTCCCAGACATGTCCTCTTTTTGGACCAAAAAATGCATCCCGCCGGTATTTCTAGATCGCCCAAAATGTCCGGGATTTGGCTTTTCTATGTTTACATGCACACCTTTTGTTTCAATCGGACAGAATTCATTCAGATTGATGAATCTGAATGTACTGTTTACATGAACGATAAACGTGATCGGGTTGATGTGCGTTATTGCATTGCTTTAGGTCCCGCCTTCTCGCACGGCACCATTGGTCGGTCGGTCATGTACGTAACGCAAACATTGGTCAAACTGCATCTCAATCATTACCCTCAGCACCACGGCAACAGCCAAGAGACACAGAGCAGCGCTTGTTTGTCAACAGTGGCACATGACTCCTGAACAGCGTAAAAAAAAAGCCCAAATGTAAATTCACAGATGATTTACAGAGACAATTCCTGTGTTTTCGTCTCGGTCGGGATCCGTGTGAAGCAGAATGCACGACCTGCAAAGCTGGCACGTACGTGTCATAAAGGTGCTAGCGACCTCGAAGCCCACATAAGGAAAGTATACAAGAGAACATCTGGAGGACTGAAATTATTTTTTACTGAAATAGTGGGGGTTTTTAAGGCAACTGATTTTATTTTATTTTATTTTAACCAATGGTCATGAAAAGAAACAGTGTCGAGTAAAAGGTGTTAAAAGCTAAACTATTTTTTTTTTGTGTCATTATTTTATTGTTGCAGGCCAAAAGTTGAATGGAAAGATGTATTACTACTTTATGTATTAAAGTTCAATAACATAGTTGCAAGGTTGTGAATGCATTTGTCAAGCATTTGTTGATGTATTCACCCCCTCCCCTCCCCCTTTTCTGAAGACTACAATATGGTCACCCTAATATAGGATAAATGATATCCTATAGGATATTATTTATATGAATTAGTCATCCCACAACCAACAACATGTGACTGAAACTGACTAGTCCATTTATATAAATGTATTTTTTTATCTTTCATTTATTTATTTTTGATCAAATAGATATAGGTAGATTTTTGAAAAAGATTTTTGCACTTCCCTAACCCATATACACACTGTGAAAAAGACTACCTTTGGAATTTGCAAATTGTTGAGCTGCTGTTGCCAGATTAAGATGGTTTCCAAACGGCAGACCCAAATGTTGATGTTGCCGACCAGCACAGACTTCCCAACTTCTCGGATGAGGATGCAGAGGGTGGAGCTTAGATCATGCAGCAACGCCTTGATCAGTCGAGGGTTCTGATGGTCAACCAGAACTGCCAAACAAACCAATAGCGAAGGAATCATTGCCCATTTTTAATATCATTTTGTAGAGATGCACATATTTCAGGCCAGTATGGCTTCTGCATGAAAGTGTTCATTCACAGAAAAAGGAGTCTGTGAATAATGCTGAAAGACCAGCTCACCTTTTCTCACAATCTTCTCCAGGACATTAAAATAGTTTTTCTGAGCAGCTCCACTCAAAGACGTCAGCTGGGACTTGGCAATCAACTGGAGAAGCTAAGAGTGAAAGAAACAGAGAGGGTGAAGTGGGAGAAAATAGGCCTTTATCACAGTCCGTGTGTCATCCTCACATCCGGCTCCGATTAGTAGCGTAAACTAATTTCCTGCATTATTGTCAATGGACGGACGCCAGTTTTGAGAAGAAAATTAAACTACCGGTAATTTAGTGGAACTTAACAATTAACAATAAACGTCAATATTTAAAACTGTTTATCTAGACTTACATAATACCCTAGTATGTATGTCATCTTTCATTTGATGTAACATTATCCGAGAAACTGCCAGTCATGAGATAAACGAGCAGCACGCAGCTCAAGTTACTGCCAAAGGAATAATCGGACTGATTTCATTTTATTTTTAATGTTATTTTGTTTATTTTTGCATTACATTACCACCCATTTTTGTCAACAGTACAAATCCAATCATTGCACTTAAACACGGAGGGTATGACACGTTTACGATGATCAAATCAGTTATAGGAAAACCTGCTGGAAATATTCCTTTATTTAAACAACTTCAATCTGATCTAATTATTGATGATTGCATCGTAAAGTAAGGGTTGTCTGATTTTAATGCTCTTCAATGTGATCGGTTGTTTGTATTGTATTATTGCAGCTCTGTAATAAAATAAAGTGATCAGACTCTGATACAGTATGGCTTGCTTTAAATCACTGAATATGCGTCGGAATCAACACCATTTTTCTTTGTTTCACAATACTCAATTAATGATTGTAAACTGAGGATGGTGTCTTTAGAAGAAGTATCTGTGCTGAATTTTACATAAAAAAATCCCTATGAGCCATTTATACAGGCTTCAGCGGAAGGTTTTTCCGCTTTTCGAACACGGAAGTGTGATAAAGGCCTGTGATTTCAATAGAGAGAGGTATTCAATTGTATTCAGCAATTGTTCAGCAGAGATCAGAACATCTTACTTTGACAACATAGTTGAATCGCCGCACATCCTGAATGGCACTGGAAAAGTCCAGACGATTGAAGGCCTCACCAAGCGTACAGTACCCATGTCTCTGGAACAACAAACACACGGTGCGCATTGAATGAGATTGGAAAAGAATAATGGCAGAACTGTAAATTATAAACAATGACATTGTTTATTTGCTACTTTTTGAGTCTTGTACGCATTGATGCTATGACATAATTCATCTCACCTCTCTCGTACTCTCCTTCTGAACGTAGATCCACCTCTCCTGGAACAAAACTAAGAAAAAGGATAAAATATACTTAACCCATATATTACATCCTTAAAGGGATAGTCCACCCAAAAATAAAAATTACGTCATCATTTAGTTTACAAACTTGTATGACTTTCTTTCTTCTGTTGAACACAAAACAAGATATTTTGAAGAATGTTGGTACAGTTTTGATTCCCATTGACTTCCACTGTATGGACAAAAAATACAATGGAAATCAATGGAAACGGAAACTCTTTGGTTTGTCAACATTCTTCAAAATATCTTCTTTTGTGTTCAGCAGAAGAAATGCATACAGGTTTGGAACCACATGAGGGTGAGTAAATGATGACACAATTTAAATTTGTGGGTGAACTATCCCTTTAACTGCTTAGGTTTTTATTTGCATTTATCTGTAAGTGGGTTGGATGTGAAAAAAAAATACTACTTTTAAATTTGTAATTACACAGATCTCTGGAAAAATTTATTCTGATTGGTCCAATATAGCATTCTGTGGTCATATATTTTGTATAATGACCACTAAACCCAAAAAACTAAGTATGAAGTAATTAAGCATTATGTAAAAATATGTACTATTTACCAATTATTACACAGCTCTGGAAAACTTAACTCTGATTGGTCAATTGTGTATAATGACCACTGAACTTTATAATGGCCCACTGTTCCAGAGATTCTAGCTCTCTGTTAAAGGGATAGTTCACCCAAAAATGTAAATTCTGTCATCATTCACTCACCCTTATGTTGTTCCAAACCTGTACGGGTTTTTTCGTCTGTTGAAGATATTTTGAAGAATTTTGGGAACCAAACAGTTGACGGTAGCCATTGACTTCCATAGTATTTTTTCCTACTATGGAAGTCATTAGCTACCGTCCACACAGTTTGGAACAACTTGATGACAAAATTATAAATTTTTGTATAACGACTGCTAAACTGCATAATTGCCTATTGTCCAAAGAAACTCTAATTCACTTTGAAATTTGAGATTATTGTTGTAATTAAGTGTGAGTGTGATGCAATTAAATATGATGTAATATTTACACTGTGACTTAGTGTTGTTGTTGAAAAAGTCCTTTTTTCTCTTCTTGGCAGCTACTTCACAGACATCTCCCATGTAGACGTTCTCCTTGTTGTCGTTGTCCAATCTGGAGAGTTAATAAGGCAAAGTTAATCACGACAATCCCAAAATAAGCTTTAGGCATTACGTTTACATTAAAGGCATCTTGCAGAGGCTCCTATTCAGAGCGACCTACAAAAAGTATTATATCATGTGATCAACAGATGGCAAGCATGCATTTAGACCATTAGACTTTGCAATTTAGATGCTGCTAGGAGTACTATTTAGTAGACATAAACCTGACAGAGAATACAATAAAACCTAGTGCAAATAAACAAGCCAATGCAAGTTCTTTTTAATTATTAATCCAAATATTGGTGAATGAGGCGAGTCCTAAAGATCTGAAGACGTTTTAGCTTACACAACGCACACAGGTGAGTGTTCGGTCTATCGTCTAGTGAAATTTAACACACAGACATACGATGCAGATTCACACTAAAGCTATCCAAACAACTACTTGGGTCCCCACATAGCAGAAACCAGACAACCACGGACGTTTCCTCAGTCTGACCAACCTCAGGTCGGTTTCCATGACAGCACGGTCAGACTAAGGATCGTATCAGTATTTTGTGTCTGAATACACACAAAACGAGTCTGTTCTTCACTACTCCAGACAATAACCACAGGCGGTAACAATAATAACACATTTCTAAACACGGATACCTGACTTCCCACACATGACGCATACACACTTCCTTTTTAGTTTGTTCCTCAATGCTTTCTTTGGGTGGTGTAGCCTTGTGGTTAAAGCTCGGAGGTGCTTTAAGGTGAAAGGTTGCAGGTTTGAACCCCAAAACTATCACCCCTAGATCAAGATCCAACAATCACTCCACATTATATGGATTTATTTCATAGCATTTCTTACTCTTCCAAGCCAAGTTCATTGATGTTATCTCCCAAGTTGTGGCTGAAATATTCAAAGCGTTTCCAGCCATCCTCAGTTTTGATCCAGCTCCAGCCTGGTGATCTCCAGTCTTGGCCCAAGAAAGGCATCTTCTTCCACCTGCTCCAAAAACCAGAATACAAGAGACTCTTGTGATCTGATCTGACAACACACAATAACAGTCATTCTAAAAAGACTTATTTCACAATCTTGATGTACAACATTATCTTTGAAAAAAACAAACATTTTCAATTTTGATATTAATTTTTAAATTGCATTTAAACTCTGGCTTCTGTACCAACTAGCAGCCTACGTTACTGTCAACAAATTTTCTCAAATGCAAAGCCTGCCAAGAACCGTATCTTTCTAAACGTCGATAAAACACTAAAGACAGCTTAAATCTCTACCTCTATTGCTGTTTTACGCGCAAAGTCATGTATTTGCATTGATAACGGACGTATATTTAACTTTACTTACAGTGATTCCTTTGTTATGGTGATAATTTTCTGCTTTTATTTGAATATTGACGGAAGTAAACAGTCAGAAAAGCGGAGTGTAAGACACGCCTCCCGTCGATCGTGATTGGCCATCGTATTTGTATTTATTGTGTTGCTACCCGGAATTCCCAAGCTGATTGGTTCGTGACGCTGTCGATCACTCGCCAAATTATCCCGAGCGCTCTGTCTCTGCAGCTTCTTGCACGTGACACGGACGTTGCACATGTTGTCATGTTTTGATTTTGTAATGGGGGAAGGGAAATGGATAGAATGAGCGATGGAATAATAGACTGACCAATCATGTTGGATAATAACATCACAAAATAAACATTTCCACTGCTTGGTTTTGGATATAAGTAGCCTATAATATAGGCTAGGTTTATGTGTAACCCCCTCAGCCTGCAGTGAGAAGGCTAAAGAGCTTTATGAGAGAAAATATAAAAAGAAAAATCAAGTTAAAATTAAATTATTAAAATGCACAGCAGCTGGAAAAAGTAAAAATGTTCTTCTAATTTGTAAGGTAATTTTGTTTGTTGAATTAAATCTTTATTGTATTTTAACACTTATTTACTTATACTGCATTTTTTATATTGTATTCGATTTATTTACTTATGTAGCCTATTTGTTTGAGTTTCATTTACCTTGAAGTCTTACCCAAAAATCACAGTAGGCTAGTCAACATTTGAAGGGGATCAAAAACGTTTATCAAAGTCCTAAGACAAGAACGGCTATTGTTCAAAATTTATAACTTTGATGAAAGGTTTTGATCCACTTCAAATGTTGAATAGTTTTCAACACCTGACACATAGAAAAAAAAAACTTGTCCTGAGAACACATTGCAAATAAAACCTGCCTTCATTATACTGTACACTTGTCAATATGCTTTCTTTGTGTTCACTTGTTTACTCTATTACCAACAAATGACAGAATTGGATATGTCTTTATGTTTATATGGAGAACAGAATTCAAAACAATTTCACAACAAGATTTTGCAGCATAGGTGATGACTATACAGACAACAATTTATGGTAATAGAGGTTTGACTCAAAGCCCTTTCTGATATCCTTGTGACATGTGACTCATGTTTTTGCCAGGTAAAAACCCCACCTAGATGAAAGTCCAAACCGAGCTGAGAAGTCTAAGTTACAGTCCATCCATGCTGCATAAATAATCATTTGCATGCATTTACCAAGTAACTTATTTGTGTGTATTGCCAATGAAGAATGGTATCATTTTTAACTGTACCAATAAGGCTGACTCCTATATCATTTGAACAGAATGGACAACAGCTAAATTGTAACACTATTTGAAGAGTATTTCGTAATTCATGATTATCTCAACAGAGACAAATTCCAAAAACTCAGGACAGTCATATCTTTGTTTTTGATGCGGTTTCAGACAAACTTGTCAGTTTGGATTACAGTTGAATGAGTGAGCTAAAAAATTAGCATAATTCTCACATGCATTGAAAAATTACAGCTTTTCCAAAATCATTTAAAGTAGTGTAAAGGCCACGAACACTCCCTCTGCAAGATCTAACCTGCCATAGTCTGCTTTAGGAGGCCAGAGGGGTACGTTTTTGTGTGCATGCGAAAACACTGCATTCAACAGAAGACTTTTTTTTTCCAAAGGTTCAGTCATGTGCAAAATGATGAAAAGAAGGTTCAGTTAGTTAACATTCATAAAATGCGTTTTAAAGTTTTTTTTATCATTATAAATATGCATTTATGATAATTAAATTACTAGACCTGCATTAAACTATAACTTATCCAAAAGTAAACTGCATACACTCTTAGATAACAGTGCTAGAAAAGTAAGAAAGTAAGATTTTATACTGACTGGTATTCATATTTACACAGCATTTTTACATAATTGTGTAAGGTTGTTTGACTCAACAGTGCACACACACCTTATCAAGTTACTTCAAACACAAAACACTTTAAACTATTTACAAGGCATTGTGAGTCAGGGAAGACATGAGTAGACAGTCAGTATTAAGGCAGGATAAACAGACACCTAATCTTTGAACTTGAGTGACAGTGCGGCACTAATTATACACACCCACATTGGATGTGAATGTACTTGCTTTTTGTCCATCGCTTCCGCTGTTACGCAACAATGGACAAAACTGCTTGTGTGAAACCATATCTTTCCATACTCCAGACCAGGTCCCTTCTGCATTCCTGACTGGCTTGTATCATGGCCCGTTTGACTTAAACGACAATTGTTATCTGTAAACTGTGCAAAGGCAGTTTTCACAGAATTCAACGAAAATAAACTGCAATGGAATATAAAAACACAACTTTTATATATTATAAAATCAAGTGACAGGTAGATACAGTAATTAACCAGGATCAAGTACTGGTATATATACAGTACAAAAGGTTTAGCATTTAAGAAATGTTCATGTCAATTGAAATTACACACAGTCTGCTAACAAGCTGCTAACTAAAGACTACAACTACAAAGTTGTGTAAATGCTTGACAAAACCGTT